>NC_086112.1:19894586-20256253 GCF_963921235.1 Mobula hypostoma
CAGCCTCTGGGTCAAACATATTATTCTCCGTAACTTCTGCCACCTCCAACGGGATCCCACCACTAAGCACATCTTTCCCTCCTCCCTCTCTCTGCTTTCCACAGGGACCGCTTCCTACGCGACTCCCTTGTCCATTCGTCCCTCCCATCCCTTCCCACCGATCTCCCTCCCAGCACTTATCCTTGTAAGCGGAACAAGTGCTACACATGCGCTTACACTTCCTCCCTTACCACCATTCAGGGCCCCAGACAGTCCTTCCAGGTGAGGCGACACTTCACCTGTGAGTCGGCTGTGGTGATAGACTGTGTCCGGTGTTCCTGGTGCGGCCTTCTATATATTGGCAAGACCCGATTCAGACTGGGGGACCGTTTCACTGAACATCTATGCTCTGTCCGCCAGAGAAAGCAGGATCTCCCAGTGGCCACACATTTTAATTCCACATCCCATTCCCATTCGGATATGTCTATCCATGGCCTCCTCTACTGTCAAGATGAAGCCACACTCAGGTTGGAGGAACACCACCTTATATTCCATCTGGGTAGCCTCCAACCTGATGGCATAAACATTGACTTCTCTAACTTCCGTTAATGCCCCCCTCTCCCTCTTACCCCATCCCTTATTTATTTATTTATTTATTTATTTATTTATTTATTTATTTATATTTATCCCCCCCCCCTTTTTTTCTCTGTCTCTTTTTTCTCCCTCTGTCCCTCTCATAATCACTCCTTGCCTGGTCTCCATCTTCCTCTAGGATCCCCTCCCCCTTTCTTTCTCTCTAGGCCTCCGGTCCCATGATCCTCTCCCTTCTCCAGCCTTGTATCCCTTTTGCCAATCAACTTTCCAGCACTTAGCTCTATCCCCCCCCCCTGTCTTCTCCTATCATTTCAGATCTCCCCCTCCTCCTCCCACTTTCAAATCTCTTACTATCCCTTCTTTCAGTTAGTCCTGACGAAGGGTCTCGGCCCGAAACTTCACTGTACCTCTTCCAATACATGCTGCCTGGCCTGCTGTGTTCCACCAGCATTTTGTGTGTGCTGCTTGAGATACTGAGAGGTTGGACTGGAAGTTAGTCTTTAATTTATCCACTATGGTGGACATGGAGAATTTAAGAAAAGAAAGAGATGAACCATTTAAAAGTGAGAGCAGAGTGGAAATTGGTGACAAAGATGACAAAACTTATAAACAAGACCAGGGAGTGGCTGTTATACGGGAAAATGAGAGGGAAGGGGTTTGTGGAGGATTGAAATAAAGGTTACTCCACATATCTTGCATAGATTCCCATGGACTCATCTTTGATAAAGGTTCTTCAAACTGAATAGTGAAATCTGTTTTTCTTTCAACACTTACAGTCTGACCAGCTGAGTGCTTCCAGCATTTTCAAGTTTTTATTTCAGATTTCTGGCATCTGCAGTTTTTGATTTTCAGTTACGTGTGGTGAATCGATCTTTCACTACTGTTGCCATTACAATGTGAAATTTGCATCAATTCAGACTTACATTAAAAGAGCAGACATAATTTCTAAGAAGGTTGTCTTATTAGTGTCAAATGCAGTAGGTTGTATTCTCTCATTAGCTAGAGAGTTAATGGCCCGACACACATTATGTTGAAGAAGAGCACTTTATTTTCTTTAGCTAGAGTAGTCAGATGTGTCAGCAGCTTTGGTTTTTCATTCCTTATTTCAGAGTAAATTCTTTGAAAAATAATTATAGTAGGAAGTGCTATGGCTGAATTTACATTAAAAATCTATGCAATAAAGATTCCAGTTTTTGAGTGCATTTTTCTAGGTGAGACAGACATATCTGTAAAATGTGGTGAGATTTAAAAATATGAGTGATATCCATGCCACTTAGAAATGTCTGGAAATCTGTTCTGCAAGCACTTCAGACTAGATTCAAAGTAGTGCAAAATAACTCAAGTTTTATGGACATGGATTTTATATCGGCACTGCAAAGGTTCAGAGTATAACAAGAGCATGATTGTATGAACAGGCAATGGCAGCAGAGTGCACTATTGATCTTTGTCTCTTGTCTCCAGGCAACAAGAAATGCCAGTGTGGAGACATGCTTTTGACGCACTGCCATCTGTCTTATCAACCTGCTAATACAGAATCAGAGAGCTGTAGTCTCCTCTACCTTAAGCATTCTTATCTCTCATTAACCAAAAGTAGGAAGCAAAATTGAATTGCTTCTGAAGCTTGAGATGGGAATCTCTGGAGTCGAATGTTTTATCGCCATTGATTAAATATACTTTTTTACATGAAACTGCTACTGGATTTCTGCCTCATTTTACAAAAGGTCATTCTTTTTAACACTACTTATCAGTTTTCTACATTTATTCTGCAGGTAGGTTTTTGTGATTTCATTAGCAGGAAGTAACTGGAAGATATTAAGAAGGAATAATTAGAAATAAATTAAGTCTCCATATTATGCAGGACACCTTCAAGGAGTGGTACCTCAAAAAGATAGCATCCACCCCTAAGGATCTCCATCACCCAGGACATGCTCTCTTCTCATTGCTATCATCAGGAAGGAGGTACAGAAGCATATAGCCACACAATCAATGATTCAGGAACAGTTTCTTCCTCCCTGCAATCTGATTTCTGAATGGATATTGAACCCATGAGCACGACCTGACTACTTTTTTATTTCTAATTTTTTGCACTACTTATTTCAGCATTCTTATCTCTCATTAACCAAAAGTAGGAAGCAAAATCACCATTTTTCTCTATTATTATGTATTGCATTGTACTGCTGCCACAAAGTTAACAAATTTCATGACATATGCCGTTGATAGTAAACCCGGTTTTGATTCTAGTTACATTTAATGTGCCTGATTGTAACATCATTAAGCACTAGTAAAATGCTCCAGCTTCAGGAAATGAACATAAAATCAAAAATTGCTGAAAATACTCTGAAGATCAGGCGGCATTTGCAAAGATAGAAACTGAATTTGTTTATCAGGTTGAACATCCATCGGAATGGGGGGAGAAAACTGGAGATGAAACACCTCATAACCTGCAGAGAATGAGGTTGTGGTGGGGATTATGATAGAACAAAAGGCAAGATCTGTGATAAAACGATGTGAATGACATAAAGAATGACTCAATACAGTGAAAATGCTGGTAAAGGGACAAGTAACGAAGCTGCAAATGAGAATGACAGAATCATTGTCAGGAATTATTGATCCTGTCTCTCTCCATGCTCCTCTGGTCTGGCGCAGAGACAATTATAGAAGTGAAATAGTAAAGCAATTAAAAATGTGCATGTATACTAAATTACCACCTAATGGGCCAGATCAACAGGAGGAGAACAGGTGGATACACATGCAGCATCCAACCTTAGATCAAACGAACAAATCATTAGGCAGAGAACAAATTTTGCTTCCTCTAGTAGTCTGTACTTACAAACTATTTACTGTGAACTAATGTTAAAATTTTCCTCTTAATAACACCAATAGCAGTTAGCACGACACTGTCACAGCTCGGGGCATTCCAGAGATCGGAGTTCAATTCCTGTGCCATCTGTAAGGAGTTTGTACATTCGCTCCTCAACTCCATGGGGTGATCTGGTTTCCTCCCGCAGTTCAAAGGCATAGCGGTTAGTAGCTTAACTGGTCATTTTGTTAATTGTCCTGTGATTAGGCTAGTATTAAATAGCTAGGTGGCACAGCTCACTGGGCCAGAAGGGCCTTATCTCTAAATAAAACAAAAATATAATATATTAAGGTTAATAAGTTAAGTTAAAACTAACATTACCACAGAAGGCTTTTCAAAAGCCAATCTTTTGGTTTAATATCCTGCATATGTTATCAAAAGGTAAATCTATTTTTTCTCATGTGCAGAGTGCCTCCCCAATCCATTAAGCTTATTAAATTTCTCATGGCTCTTATTATACAGATGTAAATGAAGTTTGAGAGCTTTACCTTTTGCTATTTACTGATACTGAGACCTAAACATATGTATCTCATTATAATAATATGAGGTTAGTGGATTGGATTGTATGGCGACTTGTTAATCTTTTTCCATATACCTTTTTTTTAGGTTTATTATTCATTGTAACATTTTGTTGGTAAATCAGATCATTTTCTATGTGTGAGCATACAGTAATTCAGTGTAAAATGGTCACGGTGATCACTTGTCAATGCAAGTACCTCATCCATAAAAAAAGTGCTTGTGCTGTCATCAAAGAGATGGAGAAAAGCATTAAACCTAACAAAGCAGAAAAGGCACAGGAATGAACCCAGCTTGTAAAATGACAGTTTAATGAAAGTGACATGGAGGCCCTGCAGTTCTGATGGAAAACTTTTTGTCACCCACAAATCTTGAATGATAGAATATGTTAGATTTAATAAATTTGTTTTGTAGCTTGCACCAGCCAGTTTAGTTGACATAAGATCAAACATTATCTGTCAACATTAACAATTCAATCAATCAGTAGTCACAATCAGATGATGTGTTTTGTTTTACTCAATACTAATCTTGCACTACTTAGATAAGGAACAAACTGCAGAAAATTAATGTTAACACTTTGTTGCCGAACCATTTTACGTATAACCAATCGTGATAACAATATCCCATCACAGAATTCATTTCCTCCATGAAATTTGTTTTTCATCTTCATCTTCACCCTAAACTTATTCAATTGAGGTTCTCCCCCAACTGACCTGCAAATAGCTGCTGGCTGGACATGACTAATAAGGTGCAAAGCTGCATCCAGATGAGGATCATTGGCTGGTTTCAGTCTCATTTGCATTCTCCCCAATTACCTGCAAGTAATGAGTTGAAAGCCTGTCTGAAGGGAAGTTTTGTGTCATATGCAATGCACCATTACTAATTCAGCTGACACTTTGGGTGCTTAAAATACTGTAAATGCCAAACAGTTTTCAGCACTTTATGAGTTCCATCATTATGTCAAAGTCACAAGAAAATAGGAGAAATTATAATTAAACTTGTTTTTTTTAAAACTCCAACCCACTTGCTATACTGTAAATGCCCTCTTAATTACTTGCTGCACCTACCTATGAACTTTATACTTTGTACGGTACTTATTTATACTTTACCCTTATGACTGTGAAGTTAAGCACAGCTCCAATGCCATATTTAAGTTGGCTGATGATACCACTGTTGTTGGCTGAATCAAAGGTGGTGACAAATCAACATATAGGAGGGAGACTGAAGATCTGATGGAGTGGTGCCACAAGAACAACCTCTCACTCAATGTGAGCGAGGCCAAGGAGCTGTGCTTAACTTCAGGAGGAGGAAACGGGAGGTGCATGAACTAGTCCTCATCAGGGATCAAAGGAGGAAGGGATTATGTTCTGTAACTCTAAAGCATAAAGCTAATTGAAAGGAAAAGATTGTGAGCCCATGGGACTGGGTCTTTGTTTTGTTTTTACTTTAAACAAGGCACTTACATATGACATGATAGTGTCATGACATATGCAGTTTACATATTTTTACATATAACCCCTAATGAATTATTTAAATGAACAAGACTGCTTAAATTAATCAAACTGAAAAGCTTACTGAAATATTAAATACACAACAGAAAGGGTCAGCAACTTTAAATTCCTCGGTGTTATCATTTCAGAGTCTGTCCAGGACACAGCACGTAAGTGCACTCACAAAAAAAGCACGGCAGTGCCTTGCCTCTATTTCTTAGAAGTGTGTGATGATTTGGTATGAAATCTAAAACTTTGACAAACTTCTATAGATGTGTACTGGACAGTATATTGACTGGTTGCATTATGGCCTGATATGGAAACGCCAATGCCCTTGAATGGAACATCCTACAAGAAGCAGTGGATTCAGCCCAGTCCATCCCGTGTAAAGCCCTCACTACCATTGAGCACATGGAACGCTATCGCAGGAAAGCCGTATCCATCGTCAAGGACCCTCACCAACCAGGCCATGCTCTCTTCTCACTGCTGCCATCGGGAAGAAGGTACAGGAGCGTCAAGACCCTCAGCATCAGATTCAGGAACAGTTACTACCCTTTAACTAAAAAAGGCATCCGTTAGTCTTGTGAGACCATGGATCTGTGCCTGGAAAGTCTTCACCCTCCAGGGCGCAGGCCTGGGCAAGGTTGTATGAAAGACCAGCAGTTGCCCATGCTGCAAGTCTCCCCTCTCCCCAACACCAATGTTGTCCAAGGGAAGGGACCCATACAGCTTGGCACCAGTGTCGTCACAGAGCAATGTGCAATTAAGTGCCTTGCTCAAGGACACAACACGTTCCCTCGGCTGGGGCTCGAACTCACGACCTTCAGGTCACTAGTCCAATGCCTTAACCAGTTGGCCACGTACCCTTTAACTATCAGGCTCCTAAACCAATGGGGATAACATCACTCAACTTCACTCACCCCATCACTGAACTGTTCCCAGAACTTTCAAGGCCCTTTCATCTCATGTTCTTGATGTTTATTGCTTATTTATTATTTTTTTTTGTTTGTATTTGCAGTTTGTTGTCTTTTGCCCTTTGGTTGTTTGTCCATCCTGTTGAGCGCGGTCTTTCATTGATTCTATATGTTTCTTGGACTTACTGAGCATGCCTGTGAGAAAACGAATCTCAGGGTTGTATCTGGTGACATATATGTTCTTTGATAATAAGTTTACTTTGAACTTTGAACTTATATGATTCATGCAGAGGAACACCCAGATCCCGCTGAGCTTCACTCAGTTGTATTCCCTCTCCATTAGATAATAATCCACCTTTTAATCCCTCTTTCTGTAATACATGACCTCTTTATGCCTTAGATCCCATCATCAGCAGTGCCTTGTGTCTTCAGGATATATAGGCCATGGCTATACTCAGAGAAGCAGGCAAGACAAACATTTTATATTGATTCAAATGGGTGGGAAAATATCTACCTCTTGTTGCAATGCTACCCGAGCAGCAACACTTGATTATTCATTAAGCCAGATGGAGTTAGTTCACCTGATCAATAAGCACCTTGATTGACAGCCTGAACCATACTGTCTACCTCAGTCTGAGTCTGCTGGAGGCCAGAGGCCAAAGAATATGGCTTGTCCTGGGGTTAGAGGACTGTGAATGGGTGTGGCTAGGAAGGAGGAATGGGGCTTGTTTTGTTGCTTGTTCTGTTCTGTTTTGTTGTTCTAGGTTGTTCTGCTAAGCATTATGGGTATGCTATAGTGACACTTGTGGCTTCCCCCCCGTACCTCCTTAGGTTGTGTTGGTAGTTGATACACATGAAGCATTGTATGTTTTGATGTACGTGATAAATAAACTTGAATTTTGACCTCGAATCATGAATCTTCGTCTCCATTACCAACTGATAGCTCTTCCCTGGGCTGCGCACCTATTTACAGAAGTAGTCTGTGGATATGGCTGTGAACGTTCTGTGAAGAGTTTGATCTTCCTCTCCTTCCTACACACATAGCTGTTTACTGTCCAGGAGGTACGATAAATCCAGCAATAAAACTCAGCAAGAACTACAATGCCAGGTTTATTACAGTGAACTGAAGGCAGCATTGTCCAACAAGTATCATTAACCACATAACAATTCACATTTTTAAACAGATGCTATTTAAGAAAAGTGGTAGAAAAATGGAAGGCTATGTAGGAGAGAAGGGTTAGATTGATCTTGCAATAGTTTAAAAGGTTAGCACAACATTGTGGGTTGAAGGGCCTGTACTGTGTTGCAATATTCAATGTTTCATGTCCGTTGGTCTTGCTATTTGTTTAGTATTGCCACATGTACTGAGATCCAGTGAAAAGACTTGTCTTGCAAACTGTTCACATGGATCAAGTGAGTTGAGGTAGAAGGTAAATATTTATTACCTTCTGATCAGCAACCCAAACTGGATGTAAAGTTTATGTTAACACTACCAGTGCCTATTTTCTTCCCATATTCTAGTTTATCTCAATACCAATTCCATGGGTGTGAGAAGTGGGGGAAAAATACTCACTGATCACAACTGTTGGGCTATCTCGCACAGCTGTAACATATTAGTGGGCAGATTCAACGCCAAGACAGCGGACTAAACATTTTTGCATTATCTAATCTTCGTAATCAATTTAGGAAGTTTCAAAGGTTCATTTTGGTATCAGTGTAGGTCTACAGTATACAACCTGAAATTTGTACTCTTCACAGACATCTGTGAAACAAGAAACCACATTGAAGGCTCCCTCTTCCCTCACTTTGCATAAACAGTAGCAAAAGCAACGACCCCAACCTCCCCCTGACCTACACCAGTGGAAGCACTGACCCCCTATCTCCCCACCATGCATGTAACAGCAGAAACCCCAAAACCCCGAGGAGACCTTGATCCAGAGTCCATAATTGAAATATCTTCGAAAGTCCCTTGATATCTTTATCTTATTTTGGCTCCACTGCTGAAGCAGTACTGAGTATCTGGAAAGAGAATGCTTATTTTCCGACAGAGGTAGGTGCAAAGAGCCAAAAGAAAACGCTAATAAGCCAATTGCGTTTTTTCTTGGATTTTTTTTCAGCAGCAAGTTGTTATTTACAAAAGCTTGTCAAATATTGGAAGCTGACTGAGAATAACCTGAGGGTTTGAAGGTTAGCAGCAGCACAGGCTCAATCCTCCATTGTTAATAATTATGCTAACCTTTCGCAGACAACCACGGGAAACTGATCCTGGAGATCACTCGGTGGGTTGTCCAAGTCTGAAGAACAAGAGGTTGCTGCACATCAATGGTTTTATGTGATTGCAGTCTCTGCAGGCCTGTGGGGCACTGACAACAATTGTAGTTGCCCTTGCTCAGACCTGACTGAGATGAACTTTCTTTTCTCTGCACTCAGTCTCCAGACCACAAATCTGCACATTGGGTTATCAAAGGAATCTGCGAATATTAATCAAGGCATCTGATTTTCAGAAGCAGCTTCATGATAAAAAAACACATCTTTAAATAATATGACGTTACAGCATAGATAAGTAAAAAAAACTTTGTATGTTTACTTCAATCAATTCCCATTTCAATGTTAGGTGTTTGATTGTGGAACAATAATTAGCTTGATCTTTGCTGATAAACCTCAGAGGTTTCAGAGAATAGAATAAATTAGCAGCATCTTTACTTTTATACTGTATCATGCGGCCTGATTTATAGGAATGATATATATTGAATTATTAATAGGGGTGATTTTGACCCTGCCGGGAGAGTGCTTAATATTGCTAGGCCTAACATCCATCATTTTAAACTGCTATTGGCAATTGATGTATATACAGGTATTGATAAATGCATAGCAATAGTTAATGACATTGTTAATGTGTCTGTAATGTTAAAAGAGCTCTGTATTGGGAAATCACTAGGATTTCATTCCCATCCCCATGTTATTTGTGTGAGATGTGGGAATTCTCAGAGACCTTCATCCTCCCTGATAACTACATCTGCATGAAATGCACTGAGCTGCAGCTCCTTAAGAGAACGTGTTAAGGAACTCGAGCTGCAGCTTGATGACCTTCGGCTCATATGGGAGAATGAGGAGGTGATGGACAAGAGCTACGCCCAAGTTGCAGGAGGCGGGTATCTGAGTGTCAGAAGAGGGAAAGGGAATAGGTAGCCGGTGCAGAGTACCCCTGTGGCCATTCCCCTCAATGATAAGTATACCACTTTGGATAGTGTGGGCAGGGGGAGCGACCTACCAGGAAGAAGCCATAGTGAACAGATTTCTGCACTGTGTCTGGCTCTGCGGCTTGGAAGGGAAGGGGGAAGAAGAGGAGCACCCGAATTGTTTAGTTGTTGTTTTACGAGAGTCATTAATCGCTTAGCATTCCTCGTGTTTTTCTTGAGTGACTCGCTCTTTGTAATGTGGTCTCCTGGTGCTTTCTGTTTAATCTTGTTAAGTTAAGTTTATCTGATATGCTCAAGGATTCCATGTCACTTGTATTATTTAAGTGGTTGTTCGATTAGCACTAATCGCAGGGTCCTAGTTTTGAGAATCTTACTTTCTGCGGTGTCGCTCGGCCGAGCCACCGATGTTCTTTGGGAATTATTATGAATAAACCTTCGTCGCCATCTCTACATCAGACTCTGTCATTCCGCCGCACTTGTGCTACAATATTGCCAGCACACACCGTGACAGGATCAGAAGATGAAGAATTCTTGCGGGTAGAGGTAAAAAACTGCAAGAGTAACAAAACCCTGATGGGAGTCCAATTATACGTAGCTAGGATGCGGGATACAAATTACAATGGGAGACAGAAAAGGTATGTAAAAAGGGCAATGTTATGATAGTGATGGGGGATTTCAATCTGCAGTTAGATTGGGAAAATTAAGTTGGTGCTGCACCCCAAGAGAGGATATTTGTAGAATGGCTATGAAATGGCTTTTTAGAGCAGCTTGTGGTTGAGCCCACGAGGGGAAAGGCAATTCTGGATTGGGTGCTGTGTAATGAACCAGATTTTGATTAGGGAACTTAAGGTAAATCAGCCCTGAGGAGGCATTAATTGTAATATGATTAAATTCTCCCTGCAGTTTGAGAGGGATAAGATTAAGTCCAATATATCTGTCATAAAGTGAAATAAAGGGAATTACAGAGGCATGAGGAAGGAGCTGGTCAAAGTTGTTTGAAATGGGACACCAGCAGGGATGATGGCATAACAGCAATGGCTGGAGTTCCTGGAAGTAATTTGAAAGGCGCAGGATAGATATATCCCAGGGATGAAAAAGTATTTTAATGGGAGGATGAGGCAACGGTGGCCGACAAGGGAGGTCAAGAGAGGGCATAAAATATAACAATCATATGTGGGAATTAGAGGATTGGGAAGCTTTTAAAAACCAACAGAAGCTAACTAAAAAAAGCTAATATGAAGATGAAATATGAAGGTAAGCTAGCCAATAATATAAAAAAGGAAATTATTTCACATATATGAAGAGTAAAAGACAGGCGAGAGTGGATATCAGGCTGCTGAAAAATGATGCGGGATAGGTAATAATGGGGGACTAAGAAATAGCAGCTGAACTGAATAAATATTTCGTGGCGCTCACTGTGGAAGACACAATACTACTTGGCAGAAATCTGAGCATGTCTGGGGGGATAAGAGAATGTAGTTGCCATTACAAAGGAGAAGGTACTTGGGAAGCTGAAGGTCTGAAGGTAGGTAAGTCACCTGGACCAGATGGACTACACCCCAGGGTTCTGAAAGAGGTGGCTGAAGAGATTGTGGAGGCATTAGTAGTGATCTTTCAAGAATCATTAGGTTCTGGAATGGTTCCAGAAGACAAGAAAATTGCAAATGGTACTTTAAGAAGGGAGGGAGGCAGAAGAAAGGAAATTATATGCCAGCTAGCCTGACTTCAGTGTTTGGGAAGATGTTGAAGATGTTATTAAGGATGAAGTTTTGGGGGACTTAGAGGCTCATGATAAAATAGGCCCAAAAGGGCATGGTTTCCTTAAGGGGAAAACTTGCCTGACAAATCTTTTGGAATTCTCTGAAGAAACAACAGGCAAGATAGACAAAGGAGAGTCAATGGATGTTGTTTAGTTGGTTTTTAAGAAGGCCTTTGACGAGGTGCCTCCAATGAGGCTGTTTAATAAGATGAGAGCCCATGATGTTACAGAAAAGATACTAGCATGGATAGAAGCTTGGCTGATTGGCTGGAGGCAAAGAGTGGGAATAAAGGGGACCTTTTGTGCTTGGCTGCCAGTGCCAAGTGATGTTCTGCAAGTGTCGGTGTTGGGACTGCTTCCTTTCACGTTTTATGTCAATAATTGATGGCCAAGTTTATGAACGATACAAAGATAGGTGGAGGGGCAGGTAGTTCTGAGGAAGCAGGGTGTCTGCAGAAGGACTTAAACAAATTGGGAGAAAGCTGTGGCATGTGGATAATATTGTAGGGAAGTGTGTAGTCATGCTCTTTGGTAGAAGGACTAAAAGTGTAGTCTTTTTTCTAACTGGGGAGAAAATTCAAAAATCAGAGCTCCAACGGAGCTTGAAAGTTTTTGTGCAGGCTTCCCTAAAGGATAACTTCCAGGTTGAGGAGGTGGTAAGGAAGGCAAATGTAAAATTCGGATTCATTTTGAGAGGATGAGACTATAAGAGCAAGGACTTAATGCTTTGTAGGCATTGGTCACACTGCATTTGGAGTATTGTGAGCAGATTAGGAACCTTATCTAAAAAAAAGATGTGCTGGCATTGGAAAGGGTCCAGGAAAGATTCACAAGAATAATTCTGGGAATGAAGGTTTTAACACATGAGGAGAATTTGATGGCTCTGGGCCTGTACTCGCTGGAGTTTAGAAGAATGAGGGGAGATCTTGTTGAAACCTATTGAATATTGAAAATGTCTGGATAGAGTAGATGTGGTGTTTCCTGTAGTGGGAGAATCTAGGACCAGAGCGCACAGCCTCAAAATGGAAGGGATTTTCATTTAGAACAGAGATGAAGAGGAATTTCTTTAGCCAGAGGATAGTGAATATGTGGAATTCATTACGCAGATGGCTATGGAGGTCATATCATTGATTATATTTAAAGTGGAGGTTGATAGATTCTTCATTGGTCAGGGCATCAAAGTTTATGGGGAGAAGAGAGAAGGATGGGGCTGAAAAAGATAATAAATCAGCCATGATACAAATTGCCATGATCCTGCTCCTAAAAATCTTGTGCCTTATGCCTTATATTACCAAGGCCTCTGGTCAGGCTGTCTTTTGTATGTACCAGATTCCAGAAATAATAGACAGTTTGTTCTTAATTCTGCCTATGAAGATTGTTACCAGGCAGGAGAGGGAAAGTTCTGATGATATCATCAAAGCTTCTTTGATGAATGCACAAATGGCACATCCATACTTTCTCAAACATCTCCTGCTCTTCTGTGGAAGAGTCTCCAGGTCCTTCATAAGCTTTATTCGCCCCCCTCAGAAACCACAAAACCCATGTGGAAGCTAGCTATCCTCATTTGCAACATGACACAAATTATTCACAACAACAGCCCCTTCTGTCCCAATGAGCCTACGTTCCTCCCCCCAGTTAAACATATGCAACCAATGATGTACTAATGATAGATATACTAACTCATATGTCTTTGGAATATAGGAGGAAATCAGAACAGTGGAGGAAATTCACACAGTCATGGGTAGAATGTACAATCTCTTTACAAACTGTGGTGGAATTAAACCTGGGTCGCTGATTCTGTAACAGCATTACTATGTAACTGTGCTGTCCCTTTTATGAAACATTTCCATGGCCAAGTGCTCATAACTGTGATAACCAGTGTTGCCCTGGTGTTGCCCTACCCTGATTTTAGACCATAAGATATAGGAGCAGAATTGGCTTATTTGCCCCATCGAGTCTGCTCCGCCAGTTCATTTGGCTGACCCAAGTTTCCACTCAGTCCCAATCTCCTGCTTTCTCCCCGTATCCCTTCATACCCTGACCAATCAGGGATCTATCAACCTCTCCCTTAAATATACATAAAGACTTGGCCTCCACAGCTGCCTATGGCAAAGAATTCCACAGATTCACCACTCTCTGGCTAAAGAAATTCCTCCTCATTTCCATTCTAAAAGGATGCCCCTCCACTCCGAGGCGGTGTCCTCTGGTCTTAGACTCTTCCACAAAGAGAACATTTTTTCCACATCCACTCTATCAAGGCCTTTCACCATTCGATAGGTCTCAATTAGGACACCCTTCATTCTTCTGAATTCCAGTGGATACATCTGAAGCATCAGTCCAAACAGGGAGGTTTGAATATATCAGGAACTGCTGATCTCCTGGGAATTTCACACACAGCAGTTTCTGGAGTTTGCAGAGAATGGCGTGAAAAACAACAGAAAAAGAGACATCCGGTAAACAGCAGTTCTGTGGACAAAAATGCCTTGTTATTGGGAGAGGTCAGGGGAGAATGGACAGACTGGTTCAAGCTGACAGGAAGGTGACAATAACTCAAATTACCGTGGGTTGGAACAGTGGCATGCAGAAGAGCATCTCTGAATGTACACACGTTGAACTTTGAAGCGGATGTGCTCCAGTAGCAGAAGGCCATGAACATACACTCAGCAGGCACTTTATTTGGTATATGAAGTACCTAATAAAGTGGCCACTGAGTCTATCATATTTTTGAGTGAAGACCAGACTGACAATTAAAACCATTTCTGGTTTAATGCAGTTTTAGTGAAGGCATTCATTTCAGTATCAAGGAAAGAATAAGATGGAGTGTAACATATTTTGAGTAATTTATTATTTTGGAACTGTATGCATTGAATTATTAACAATTTTAATTGTTTTCAGGATCTTCCAGTGCTTTATATATTTTTATTTATGAAGCAGCATTGGTAATTTTTAAGATTTAGATTAGAGTGATTGTTAAAAAGCTTTGCATTGGTTTTGAATGTTTGCGAATCTTGGTCCTTCACCTGCATTCAAAGTCTTCCGAGAGTATTTGATGGTCAACAAACCTGGGGAATGTGGAGCAGCGAGCTGTCACTTCTTGAATCAGTACTGACCTCTTTAAGCAGGAAGACTTTGTGTTGGGCTTTAGTATCAAGAACCACACCCAGGAACCCAGTTACTGCATCTGATAAGTTGGGCGGTGGGGGGGGGGGGCATGGTTAGTGAATAGCAGGTGCTTGAAGCTTGGTCCCATTGAGCTGAGATAGATAGAAATGTCTTACTGTCTGAATCTCAAGGTTATATAATATATACATACTTTGATAATAAACGTAATTTGAACTTTGAACTTTTGTCACTGGGTCTAATGTTGTGGACCATTGAGTTATAAATGATCAGTGTTGTCGATTCATTTATTTATTTGTTTGTTTCTTTGTTTATTTATCTATTTAGAGATGCAGCATGGACCAGGCCCTTTTGGCTCAGCAACCCACCTATTTAACACCAGCCTAATCACAGGCTAATATACTATACGACAGCGGTCCCCAACCACCGGGCCGCAGATCATGCGCTACCGGGCCGCCAGGAAGCGATATGATTTGGTCAGCTGCACCTTTCCTCATTCCCTGTCACGGCCACTGATCAGCCATTACGCATGCGAGGTCGTGACCCGCGCGTCATCCGTGTCAGGGTGGGAAGGCGATCAACTCCTCGAGCTTGCAAATGACAACGGGCTGAAAAGTATGTTTGACATAACATCTCTGTCGGGATTTTGGATCAAAGTCAAGGCTAAATATCCTGAGGTAGCCACGAAAGTTCTGAAAACATTGCTTCCATTTCCAACATTTTTCTGCGAAGCGGAGTTTTCCGCAATGAATGCAACGAAAACTAAACTGCGGAATAGACTGGACATCAGGAACCCCGCTCGAGTATCGCTGTCTCCCATCACCCCTCGATAGGACCGTGTTGTTGCAGGGAAACAAGCCCAGGGCTCCCACTGTTTCAGCGATATTGGTGTGTTGCAATGATTTTATACGTTCAAACGGGGAAAATAGGTGCTGTGCATTTAATATCCAAATATTACTTAAAATGTTATGATGCTATTGACTTATAAGTGACCTATATAACCATATAACAATTACAGCACGGAAACAGGCAATCTCTCCCCTTCTAGTCCGTGCCGAATGCTACTCTCACCTAGTCCCACCGACCTGCACTCAGCCCATAACCCTCCATTCCTTTCCTGTCCATATACCTATCCAATTTTTCTTTAAATGATCATATCGAACTTGCTTCTGCCACTTCTACTGGAAGTTCGTTCAACACTTCAAGCTCCCCTGCTAATTGACTTATCATTATATCCATGCGAGGAAAATATGCGCTCTGTGTTTAATATTAAATTCGTTAGATAAACCTTTTTAGAAACAAAATTGAGTGTATTACCCACTTATCACCTATATTCCGGTAGTGATTAACACCCACCCCCACGAACAGAATCGCCAAAAAGTATTTGCTTGGGGGGTGGGGGTGGAATCAGCAGGTCACGACGCACATGCGCATTGGTGCCCGTGCAAGGCTTCATGGTCATTGTAGTCTTTTGGGTAAACAATGCATTTGACTTCTACTCTTGTTCATTAGCAACCCTACCTCTGCCCTCACCATCGTCCGGTCCGCAAGAATATTGTCAATATTAAACCGGTCTGCAGTGCAAAAAAGCTTGGAGACCCCTGCTATATGATGATGAATTAACCCACTAACCAGCACGTCTTTGGACTGCAGGAGGAAACTGGAGCACCCAGAGGAAACCCACATGATCAAGGAGAGAATGTAGAAACTCCTTACAAATGGTGCCAGAATTGAAATCCGAAATCCGATGCCCTAAGCTGTAATAGCATCGCGTTAAACGCTACACTGCCTATACAGGTTGGGGAAACCTTACCTTGTTAGACATTTCCAACAGTCACGTGAAGAGGAATTTTCTATTTCACCAAGTGCTTGTTTTTCATGCACTAAATCAAGGTCACATCAGGGTATTTCTATTTTAAGTAATTTATCAAACAAAACAAAAAATAAATTAGAAAATCGTATGCACTATGAGGATCTAATAAATTATCTTATAGAGTCAAAAGGTAGTAGGCAATTGACAAAGGCAGATGAGTGACATCAACCTGCTACCAATAGAACCTTGACAACTCTTGCTTTTTTCATATTATTGCATTATTTGCTGTTATTCACTGGCTGCCTCCACCACTTTGCTCCCTGTGTCCCTTTTCCTTTCTCTTAACAGTGCCAACACATGCACAGGACTTTGGTGATTTGTGAGATCAATAGCATTCATACTGCACAAACTATAAATCACACTACATTCATATGTAAAATAACCACATCCACTTCTCACCCGAATCTTTTCTGCTTCGCATATCACTTCTGCTCCTTTCATGACATTACAGCATTAGTATGTAGTGTTGTACTTTTCTCTTCTGTACATATAATGTTAGTAATGAGTGAATGTGGCTGTGAGTAGCTTTTCTTTCTTTACCCCCTCAACCTTTTGCTTTTCTTCCACCTCTTGTGCAATTCCTGTTACTTTTCCTCCGGGTCTTCCTCATGGCTGATCTCCATGTCTTACACCAGTGTACATTTGCGTCTAATGTCATCTTCAAAGTATTTTCGTTTTTCCACTTGCATTTCTACCTCAACTACAAAAATGGCAGATGGAATTTAATGCAGACAAGTGTGAGATGTTGCACTTTGGGAGGACGAACCAGGAGAGGACACACACACACTGAGTGATAGGGTACCGAGGAGTGTGGTAGAACAAAGGGATCTCGGAATACTAATCTATAGTTCCTTGGAAATGATATAGCTGGTAGATAGAGTCACAAAACGAAAGTGTTTGGTATATTGGACTTCATAAGTCAAATTATTTGAGTACAGGAGTTGGGATGTTATGTTGAAATTGTGTGATTTGATGTTGGTTTATGATTAAAAAGATGTTGGTGATTTGGTATATTGTGTGCAGTTCTGGTCACCTACCTACAGGAAAGTATATCAATAAGATTGAAAGAGTACAGAGAAAATTTACAAGGATGTTGCTGGAATTTGAGTACGTGAGTTATTGGGAAAGATTGAATAGGTTAGGTTTATATACCCTGGAGCGTAGGAGAATGAAGAGAGATTTGATAGAGGTATACAAAATTAAGAGGGGTATGGATAGGGTAAACACAAGCATTCTTTTTCCACTGATCTTGGGTGAGACCAGAACTAAAGGTGATGCGTTAAGGGAGAAAGGTGAAATGTTTAAGGAGATCACGAAGGGGAACTTCATTCAGACGGGGTTCAGAGTGTGGACCGAGCCACCAGCAGAAATGGCAGTTGTGGGTTTGATTTCAACACTTAAGAGAAATTTGGAAAAGTTTATGGATAGGAGGGGTATAGAGGGCAATGGTCTGGGTGCAAGTCAATGGAACTTGGCGGAATAATAGGTTGGCATGGACTAGATGAGCCCAAGGGTCTGGTTCTATTATGTAGTGGTCTATGGCTCTTTATCTCAATGATTCTATCAGGCACACTGGATCTAAGAAGCCTGATTATGACCTTAATCTGAGCACTGAGGATTTAAACCAACAGCCATGATAGTGTTAGTGATGTGAGATATAGGCTGGGGATGAAGAACTACATGGTGGTTGAGTGGCCAGTGGTGGTGAAGAGTTCAATGGAGATTTGCATTGGGTTTCTAACACTGATTAACCATCCAGTTGATAACAGCTAGTGGTTCAGCTGATGATCGTACTTGGGTGGCAAATTCCAGTCAGGCTTCCACCATGATTGGACATCTGGTAGTGGTTCGACATTCAGTGGTAGTTTGGTATCTGATAGGGGTTAGACAAGCGATGGTGGTTTTGCATCTGATGTTGGTGAAGCATCCTCAACACGGGTCACCCTGTGGCTGTGCACTGAGCCCATTGCTGTACACAGGAGTGCACAGCCAAACACCCGAGTTATCACATTGTCGAGCTCTCTGATGACACAGCTGTGGTGGGATCATCACTAACAAAGATGAGATGGTCTACAGAGAGCAGGAGGAAGAGTTCAAGGCCTGGTGCCAAGTAAATAATGTCTTCCTCAATGTCACCAAGACAAAGAAGGTGGTTATTGACTTCAGGAAAACTCACACCACTCACTCTCCTCTTTACACTGGCAGCACAGCAGTGAAAACTGCGAGCAGTTTTAAACTCCTGGGAGTGTACATCTCGCACAAACTCTTAATGTCCCAGAACACATTATGTGCAATCGGTGTTCCATGGTGGTTGGACATCTTTCAAAAGGTACATTTAATGTCAGAGAGATGTATGCAACTCCTGAAATTCTTTTCCTTTGCAAACATCCACGAAAACAGAGGAGTGCCCCCAAAAAATGAATGACAGTTAAATGTTAGAACCCCAAAGCACCCTCCATCTCCTCCCTCCCACGCATAAGCAGTAGTAAAGCAACGACTCCCACTCCCCCACCAGCAATAAAAGCATCAGCACTCCCTATCGAGCACTGAAGCGTGCAGCAAAGCATCAATAAAGACACAGACTTGTAGTACCACAAAGACAACTCATTCACCCGGTAATTTGACATACCACAGGTTCTCCCTCTCCCTAATAAATGAAAAAGAGATGTCCCCGTTTCACAGCGCGAGGGGAGACATAACAAAACAACTCACTGATTTATGGTGTTAAAAGCCTGTTGCATCGCTTTCCCCGAGCCCTGTGCCCAGAAAGGCTCAGGTCTCTGGACACACAGCCCATGGCAGCTAACCTGCTGCTCCCGATGTTCCGTGTTCTCCCGCGACGCCTCAGTCAGGGGCGCCAGCCTTGAATCAGCCCATCTCCAGAGCCATGAAAATCCAACACCCTGAATGCGTGCTGGTCTTCTAGGCCGCGTCCTTGGGATATCAAAAAGTGGCCGGTCATGAGGCACAGACAGCAGTTTCCCATTCCCACAATGAACCGAATTCAGAGTGTAACTTCAGGTCAGGGTCTTCAAAAGAACCTTGAAAAGGAAAAAAGGAGATATCAAAGATAGAGATAGAGCTGTCTCCGAAGATGCAAGCAAAGGGGTCGCCGTTTAGTGCCGTTATCTGAAATGGAACTTGGATGTCACAGAAGTTCAAAAAGGTTATTTGTCTCATTGTGTTCGTAAGAACTGCAGGAGAAAGAAGTCCAATCTGGCCTGCTCCTTGGCCTCTCCTCATCATCCTGCAGATTTTTTTTCAGAAACATATTCAGCTCCCTTTTTTAATGCTACAAATGAATCTACTTTTATTAGTAGTGCAATCACCCGTCAAGTTTGTTGTTCTCCTGAGGGGTTGTCTATTGGTGGATCCTCAGATGTCTGTAGATGCCAAGAGTGGGCAAGAATGTGGTGGTTGGGTCTTATGCTTGTTCATTCTCTTCTTTCACACTTGCTGCTTGTTCGTTGCGACACAGCGGAGGTTTCTGTCATGTAGCACAGCACCCACTTCAGCAGATTTCTCCAAGTGTATCTACTGAGTGCAATGTCTTCCCAGGTTTTAGATGTAATTAGATGTAACACAGAATTTCTTCAGGTTGAATTTGATGTTATTTTTAAAGCGTTTCCTTTGTCTTCATTATTGTTGGCTGTCACAAAAAAATAGGAGTTCATTAATCAGTGGTTCTTCCTTTGAAATTGAGAGATCACAGTACCCTTAATGTAACAGCTAACATTGGGATACTCTTTCAATTATCTCTACTCTTATGTTGCAACCTGAACTCTGTTTATTCGTGATTGCCCTGGAAGACAATTTTCCATGACCCAATGAGGCATGACTATATTATATACCTCAAAACTATACTTTATTTATAATATATTGTAAGTAGAACCCGTAGTAATTAGAATCAGTGCATATACTTACATATACAATATACTCTAAGTAGTATTTAGAGTCAGTACATATTTTTCTCTACGGTCTTGTACCATCAGTTCAATACATGTTCTAGCAATGTGTCAGAACCACTCATTCCATGATTACCCAAAGAACCCATCAAAGCTATGAAAGACTGTTACACAACATCCAGAATCCCCAGTAAACAATGGCAGATGGTCCTTAGACTATAGACCTTCCCCACAAAGCCTTTGCCGTACTGCAACGGGCTTCATATGTTCCTCAGTACTTCTGCACCTTGCAACATGCCAATTGGCAGTATTTGCCTGTAGACATGTCTTTGCATTGGACACCAACAAGCTTAGACAGACCAAAATACGTCCTTCAGTGAGTTGATGATCTTCCAGCATCAGTTTTCTAGATCACTCATTCCCATAACATCTCTTTTTTTTAAATATGCTTTTAAGTTAAGATGCAGCCTGTCCATAAACAAATGTAGCTTCCCCTTGATTGAACACTAAGTTTGTCAGTGCTATAGCCTCCTTATCCAAGCTTCCTGGGGAAATACTCTTCCTTTCTCCCACTTGGCGTTAGTGTCAGCCATTTGTTACAATCTCTACAATGTTCCAAGTCACAGTTTAATTACCTTCAGGTGGCCAGACACAATTTCGGTGGTTACAATGAGGTCACTACCCTTCAAGGGGGTCACAAATGGGAAAGGAGTTTTGCAGAAATTACACTTTCACAATGTGGTTACTTTCCAGGTGGGAAGAAGTGCAAATTAAGACTTCTCAGTACCAGCTGTCTGATTAATGAAATTAGCTAACCACATTGACAAGAAATGGTTTGTGTGAACAAGCCCGCAGCACACTTTAAAAGGGATTTTAAATGGCTCAATCATTTTTGACCACTTGCATGTCTAAGGTTTCTATGACCGCATTGTGAATATGGAGGTCAAAATTCACAGGGGTCAGAGAGGGAATAACATGATTAATTGGAAAATCTCTCTCTCATACTTTTGTTCCCTTTCACTCTTAAAGTTTGTGCCTTCATAGAGCCTTGAAATATACTCTGGCCATTATATTAGGTACATTGTACACCTGCTCGTTAATGCAAGTATCTAATCAGCCAGTCATTTGGAAGCGATTCGATGCATAAAAGCATGTAGACATGGTCAAGAGGTCCTGTTCATCAGACCTAACATCAGAATGAGGAAGGAATGTTATCTTAGTAATGTTAACCATGGAATGTTTTTCGGTGCAGATGGGATGGTTTGAGAATCTCAGAATCTGCTGATCTCCTGGGATTTTCATGCACAAGTCTGTAGAGTTTACAGAGAATGCTATGAAAAAATGTAAGAAAAAACATCCAGTGAGCAGCAGTTCTGTGACTGAAAATGCTTTGTTAAGGAGAAAGGTCAGAGAATGGCCAGAGTGGTTCAAGCTGACAGGAAGTTGACAGTAATTTTAACAACCACGTATTACCACAGTCATGTGCAGAAGTGGCTACTTTATTAAGTACAGTGGTCACTGAGTATATATTTAGACATCACTTAAACCATCTCGACTTTAGAGCTCTCGTATTGCTCAATTACATATTTTGGCTCGCCAAGCTTTGTTTCCAATTTATATGGTGAGATTTGTTTTCATTCCTTTGAAATTGACTTCTCCCATTGGCCATTTCAACTTGATACGGTCCATATCCTTTTCCATAGCCATTCTTATTTTTATGACATTATGGTTGCTGTTTACTGGACGTTTCCCCACTGATATTGCTGGAATTAGCTCATTTCCTAGAGCCAAGTCCAACAATGCCACCATTCTTGTTAGGGCGGAAATATACTGACCATAAAAGATCATTTGAATGCGCCTAGTCATTACAAGTACTTTTACTTTACTTTACTTTATTGTCGCCAAACAATTGATACTGGAGCATACAATCATCACAGTGATATTTGATTTCGCGCTTTGCGCACCCTGGAGTACAAATCGATAGTAAATATTAAAAATTTTAAATTATAAATCATAAATAGAAAATAGAAAAGAGAAAGTGAGGTAGTGCAAAAAAACTGAGAAGCAGGTCCGGATATTTGGAGGGTACGGCCCAGATCCGGGTCAGGATCTGTTCAGCAGTTGTATCACAGTTGGAAAGAAGCTGTTCCCAAATCTGGCTGTATGAGGCTTCAAGCTCCCGAGCCTTCTCCCGGAGGGAAGAGGGACGAAAAGTGTGTTGGCTGGGTGGGTCGTGTCCTTGATTATTCTGGTAGCACTGCTCCGACAGCGTGCGGTGTAAAGCGAGTCCAAGGACGGAAGGTTGGTTTGTGTGATGTGCTGGACTGTGTTCACGATCTTCTGGAGCTTCTTCTGGTCTTGGACAGGACAACTTCCATACCAGGTTGTGATGCACCCTAGAAGAATGCTTTTTACGGTGCATCTATAAAAATTAGTGAGAGTTTTAGGGGACAGGCCAAATTTCTTTAGCTTTCTCAGGAAATAAAGGCGCTGGTGGGCCTTGTTGGCAGTGAACTCTGCTTGGTTGGACCAAGTCAGGTCATTTGTGATATTGACCCCTAGGAACTTAAAGCTTTTGACCTGTTCCACTTGCGCACCACCGATGTAAATGGGGTCATGTGGTCTGCTGCTCCTTCTGAAGTCAACAACCAATTCCCTCGTCTTGCTGATGTTGAGGGATAGGTTATTGTCTTCGCACCATGCCATCAGGTTCTTAATTTCCTCTCTGTACTCAAACTCATCATTACCTGAGATACAGCCTACAACTGTGGTGTCATCAGCAAAATTATATATTGAGTTTGACGGAAACTTGGCTACACAATCATGGGTGTACAGTGAGTACAGCAGGGGGCTGAGTACACAGCCTTGTGGGGCACCGGTGCTCAGAGTGATTGTAGAGGAGAGCTTTCCTCTATTTTTACAGTCCAGTCTGGGAGGAAGTTGAAGATCCAGCTGCAGATCTGAGTGCTAAGGCCCAGGTTCCAGAGTTTAGGAATCAGTTTATTTGGAATGATGGTATTAAAGGCAGAGCTGTAGTCAATGAAAAGGAGCCTTACATATGCGTCTTTATTCTCCAGGTGTTCTAAGGAGGAATGTAGGGCCAGAGAGATGGCATCTACCATTGACCTGTTGCTCCGGTAGGCGAATTGCAAAGCGTCGAGGTTGACCGGTAGGCTGTGGTTGATGTGTGCCATAACTAATTGCTCGAAGCACTTCATAGTAATTGATGTCAGAGCCACAGGTCGATAGTCATTCAGGCATGCCACCTTGCTCTTCTTCGGCACTGGGATTATCGTTGCCTTCTTAAAACGCGAGGGGATCTTAGACTGAAGCAAGGAGCAGTTGAAGATATCAGCAAACACTCCAGCTAGCTTGCTTACACAGGCCCGGAGAACCTGTCCAAGCCTGTGCAAGTATAAAGTACAATAAGAAACTCCTCCTACATGTTGTGCCTAACTTTGTCTACATATTGTAATTCCACATTTTCATTGCTTTTATTCACTTTTGCAAATTCCCTGCATTTTATTTTTCTTTAGTATCCTTTCCACTGGATGGCACCAATCTGAATATTCCCAAAGTATAATTTAACTCTTGCTTCTTAATTCTCCTTGATCAGACATGGACATCCTCTCTCTTAAGCTCTGCGTTGTGCTCCTTAATCAATAATGGTTTTCTCCCTCCTTTCTAAACATAATCTTTTCTTATATGTTAAAATGATGAGAATCCAGTTCTGAGCTTTTTAATTTCTAACTGCAGTATGTCTGGATGAATAGCAGGGCAATACAAAATTGAGAGCAACCTGTTGCCCTTGTAGCAGGCTCCCCCTCTCCATGCTGTTTGGCACCAAAGGAACAGCAGAGAGTTGCCAGTCAGTGTTGAACTCAACGTAGGACTGCCTTAGGGATTCCAGCTCTGCATTTTTCCTTGGGGTTTACTCCCAAAGCCTTCCCCCATGAGTGGGTATAGCCATAAGGCAGCGAAGGATAAGGTCTGCGTTTTCCTTCCCCTAGATGAGCTATGACTGACCTGTCCCCATTTGTCCGAAGTGACTGGTTTTAATGCACCTTTGCCCCTTCTCCTGTCAGTAGAACCAGTTCCGTCAGGCCTAGTAGCTAAGCCACATGTGAAGTTCAGGAGCAGAACTCAGTTGTCAGAGGCTACTTGAGGTGCATGCTACTGGGAGCTTAGTAGGTAGTAGGAGCTTATCTTCACTGCTACCTCCCCCCCCCCCCCACTATGACAACCTTAAGAAACAAGTTAGAAAATAGTGCAAATTAAAAGGATTAATGAAGTAGTATTTATTGACCATCTGATGACAGAGGGGAAGAAACCACTCTTTAATCATTGAGTGTGGATCTTCAGGCTCCTGTACCTTCTCCCTGATGTTAGTAACAAGAAAATGGCGCGTCCTGAATGGCGAGGATCCTTAATGATGGGTGAGCCTTATTGAAACACCACTTCTTGAAGATGCCCTTTAAGGTAGGGAGGGCTGTGCCCATAATGGACCTGGCTTAGTCTACAAGCCGCTACACACTCTTTCAATCCTGGGCATTGGAACCTTCATTCCAGATAGGGATGCCACCAATCAGAAAGCTCCCCATTGTACTTCTGCACAAATTTGTTAGAGTCTTTGATGACATACCAAATCTCTCCAAACTCCTAATGAAGCATAACCGGTGACATGTCCTCCCCCTGATTACAGCAGTGTACTGGGTCGAGAACAGATGCTCGGAATATGTTGACGCCCAGGAATTTAAAGCTGCTCACCTTTTCCACTGGAGGTGCCTATCTACTAAAGGCTAGTTCAATTGTGGGCTTCACTATAGGTAATACAGACATGAAGAAATATTTCCTAATAACAGAAATGGCTAAAAGCAGAGGGCTGGGCTTAAAGTGTATTTTTAACTATTGACTTAAAGTCATAGTGTTGCTGTTATCATTGGAAGCTTTCGAAAGGTCTTCAATAAGTTATGCTGAGATTGTGAATGTTCCACCCACCATTGGGCAGTCTGTACACCTGAGGGGGGAGAAGAAATGTTCTAAAATTTTCAAAGTTCTGAAACAAATGTGTGACTGAGATATTAACATAACTTTTTTTCACTTTCTAGCAGCTGATGGATTGGTTGTGTGTACTTTGGGATTTTCTGTTTTTATTTTAATTTTTAAAATTTGAAGCTCTTACTTTCAGTTATGCAGCCACTTAAATTCTTTTATGAAAGTCTCTGATTAACTTCCTGCTGTTTTCCTGAAAACCTGAGATTTTTCAAATAGTAAGGGTATAACAACCATTGTTAAAACTGTTTTACTCCACACACACTACATTTTATGAAATGCTGGAACCTCTAGATGTTGTAGTGTAAGCACTGTCCGAACATGTTTCCTTTATCAATTCCATTTCTGAAGTTAAATTAATCTTTCATTGTAGAATGCACTGCACAACTGCCACAAATAATTTCATGATTTCCTACAAAACAAATGTGGGACCATGCATCACTGCGCATAAATATATCAGAAGACTGCTGTTTTGGAGAAAAATACACATACTTCTTCAAATGCAGCATCTGCAGATCCTTCTGTTATGCCAAGTTGAATTATATGTTCTAGTTCATTAAAGACATTGACACCTAATGCTGAGAGGCAGCTGGAGTCTTTGTGCACCTCTTTTGCAAAGCAGCTGAGACTGCTGCAGGCTTACGTGCTTTTAAAACAGGTATCTTTATTTACCATTGCTTTACTCGTACTCTAGATATTGTGTCCATCATGAATTAGTCATCTGGAATATGTCTAATGCAGAACGAGAGCACATGTGCTGTCGCAGTGTGATGTATACTCACGGCAGAGTGGAAGATTGGGTTGGCAGAGGCTTTCTCTGAACCTGCCTTAACTCTTGACCTTGCAACATGTGCTGTTGTATTATTGCCAACAAAGAGACATCTTTATGTTTGAATTCCCTCTCTCTCTCTTTCCCTTCTCCTCACCATGAGTGGTAAGTGAAAATGTAGGTTCTGGGCCTCAAATTATGCAGAGGGAAGAGCTGAAGACAGCCAGTTCCGATACAGGTATAGCATAAGAAAGTGAATTACACAATCACTAGAAATGGTTTAAGTCAGCAACTGTCTGGCTAGAAATATAACAGCTAACTGTGCCAATGATCAGATGATAAAAGGACTATATTCTTGATATGGTCCTAATCAGTCATGAAATGGTCTTCAAGAATCTGAAAGATTGCAATCCTGTCTTAGTATCACAGTTAATGTGAGCATTGCTCAAAAATAAGTCAAAGTAAGTTTATTATGTAATAGGTATATGTCACCATATACTATCCTGGGCTTCATTTTGTACAGGCATTTATAGTAAAATCAATGAAAAATTGCAAATCAATCAAATCAAATCAAGTTTAATTATTATTCAGACCATACATGGATACAGTCGAATGAGACAGTGTTTCTCTGGGGCCCAGATGCATAACATACATTCAAAATAGCAAGAGAGAAAAAAAAAACACACACACATACAAACACACACATTGTTACACACGTGTAGACTAAGGCCCTGAGTGATATGCAAATTGATGGTACGGCTCCCACAATCCAGCCTGTCCTTCCACCGGCAAACACTGGAGGGCAGCACTGATAGGAGAGGCCAGCTCCCAACCGAGTACGGACTCCACACTACACCGCCTCCAGTGTCATCTCACCTGGACTGCAGCAGCAGTCAAGTCCACTTGTGACCTTGTCCTTGTGACAGCCGAGGCCACATGACTGCCTCGTCGCCTGCCTCACCACCAAACAAGGGAAACGGGCCTGCAACATCTCATATTATCCACGACCAACAGGGTCTTGCGATCTCAAGAGAAACGTCCAAGACAGTCACTCACAGTTACTCTGCACACTGCTTTCGCACACCAACCCCAATGCAGCACGGTCTGCACACAGGTCAATTCCTCCGAACCCAATCCGGCCTGTCCGCTGGCTTCTCCTTCTCTGGCCTGAGAGCTAGCTTCTCCTTTTGCCACCCGAACACTTGCTTCTCCTTCTCCTGGCTGCCCACCGATTTCCTCTTCTCTGTCCCGTGGCTCTGAACCACGAACAGATCACTGATGTGGTAGACCTTCTGTATCCATAGTTCTTGGAGTCCAGTATATTCTTCTGATCAGACAAAAAATACATCTTAATAAGAAAAGTGCACCATTAGTTGGCCCATGAGAGGCCGCTGTGTTCGAATATGTGGCCATTTTACCAAAGACTAACAGCCAATATGCAAAATAAGACAAACTATCCAAATAAAAAAAATTAATAAAAATAAATAATGATCTTACTGACATGTAACATGAACTTTTAACCAAAAAATATCCGAGGCTTTATTAAGATGCTCTTATGGAGTTTCTTTAATTGACAGAGTAGATTTCATGATACTGGATTTCCTGAACTATAACATTTCATTTAAGTCATTATATAAGAGTTGCTGCTGAGTGGAAAGCTGGCCAGCTACCTAGTAATTCATGTTTATGTTTTCTTCCAACACTAACTTCATAAAGTTAATTGAGGAAAATTTCTACTTTGACTCATTGGTTTAGTAGAAAGAGTAGAATCTGAAGGGTCTGATCTAAATGCAGATCCGGGCCCACCCAGGTGATTAACACATAACTCTCGCCTCATTTCAGTAGTAATTAGGAATGGACAATAAAAGCTCCATTGCCAGTGATGTCTACTTCCTGCAAATGAGTACAATTTAATAACTGGTTATGTAATACACTGTTGCTCAGGCTTCAATTCTTCTGGTGCTGATCTGTGTCCACTGACAGCTCACTATCAGGAAATTGCATATTCCTGACTTATGAGTTTCAGGTTATTAGTTTCAGTAGCTAGAAAATCATGGACTGTGACTATACTTGAAATGCACATCTCGTTGGCATAGTCCTTTGCTGGGCACTTACAGCAAAGACATCACCACTTGCAATCTGCTACAAAAACTACCTTTCACAGTCTTAACAGCACAACCAAATTATTTTTGTATATGAGGCACCTTTCACAATCTCATGGCTTCCCTGAACAGCCTGCAGACAATGAAGTGGTTCTGAAGATGTCTTCTTCTTGCAAACACTCAAGTCAAGTATGATGTTCTCCTAAGGGGTTGACTATTGATGGGTCCTCAGGTGCCTCTAGAGGACGATCCTGGATCTCCAACTTCCACAGGACTTAATCCAAGATGTCAGGGTGGATTCACTTAATGGAGGATGCCTGTGTGTGATTTTGTTTCACGTGAGGAGGCTGATGCATGGACAGCCACTTCATGATCCTTGAAAGATTATGGAATGCAAGATGACTGGGGATCCTTCACTGCTGCAGCCTCCTTCCACCTTCACTGACTTTGTGATGTGTCGTCATTTTACACCAACTCCCTTGCTGAGGTCTTGGTTGGATCGCTGTCTGTCTGGAACCTTCTCCCCCTTGACCAGGCTGATTCTACCAGCAGCTAAGTGCCAGAGGACTAAACCCCAAATGGCATCATTCTCAGGATCTCAGGAACTCTACACCATGACAAGGTGACAGTCTTCGGAGAAGCTTGAAGATGCAATACTCAAGAGAAGATGGCGGCGTGACGCAGCGCACAGCGGACACTCCGAAATGAATATCTGTTATTTGTTAAGTAGGAGGCCGTGCACAATCCTGATTTGATGGAGACGGACGTGAGAAGCACGGAGGAACATCTGGTGAAACTTCTGAAATGGCTGTTTCGCTGCCGCTGCTACTGTGCGATCCGGAATCTCCGGATGGGAAGGCCCCAAATCCTCGGCTTTGCCTGCTGTTTGGCGGCCGGGGCCAGGGTCAAAGTGCTCGGCAGAGATGGTGCTCGGTTCTCGGTGTAGGAGGGCTAGTCAGAGGCTCGAAGTTTTCGGAGGGACTCAGAGTCGGCTGTGGTTGGGTGCTTCCAGGGTGCTGTATCGGCAAGTTTGCGGCGCTGGAGGTTCATGGCGTGGAGAGTTTTTCTTCCTTCTACCATCTGCGTGAGATGTTGGGGCTTTCGGGCCATTGAGACTTCTTTTTTTACTGTGCCCATGGTCTGCTCTTATCAAATTACGGTATTGCTTTGCACTGTTGTAACTATATGTTATAATTATGTGGTTTTTGTCAGTTTTAGTCTTGGTCTGTCTTGTGTTTCTGTGGTATCATACTGGAGGAACATTGTATCATTTCTTAATGCATGCATTAATAAATGACAATAAACGAGAACTAAGTGTCCTCATAATCTAAATCTAAATCTAATACCATTGCAAGGTCAGGTAACATGGCAGCCCCTTCTGCTCATAGAAAACTGTGGAAAACTCCCACAAACAATAGAATAAAGGACATCAATGATTTCACAGAATTCTGGGTAAATATTATATTAGTAACATATTCTGCACTAATCACTCTGTGACTATGTTTCCAAAGCAGATGTGAGCATTCATAAATTGAGAACATGGGTATAATTTTCACAGGGGCATGGAGGCCTTTTCTGATCTCCTGTCCTAGCCTTGATGGAAGCTGGATGCAAAGCAGAGCAAACTGGAAGAAATTACTTTATCTAAATTCCAGTAGGGTTTGTCTTGATCTTCCATTGAACTTAATGTGGGGCATTGAGTGGACCCTGGAGAGAGCTTCCACTGCAGCACTGAATGAGTGATTATTTAGGCAGAGGTCAAGAAGGATCTAAAATCTAGATCCTCAATTATCTCGGCAGAGACTGCCATCATTCAAAGATCATATGCAAGTAGTTTGAGAAAACAGGTTGGTGAAAGCAAAATATAGGTTGGTAAGTAGAATAATTAAAGTCCTTCCTACTGTGATTATAGACCTTTGTGGGGATAAAAATCTTGGTGAGCTAACTCCTATGTGAGTCTTAGGATCACAGCTCCATCTAAATTGTGTCATGTTACTTGTTGGATGATAGACTTGGAAGGAAACACTAATGTTTATTCTGTAGTAACACACATGCACACAAAATGCTGGAGGAATTCAGCAGGTCAGGCAGCATCTATAGAGAGAAATAAACAGTTGATGACCCTTCAGTCCGGATGAAGGGTCCTGGCCAGAAAGGTCCAATCTATAATCCTTTCCATAGATCCTAAATGACCTGATTTTCTCCAGCATTTTGTACGTGTTACTCTGGATTTCCAGCATCTGCAGGATCTCATGTGTTATGAATGTTTATAGTATTTTTCAGTCAGTGATGTCTAAAGTTTTATGCAATGGGGATTGATTAACTGGTTGTTACACACGTAACATCTACAGGGAAATTTCTATTTGTGCATTCTTTTCTATGTACAATCAAACATTTCCAATATACTCTCATAGCTGGAATGCAACATTTAAATAATATGCCCCAGGTTTGGTTGTGATTAAATTTTAAATTGAGAAAAATTAAAGGAAGTCATGACAAAAGATCAACAAATGTGCCCTATTCTATGCCTTCACACATCATGAGAAGTTGACCTGCACAGCAGTATTAAATCAGCTTTCATGATGCATGATGGCACCATGATCAGGAAGGGGAAGTTGGGAGAACAGACAACAGTTCTAATTGTGGGGTTAGCAATGGAAAGGATGAGCTGCTTCGAGTTCTGGTTGTCAACATTTCTGAAGGTCTATCCTGGGCCCAACACGTTGATGCAATTATGAAGAAGGCAGGCGTTTCATGAAGAAGTTGAGGAGATTTGGTATGTCATGGAAGACTCTAGCAATTTCCTACAAATGTTCAGAAAATGCCCCCTTCTTATCATGTGATATCAAGTAACCCTGGTTAAACTGAGTCAATGGGCATCAATGGGAAAAAAACTTCAAAGGCTGGACCTATAAGTAGCAAATTTTGATCAGAATCCGATTCAGAATCAGGTTTATTATCACAGGCATATATCATGAAATTTGTTAACTTAGTGACCGCAGTACAATGCAATACATGATAATATAGAAAAAATAGATAAGTAAATCAATTACAGTAAGTATATTAAATAGTCAGATTAAAAATAGTGCAAAACAGAAATACTAAAAAAATGAGGTAGTGTTCATGGGTTCAACGTCCATTTAGGAATCGGATGGCAGAGGGGAAGAAGCTGTTCCTGAATCACTGAGTCTGTACTTACAGGCTTCTGTTCCTCTTCTTAATGGTAACAATGAGAAGAGGGCATGCCCTGGGTGATGGGGGTCCCTAATGACGGATGACAACCTTTCTGGGGCACCGCTGCGTGAAGATGTCTTGGATACTATGAAGGCTAGTGCACAAGATGGAGCTGACTAATTTTACAACTTCCTGTAGCTTCTTTTGATCCTGTGCAGTAGCCACCCCCTCATATAGTGATGGAGCTAGTCAGAATGCTCTGCATAATACTTCTGTAGAAGTTTTCAAGTGTTTTAGGTGACAAACCAAATCTCCTCAAACTCCTAATAAAATATAGCCACTGTCTTGCCTTCTTTATAGCTGCATCAATATATTGGGACTAGGTTAAATTCTCAGAGATCTTGGCACCTTGGAACTTGAAATTGCTCACTCTCTCCACTTTTGATCCCTCTATGAGGATTGGTTCATGTTCCCTCGTCTTACCCTTCCTGAAGTCCACAATCATAACAGACATCGACCAAGTGGACAGTCAGAGACTTCTTCTTAGGGTGCAAATGGCTAATATAATGGGACATAATTATAATGTGATTGGAGGAAAATATAGAGGGATGTCAGAGGTAAGTTTTTACACAGAGAGTGGTGGATGCATGAAACACTCTGTCAGGAATTGTGGTAGAGGCTAGTACATTGGATATTCTCAGCTGATTAAATAGTATCTGTGGAGAATGACACAACATTAATGTTTCAGATCAATAGTCCTTCATCTTGTTCTGGCTTCTTAACCTTCTTTTCCAGTCCTGATGAAGGGCCTTGGCCCAAAATGTCGACTCTATTCCTTTCCAGCGATCATGCCTGACCTCCCAAGTTCCTCCAGCATTTTGCATGTGTCTTTCATCAGGAAGAAGTTTGTTTCTTTCTCCGCAGTTGCTGCTTCACCAGCTGGATATTTCCTGCATTTTTCTGTATATATTTCAGATTACTGACATCCGTAAAATTGTACTTTCTGAGAAATGTTGACCTTTTATGCCATTTCTTTTACAGCTGCAATAAACTACAAAATCTCCTTTTCATAAAAAGCCGATGTGACCTCATAGAAAACCTTCACGTTTAATTTGTCACCTTCCAGTACTGAGAAACACTGTGGAATCCTACTGAGTTCATTGGTAATAACCTTAAGAAAAGAAAAGGTTTTTTTTACTTTATGCTAATATTACATCTATTTTCAAGATAAGGATTCCCAGAGGAATGTAAGACATAGACAAATATTCTTAATGATTTCCACTGACATAACATCTTTCCTCCCCTCTAAAGTTACTGGTTATAACCCTTCAGTCATCAGGTTACAACCAGCGTGGATAACTTCACTCAACTCACACTGAACTAATTCTACAACCTATAGAGTCACTTTCAAGGACTCTATATCTCATATTTTTAGCATTATTTCTTTACTTGTTTATGTGTTATTACTATTATTTGCACAGTTTGTCCTTTTTTGCTTGTGTTTGTTTTTCATTGATTCTGTTGTATTTCTTTGTCCTGTGAAGGCCTGCAAGAAAATGAATCTCATATATGACATATACGAACTTTGATCATACATTTACTTCAAAATTTGAACTTTAACAGTAATGCCCATATCCTGAGAAATGAATAAAAAATGAAAATAACTCAAGTTAGAGGTAATCTTCTGCCTGCAATATTGGCTGACACTCCCTTACAGAGCATGAAGAGAAAAAGAAGTGGTTGCCCGGAAGAGTTAAACACATAAGAGAAACAGGGCCAACAGAGCAGCATTTGCACTGAGACACCAAACTTAAAGCTTTGATAGCCCTCTGGTATGAGGAGCTCAGCGTCAGACAATCACCTACCACACAGTTCTAGTGGCAGCAAAATTCTCCCTGGGGCAACTATTTATGGCCTGGCCACTGTGTTAATTGTCTCCGCTATTTCCACCAGTCAAACCAAATTGGTGTCAAAGTTCAAAGTAAGTTTATCATCAGATTACACCTACGTCACCATATACAGCCCTGAGATTCATTTTCTTGCAGGCATACTCTATGAATCTATAATAGAGTAATTATTGTCACAGGATGCTGCTTTCAGGCGACAACGTTTTGTGTAGATGTGCTCAGTGGTGGGAAGGCTTCACTTGTGATGGACTGGGCCAAATTCGTTACTTTTTGTAGGATTTTCCATTCAAGGGTACTGGTGTTTCAGTACCAGGCTGTGACGCATCCAGTTCGTATACTCTCCATGACACATCTATAGAAGTTTGTCGAATCTTCACAAACTTCAAAGGAAGTTGAGGTTCTGCCGTGCTTTCTTTGTAATTGCACTTATGTGCTGGGCCTGGGACAGGCCATCCAAAATAATAACGCCCAGGAATTAAGGGTTTTGACCCTCCCAATCTCCAGTCCTCTGATGAGGACTGGCTCATGGACTTCTGGTTTCCTTCTCCTGAAGTCAATTATCAGCTCCTTGGTCTTGCTGGCATTCAGTAAGAGCTTGTTGCTGTGGCACCACATGATGCCACACCATTGCCCTCATTAGCCGAAGCACTCACTTAAAATCTCATTTTGTTTTATTTATGAGTACAACAACATGGCTCTTACATGATTCATTGGACACCATGGTGTCTGAAATAAAAATGAAAAGCAGAACACTCAGGAATATTCTGAAGTCCCGAATCTGAATCGTTTATTAACACAGGCATGGGTTATGAAATTTAACTTAGCAGCAGCAGTTCAATGCAACACATAATATAGAAGAAGAGAATAAATAAAGAAATAAATTACAGTATATGTATATTGAATAGATTAAAAATCATGCATAAACAGAAATAATATATATTTAAAAAGTGAGGTAGTGTTTACGGGTTCAATGTCCATTTAAGAATCGGATGGCAGAGGGGAAGAAACTGTTTCTGAATCGCTGAGTGTGTGCCTTCAGGCTTCTGTACCTCCCACCTGATGGTAACAGTGAGAAAAGGGCATGTCCTTTTGTTGTGTTCCTTCGTCTTACCCTTCTTGAGGTTAACAATCAGCTTTTTCGTCTTGCTGACGTTGAGTACCAGGTTGTTGCTGCGGCACCACTCCACTAGATGGCATATCTCACTCCTGTATGCCCCTTTGTCTCCATCTGAGATTCTACCAACAATGGTTGTATCATCAGCAAATTTATAGATGCTATTTGAGCTATGCCTAGCCACACAGTCATGGGTATAGAGAGAGTAGAGCAGTGGGCTAAGCACACAACCCTGAGGTGCACCAGTGTTGATCATCAGTTAGGAGGAAGTGTTATCACCAATCTGCACAGATCGTGGTCTTCTGGTTAGGAAGTCAAGGACCCAATTGCAGAGGGTGGTACAGAGGCCCAGGTTCTGCAACTTCTCAATCAGAATTGTGCAAATGATGATGTTAGGTGCTGAGCTATAGTCGATGAACAGCATCCTGACATTGGTGTTTGTATTGTCCAGGTGGTCTAAGGCCGTGTGAAGAGCCATTGAGATTGTGTCTGCCGTTGACCTATTGTGGCGATAGGTAAACTGCAGAGGGTCCGCGTCTTTGCTGAGGCAGGAGTTCAGTCTAGTCATGACCAACCTCTCAAAGCATTTCATCACTGTAGATGTGAGTGTTACTGGGTGATAGTCATTAAGGCAGCTCACATTATTCTTCTTAGACACCGATATTATTGTTGCCTTTTGGAAGCAAGTGGGAACTTTTGTCCACAGCAGTTAGGGGTTGAAAATGTCCTGAATACTCCTGCCAGTTGGTTGACACAAGTTTACAGAGCCTTACCAGCTACTTCATTGGGGCCTTCTGCCTTGTGAGGGTTCACCTTCTTTAAAGACAGTCTAACATCAGCCTCTGAGATGGAGATCACAGGGTCACCGGGTGCAGCAGGAATCTTCACAGCAGTAGTTATATTCTCCCTTTCAAAGCAGGCATAGAAGGCGTTGAGTTCATCTGGTAGTGAAGCATAGCTGGCTTTCATGCTATTTATTGGGATTTGATTTGTAGGAAGTAATGCCTTACAAACTCTGCCAGAGTAATGTCTTGCGAACCATATAGCCTCTGAGGAGAGAGAAAAACAAAGTTAACATATCATATCAGTGGATTTTCATCACAGCTCTGCTGATTAATTCCAGCATTTTTTTTTCATTTTTATTTCTAATTTCCAGCATCTGCCATTGTTGCTTTTCAAGCCAACACCTTTGCTCATTTTCCTTAGAGAAGTTACATATCGACAGGATGACAATGAAGCAATGTGTGCTGCACTCTAAGCAGCAAGATACAGTTAGCAGACTCTTTATTACGCTGTACCATCTGTACCTAATAAAGCGGACACTGAATGTGTGTCTGTGGTCTTCTGTAGTTCATCCACTTCAAGGTGTGACATGTTGTGCATTCAGAGACGCTCTTCTGCAGATCACTGTTGTACCACTGTGGCTATTTGAGTTACTGGCCCCTTCCAGTCAGCTGGAACCTGACTAGCTATTCTCCTCTGAGCTTTCTTATTAATAAGGCTTTTTTTGCCGACAGAGCTGCTGCTCAGTAGATTTTTTTTTGTTTTTCGCATCATTCTCTGTAAACTCTGGAGACCGTTGAGCATGAAGATCCCAGGAAATCAGCAGTGTCTGAGATACTCAATTCATCCCATCTGCCACCAACAATCACTCCATGGTCAAAGTCACTTAGATCATATTTCTTCCCTAGTCTGATGTTTTGTCTGAACAACAACTGAACCTCTTGACCATGGTTGCATGCTGTTATGCATTGAATTGCTACCACATGATTGAATAATTAAATATTTGTTTGAATAAGCATGTGTACAGATGTACCTAATAAAGTGGCCACTGAGAGTATGCGCACTGAGGGAGACTAATGAAAAATAGATAAGAAGGAATGAACACATTAATGGAGTCTCAAAGCTAAATGTCAAACTATGGACTGGGATCTAAGGACGGGATATGTGTCCAATTTTGGTGTTTAAAGGGCCAAATCATAGGTCAATCTCTCCCCTTTACACTTGAGGATGAAAGGTAGCTTGCGATTTCAAGATTTTGACAATTCTGGGAAACTGCCACTGGAAAACTTTTAAATATGCTCTGGATTTGGCAGCTAGTAACCATATAAAGTAATATTTTTGTTCTGCAGTCATTATAACACAGGATGAATTTAGCAAGTAGTCTATTGTATACTATATTGCTAATACCTTCTTTAAGGCGTGTGTTGCTGCACTTTACATTTGTTTTAAAACTTGAATGCAATTTATAATGCCCCACTGTTTGATTGTATGCTACATGCAACACTTAATATCAGTTTCTCTGATTCGGGTTTGTATCCAGGTTCGTCGCAAATGCACACCACAATACATTATTTAGGTTCCATTCAGTGAGATAATTATCTCTGATTACACAGTAAAGCACTTTATTATATCTACAGTATTGGTAATCTTACTGCACTGATGGAAGCAATTTACATCAGGGAAAATACAAAAAAAGTAATCAAAGGTGCATTGAATTTTAATTTGTGACACTGGTTTCCTATTATATGTTTTTCACATTGCTCTCCCTTGGAAATTATCACTATTACTTTGTTTCCTAACATTTTTGAACTCTAGTCTAGTTTCAAAATACATAAACTGCCATATTTAAAAAAAATAAACAAATGAAGTGTAGTAATTTCTCCCATTACATTAGTTTGTAGGGAAATATGTTCCTTTGCTCTTATTTAATAAATATATACTCTTACCATAGTCTGCAACAGTTTTAACCAGTAGTCCATCTTTAGACATTGATATCTTTTATCAAAAGTTTTGGAAACTGGGTTAACTTCATTGACACATCCCTTCTCAAGTGATCATGCCTCACCAATCCAGACTATTTTCATATCTCTTAATCCATTCTCCTGACTGAAATGAGGTAAACGAATCAATCTCTATGGACTAAACTGCAGGCAATGTACATATTGTACCCCATTGAGCTGCCTGCCATATGTGAGAAGCCCAGCCGATTGTGCAGAAAGCCTTATACTTTGCCTTCAAGCACTAGATTGTTGTCTGATACAACGTTTTGATTCAGATTTTCATAATGATATTTCTCTCCTTAAAAAAGTAGGTGTTTTTATACTGAAACAGTTCACAAAAACAAATTGCAAGATTACATGGATGGATAACCATTGCAGTCCTCTAAAAATGACTGGACTTAAAAGATAACAGATGCTTATCTTGCCTAGCTACAAATATCTCTTTAACATTATTGATCAAAGGGTCCAAAGCCCACTGCATTCTGGCAGAGAAAAGGCAGTTTAACATTACAGATGTCTATCATGTGCAGAAAGAGAAGGTTTAATAGAAACAAAAACTGTCAATAAACTTTTCCTCACTTCCTTAAGAAAAGTCATTGTTTTCTTTTCCCAATTGCATATTCTGAGAGGAAAATTATTTCACTACCCTCCCACACATCAGTCACTTTTCATGTTACGGAATCAATCTCTCTGTCCTGACCTAAACCTCATCACTGCTGCGACTCAAAATCCAAGATTTCAAACAGGTTATACCTCTACAGTGCACTAATAAATACAATCAGAGAACAGATAATTACTTAAACATGAAGGAAGTCCTGAAAATTCTTACAGGAATCCGATTTCATGACAAGGTTGTGACTAAACCTTTCCCGTTCCCTGTGTTGACGTGTTGGTCTTAGGGGGGCAGCAAAGACCTATCTTTGTTGCTATAAACCCAGCTTCATAAAATACAAACAACATCTTTTGTAACAGTTCTCTCTATATTCACTGTCTTGAAATATATCAAAATATATTCCTATCACCCCTTATTTTCAACCTGGGAACTCCTAGGTATGAATTACTGAGCTGTCTGCAATATAACCTTGTTTGGTGTTGTTGATTTTTCTTAGGATACCAGTAGATAATTTATAGTGTGCCATATAAATGATACCTGTACAGACAGAGGAACAAACTTTTGATAGAACCGAGATGAATTGGTGTTTCAGATCCAGCTCTGTCAAAGAGTGAACACCTGAAACATTCTGAAAGGTTATCTTGTCTGTTCTCTACTTTTAGTTTCTGAAGGTTTCTGGCATTTTCTTGTTTTTAAATTACTAAAAAAAAATAAAAGCTAATGGGGGGAGGGTAATAGAGGAAGGGAAGGGCATACAGTATATGGAGTATATAGAAGGGGAGGTGAGTTAGGAGTTGCTAGAAAATGACAGGGAGAGCCCAAAAAATCCAGCTCAGGGAAAAAGGCATGATCCAAAAAGATGTTTAGGAATATTACCTGAAGAAATATAATCATAGATTATAAAGGATTACAAAGGGGCTCGATGGCAATTAGCAGACAAAACCTGGTGAAAGGAGTAATCAAGCATGACAGGGAACAAAGGAAGATTCGAGATCTGATAAGGGGGAAATATTAGCGAAACAAGATGGGGGGAATGAAGCAATTGGAAAAGCATTCAGTGAGGATAGAAGTAGGGTCAGGAAAGGAGCATTATTCAGGATCGAATGTACAATTTCTGTCATCACATGATGAAGCATCATTTTCTAGAAGGTGAGGAAAATTCTACTGCCTTGTTTCTTTGTGACTGCCAGCAGCAGAGGTAAAGAAAATAAGGCATTCTTGTTTTGATAACCTTACAAAGCACATGTGAGTGATATGGGTAATTTTTCCTCGATGAACAGAAAAAAGGTTAACCTTCAGAAACGTACACAAGGAGTTTTAATTATTAACTTGTAGAGGCTTACAGTGTAGCAATTAAAATTAGTAGAGTATTTTCAGGACTATTTCACTTCTCAAATACTTATGTTCCATATATTTATAACTAAAAATGAAATTTGTATCAGGGGATTTCTGGAATGTGGAATTGAACTGAATAAACCTATTTGAAGATTGCATAATGTATGCATGTAGAAATTTTATTGTGAATACCTGAAGATGTCAGATTAGATCCTTTGTTTGTGTTTTTATAGGCACCAAGAACATTATTGGTTAAGAAGGGCACACAATGAGATCACAGATGCAATTGAAATGAAAGGAGAACTTTTTTTAAAAATAGACCCTCAAAATGGCATGACTACAGTGTGATATGATTAGCTTTCACTACTACTCCATTGGACAATCTCGTGGAATTTCACAAGGTCACATTACCTATGTATAGCAATCTTCCGGCTAGCTTTGGCCTGGCTCTAGGAGCTTGCTGTCATTTTGGGAATGGAAGAAGCACATAACCTTAAAAGGCTGTAGCTGTTGTCCTGATGAAGGGTCTCAGCCCGAAATGTCGACTGTACCTGTTCCTAGAGATGCTGCCTGGCCTGCTGTGTTCACGAGCAACTTTGATGTGTGTTGCTTGAATTTCCAGCATCTGCAGATTTCCTCGTGTTTGAGCTGTTATTTAAATAACCTGCTTCATTGTGACTGGATAGAAGAGAGTCCATAGTGGATAATCATGCAACACCCTTTCCTTATTTATTTATCTACTGAGTTACAGCATGGAACAGGCCCTTCTGGCGCCTCGAGCTCCATTTATCCCTCGCCTAATCAGAGGACAATTTACAATGACCGACTGACCTACCTGTCCCGTCTTTGGACTGTGGGAGGAAACCAGAGCACCTGGGGAAATCCTATGCAGTCACTTGGAAAATGTACAGACTCCTTACAGGCAGTGGTATGAATTGAACCTGGGCTGCCTGTACTGTAAAACATGCTAACCACGTTGTGGCAGAAGGAATGAGCAAGTGATTCTATATTAATTGGCGAAGGATAACCAGTAAAATCAATGCGGTGACAAATGTTCAGAGGGACAAATCAAGATTTCTGTAACACTAATGCTAACTAGCTTTTGACTGCAATATGTAACCGAGGTAAGTAAACTTGTGTACAATAGTCTTCTCTGGTGTTCAGCCTTGACCCTGAATTTGCATGTTAAATCTTCACAATAAGGTTCTTTCTAATAGAGAGGTACAGTTATACAGCCCTGTGACTCAACCCATCCAGGCTAATCAAGGTATCTTCTGGCAAGTCTAATTTGCCTACATTTATCTGTATCCCTCTGAATGTTTTCTGTCCATGTACATGTCCAATTGTCTTTGAAGTATTGTAAAAATTGTTACTGTATCCACATCTACCACTTTCAACCCTGAGCTTGTTCCACCATTCTCTGTGTGAAAAAGCTTTCTCTCAGATCCAATTTAATTCTTTCCCTTCTCACCTTAACCATATGGCCTCAGATTTTAGACGCCCATACCCTGGGGAAAAGATTATGATAATCTATTTTATCTATGCTCCTTGCGATTTTATAAATCTCTGTAAGGTCATCTCTCAGCATTCTTCACTCCAGGGAAAATCATCCCAGCCTCTCCAGTCTATATGTAACTGAAACCCTCTAGCCCTGGCAACATCCTCATGGATCTCTGCACCCTCTGCAGGTCACATTTGTGCGGGTGCCGCACACCTTAAGGCTGGATGACTCACAGACCAATGGTGTGAAATCACTGCTGAACAAAGAAGGGCAAGATATTATGTAGGGCCCCAAAGGGCCAAATGGGTAACATCCTTATCACTCGACCCTTTGGGGAAATCAGTCATACAAATGAAATTGCAATGTGTTTATTCTGCCCTTCGTTGCCCATGAGGAAAAGGGCTGGATGAGCAGGTAACACTATTGACACTGTTGTTGTTCTTGTGCTTTGAGTTGAGGCAGTAACACAGGCTGGGGTGACTTTGATAGACGGTGGCCTTTCTAATCGTATCATGGAAATTAGAGTCATAGAAAAATACTGCACAGAAACAGGCCTTTCCTCCCATCTAACCTATGCCAAGCCATTTGATCTGCCTACTCCCATCGACCTGCATTGGGACCATAACCCTCCATATCCTTACCAACCCTGCTACCAGTCTGGCCTTAATTCTATTGGAGAACTTCTATCTGCAGGCACAATTTTATGGTAAGGGTTCACCTCAGAAAGATCTAAAATGGTCATGTGCTTTCAGCATGTCTGGTTTCCAGGAAATACCTTTTCTCTGCGGCTTCCAAGCAGTATTACTGTGCTAATTAATCCAGGAAGACTTTGTTTGGAATATGTAAACAATTACCACATGTAGGTCATTCAACCTGGAAGTCCTTTCTGGGCTATCAGAGAAACTATTATTCAATCAAGTAACACCAATGCTTATATTTTTCCCTGGAATTTACAGCAGAGTCTGACTCAAAAAGAGGAATCATTCTGTTAACTTTTGGCTTAGGGGTCCAAGAGAGAAAGAGCAAGTGACAGCCTGTAAAACACACAGGAACCAATATAGTTCTAGATTAAACTGATTTGCAAATAGAGTGTTAAAGGAATATTACAATCATTATGTAATATTACATTCATCATGTTCCCCCAGGTCGATGAGACCTGGGGTTGGAAGACCGTGTGAGGTCTGGTGACCCACAGGTCAGCAAATGCTGGGGTCAAGGCCCATGCGAGCTGTAGGTCAAGGCCTGGAGGTCAAAGACCTGTGACTGGCACATCCTGGGGTCGATACCCAGAAGTCAGCGAACTACGGAGGTCAAAGACTGAAGACAGCAAGTCCGGAAGTAGTGGCGAGAAGGTCAAAGCCCTGGTTCGGCACATCCAGAAATCAGTGGCCTGCGAGTCTGCTAATCAGGGTCAGAGACTTGAGGTTGGAGGCCCAATGCCTACAAGTTTGAGAGTCTCAGGCCAAGGACTGGTGGTTGGAGGCCCAGAAGCAGCCTGGCCTGGGCTGGAGGCCAGTCTGTGAGTGAGAAGGGGAGGAAAAGGGGCTTGTTTTGCTATTGTTGCTTTTGTTTTGTTATTGTGTTGTTGTATTGTTATTGTTGTTGCTTGTATTGTTCTGCTGAACAGGGTGAGCATGTTACGTTAGCACTGGAATGTGTAGCAACACGTGCGAGTTGTCCCCAGTACATCTTTAGATTGCATTGGTTGATAAAGCAAATGACACATTTCACTGTGTTTTAAAGTACATGTGATAAATAATTGAGCGAGTACAGTTCTGTGCAAATGTCTTAGGCACATAGGCACATATATATAGCTAGGGTGCCTAAGGCTGTTGCTCAGTACTGTATTTGTCAACATGGAGGGAGAATGAGTTTGTAAATCTGGCAGGAGCGAAGGATGTTGGGGATGCTGAGGGTGGAGTGCTGTGGGAGAGACGTGGGAGAGGTGGCAGAGAAGGAGTGCCGGGGCAGAGGGTTGGCGAGGGTGCAGACACACCCAGCCCCACGACACCAGGCAAGGTCAATTGATTCCAAACAATTGGTTTATTGATCACTACAGAATGTCTCTCTAGTGCTTACCACCGCTTCCCCTTTTCCCAACCATGATTCCCCTCTTCCTGCCCCCTTCCCACTCTCAGTCCACAGTAAAGACCCGTATCAGAATCAGGTTTATCACCTCTCACGTATGTATGTTTGTGCTGGGCACGTGGCCAAGTGGTTAAGGCGCTCGCCTAGTTACCTCAAAGTCGCTAGTTCGAGCCTCAGCTGTGGCAGCGTGTTTGTGCCCTTGAGCAAGGCACTTAACCACACTTTGCTCTGGTGTCTATGCGTGGAGTGGCGCCCCACACAGACTTCCAATCTGCACCTTGTAAGGCATGAAAATGCCCGATGCAGGCCTCTCATGGTCTGAGTCGATGTTCCCTCCCCACGTATGTCATGAAATTTGTTTTAGCAGCAGCAGTGCAGTGCAATACATAAGTTTACTCCAGTAATGTGCCTCCCTAGGTATAAATATATGGCTAAGACTTTTGCACAGTTCTGTAAATGGAAGAATAAAAAAAAATTATGGACAGCAAGGCAAAAACAAAGTCAAGAATTTGTGGATTGTGCAGATGCAAGGCAACATTCAAGGAAACATTGTAAAAGAGAATAGTTTCAATGTCTTTCAGAATTATATCAGTGAAACATTCTGTGAGAGGGTCATTTCACAACAGTACTCTGAAAAGTAGGTCTCAATAATCAAACCTAACTTCCACCTGTTTTTGCTTTTCTGTGGCTGAAGCCTTCGAGGTTGCGGCCAGCAATTTCCATGATTTTGAGTGGGCCAAGGGTTTATCCTTTTACCACCCACTGGATCACTTGGTCTGGCGCGTAATGTCAGGATTGGTCTCCTTTCGGATTAATGGGGTCACGGCGTGAACATTCATTTACAGACTTGCAGGCATTGCTCCCCCAGAGATCTGAAGACACACTACAACAAAAATTGAAAAAGGTAAACAGAACTCGGATCCACGGCACCCACTACACCAACATGTGCCAGTTTCCAGCCGCCTAAGATCGAGGAAAAGCTTTGCTACAGTGGAGGAACTACCGCACGGAACATCCCCCCAAACATACAGGATTGACCTCTGGCAACAAAGAGAAGCCAGAACCCCACCAAACAATACAGTGCAAGACCCCACAGAAATGTTGCCATACGGGGCACTGCTTGACAGACGGAAGTGGTGCACTCTCAACAGAGCGAGAGCGGGAGTTTGTAGGACGGGGGACAATATGGTGAAGTGGGGTTTAAAGACCAGTGAATCCTGTGAGTGTGGCGAAAGGGTGCAGAACATTGAACACGTTCTGCGTAACTGCCCACTCTCACCTGATTTAGCTAATACTGACCTGCTCAACATCAACCAAACAACACCAGAGTGGCTGGCTATCTGGTGTGACAAGCTATGCTGATGATGACCTGTTTTTGCAAGATTTAGCGGGAAATCCACCAAGTTTAGCTCTAGTCTCATATTTCTGATTCTTTTAGTTCTCAGGTAATCTCTCCTAGCGTTGGTGAAATCATTGGAATGTATTTGCCCGACTGGGACAGACACATGAATTAAGAGCAGAGAAAGCTAAGTGGCCCCTCAGGCCTACTCACCATTTATTAAGGTCAGGCCTTATCTGATTGCAACTTCGTCTCCGCATTTCTGTACATTTCTTGCTTATTAGGGATTTATCTATCACTGCCCTGGTAATTTAAAATTAAATTTTAATTAAAAATAATTTTTAAAAAAACATCCTTTGAGGAAGAGGGTTCCAAAGCCTTGGAGAATTCTGAGAGCAAAACAAAAGGTTTAGTCTCTGGTGGGCCTGAAGGGAAGAGGCAGAGCGAAGCTCAGGTGGACTTGAATGGGTGACAACTCATCAGACCATGTAGCGTGAACGATGAACACAAGCTAAAGATGAGCTTGGAGCAGCCCGCCAGTATCATCACACATGGGATGGACAGAGTAAATGGGTCGTTAACCAAGAAATGAGCAGCAGTAATTGGCTGTAACACACACAAATGCAGGAGGAACTCAGCAGGTCAGGCAGCATCTACAGAAGTGAATAAACAGTCGGCAGCTCAGACCGAGATTTTTCATCAGAACTCTCTCCATAGACGTCTCTACGCTGCTGCCTGATCAGCAGAGCTCCCCTAGCATCTGCGGATCTCTAGTGATAACAGTAATCGGCCACAGGGTGACGCAGGGAGAGCAGGGTGTTTGGAAGCAGATGGCAGAGTGTGAAAAGGTGCAGTTGAGTGAGGAATAAACAGGCTGATAACAGAGAGTGAAGAGTGAGTGAAATCCGGTGCGGAGTCAACGGGGTGAAACTGAAGCGGATCTGGAAGTGTGAACGGAAGATGGTAGGGTAGGGTAAATTTTCTTTGAGCTTTGAGGGTGAAGCTCAGGTTGGCCTCAAATGGCGATGGCACTCATAGAATAAACCAAAAGCAATGATGGACAGAAGTGAAGGGGCAACTTACCAAGAAATAAACAACAGTACTTGGCTGAGGGCAGTGTCATTGGCAGTAGCCGGGGGAATGGGAAGAAGGTGAGGACCCAGCAGTGTGAAGCAGAAACGATGCGTGTAAATAGTGTTTGTGTAAATAATACAAGAACAGCATTAAGATGGGGATGCAGGAGCAAAGGGCCTGTTTACATGCTTAATGACGCTATTACTCTGTCTTATTGAACAGTTACTCCTAGTTCTAGAATATACTGTGACAAAACATTTCCTTCTTGGCCTCCTTTAAAGAACCCTCAGCATCTTATTTGTTTCAATTAAGAGACCATTTGTTCTTCTAAACTTCAGCTGATGCAAACCAAGACTATCCAACCAATCCATTCAACAAACTACATAGGCCTGTTTTCAGTCTAGTAAATCTTATTTGACCACCTTCCAATGTATTAACATCTTTTCTTAAATAAAACCAGTATTGCATGTTGTATACCCGATGTAATCTCACCAATGTTGTAATAACAGAAAAATAATCTCCTGAATTGTGTATTTAATTTCACTAGCAATAAAAAATAACATTTATCAAGTACAACAGCAGCTTCCAAAATAATCCAACTGTAGACTTACAGTCCAAAAAAAAGGATGAAAATTTGTGAGATGAGATAGAAATCAAATATCCCCATGTAAGTACCAGAGTGCATTCTCCTGGTGACCAGATCAAGACTTAAAGGGTTGCTCTCAACACTTTGATTTCAAAAACTGTCCCAGTACCCAAAAATCCATTCGGATGGACTCATAGTTCCACATTTCTCCCACCTCAGTCAAATACTTCGTGGAGATGTATACAGATATATCCACCTGTGTATTGGGGCTAAAATATTTTCTGTAATGTTGAAATTGTTGGCCAAGACCCTTGGCTTGAGTCCACAACATCTTCTTGTGTGAATGATGTCATTACCCTCCTGTCACAATGTGCACAGGCAATATCAGAACTCCAGTGCAGAGGAAAGACAGATGTAGAGACGGTGACGAGAATTTACTCACAATAATTCTAAAAACAAATCGGTGGCTTGGCCAAGTGACACTGCAAGATGTAACATTCTCAAAATTAGGACCCCAACACTTAGCACTGATTGGGTGTCTGTGTAAATAATACAAGTAACACAGAAAACCTGAGCCTAACAAAATAAACTAAAGCAGCTTAAACAGAAAGCACCATGAGACCACATTACAAAGAGCGAGCTAATGGGGATAAACAAAAGGAACTTGAAGCGATTCCTGACTATCGTTATACCAATTCAGGTGCTCCAAGAAGTTCAGAGCCCAGCGTTCTGCATGGGCCCAAAGAGCTCATTCTACCTCCTGACTGCATTTGATTCTGGTAACGCACAAGCCCCTATGTCCCAATTTTTATACCCTCATTTATCCTGTTTTGGGTGAGCAAGGAGTTTGTGTCCAGAAGGTCAATTAGAGAACTCCTTTGTAATCCACACTGATTGTGGTACAGCTAAACATTTTCCAGTTCAGTGGATCGACCCATGAGGGCTGGAGGCCCTCAGGCTGAAAATATCGTTAACAAGATTAATTCTTTGATCTCCTTCTGTCAGAAGGGAACAATACTCACCGGGAGCGTGGACTAAGGAATTAGGACTATTGTGTTTGAGACCAATCCCTGACCTGAACATTCTACAAGCATAGTTTCCCAACTGGCTCCTCAGAATTATCACAGGCATTCTCATACAGTGACTGCAGAGAGATGCAGTCGGTCACAGTAATCAGCGCTGGGACTTGAGCTTTATTTTCTTATACTAACTGAATACAGTATATACATATCTCCTTCTCGGAAGATTTCATTTTGCTGTGTTTCATTTGATTCATGTTTCATGCAGGGCAATCTAAAAAAACTCTTTGGTTGTGAAAGGTTTACAAATATTCCAAGTATGAAGATGGAAGTACTTGGATGTTAATATCACTTCCCAAGATATGGCTAACATAAATGATTTGACACGTCCCATCGGAGTAATGGGTAAAAGACATACTGGATGAACATGGTGAGTGTCCATCTGTTAGTCTCGTCTGCAGGAAGTTTTGAAGCTCAGTGTTTCTTAGGTATGAATGATGGTAAGTGGAATATCTGAGGTGAGCACCTCATGGACATCTTGGCTAAATGAGCAAAGTTGCTTTAGGCTGAGCATTTCTCTTAGTAACTGACGACAGTGAGGATAAATTGTGTGAACATAGAAACAGTCAATCATGACCATCCTAAAGTCACTTCTGCTGCTGGGAAGCTAGAGAGGAAGGAGCAGTTGGAAGCCTTGTACCTAACCTGCTTAATATTGACAATCTAGTGTTAACTTTGGGCCTATTGTCAGCGGATGAGTGGTGTGAACTGGAATTTGCTTGCTGTTCTACACATGGCCCCCCCAAGAGATTCATTAAGCTTCAAAAAGTGAAAGTTCAAAGTCAATTTATTATAAAAGTACACACACTCAGTGGCCACTTTACTTGGCCTTCCTGAAACCAATAAAGTGGCCGCTGAATGTATTTTTGTTGTCTTCGGCTGGTGTATCCCGTCCACTTCAAGGTTTGACGTATTATACATCCGAAGATGCTCTGCTGCAGACCACTTTTGTAATGCTGGTTATTTGAGTTACTGTCGCCTCCCTGTCAGCTTGAGCCAGTCTGGCCATCCTCCTCTGATCTCTCTCATTAACAAGGCATTTTCACCCACAGAGCTGCTGCTCACTGGATGTTTTTTTCGCCATTCTCTGTAAACTCCAGACTGTTGTCCAGGAAAATTCCAGGAGATCAGCAGTTTCAGAGGTACTCAAATCGAGGTGGCACCAACAATCAACCCACGGTCAAAATCACTTTGATCGCATTTCTTCCACATTCAGAAGTTTGGTCTGAGTGGATATAAAATGTCTGCCTGGAAATTGGAGTGTACTTTTTTTAGTTGAGGTAAGCAAATGCCGTATATGGTGTAAGCTGCCAATCAGGTGTTCTCAACTCATCAAGAAATTGGCTGAACTTACAGTTAAAAAATCCTGACGGTGGTTTTCACCGTGAATCATGCATTAGACCTTTGCCCTCTCTGTTCTGTCAGCAGTACTTGCAGAAATCACAGCTGCTGCATGTTATGAAGACAGAGAAGCGAGGCAGAGCCTTTTTTAAGGATCCTCACTCCACGGCAGTTGCAGAGCAGATTGTCCTGGCAGTGAGGGAGTGTGTGGTGGTGGGTGTAACCATCACTGCATGGCGACTGGCTAGCTACCCTCTATCCCTCAGGTACTCAGCGTGGAATCAGTAGGCCTTAGGGCCTGTTTCTGTACTGTATGACCATATCATTCTACCACCTCAGTCTGTTCATCCACACAGTTGTGCCATTGTGAGGGAAGGGTTCCTCATGTGGCAGACATCACAGGATGTAACTCTGAGGTATATTGTGAAGATTATTGGCAACAAATAATAATAGCCCTGCAGTGCTACTTAAAATAAACTGATGAGTAACTTAACGTTTTGTCAATCTGTTGAGAGGCTGTTTTCTCCTTATGGATATGAATGCACTTTTGATGACTAATTTTTGTTGGTAAACATAGAAACGGTCACCGTGCAGCTGACAACATAGTTAGGTGTGTGTTGACACCAGCAAGCATCAGTTTAGCCAAGGGAAATCTTGTACCCAGGTGGCTGGTCCAGTTTCAGGATAGGCACTAATCAATCAAGTTGAATTTGAAGGCAGAATACAGGGTTATTGGCAGTGTGGAAGAACATAGGGATTGAAGGGTCTTCGTCCATAAGACCCCTAAAAGTTGCTGTGCAGGTTGATAGGGTTGTTAAGAACACGTATGGTGTGTTGGCCTTCATTAGTCAGGGGATTGAGTTCAGGAGCCATGAGGCGATATTGCAGCTCTGTATAACCCTTGGTTAGATCACACTTGGAATATTGTGTTCCGATCTGGTCGCCTCATTATCGGAAAGATGTAGAAGCTTTAGAGAGAGTGCAGAGGAGATTTACCAGGATGCTGCTTGGATTAGAGGGCAGAGAGGATAGGTTGAGTGAGCTGGGAATTTTTGCTTTGGAGAGGAGGATGAGAGGAGACTTGATAGAGGTGTATAAGCCCAGAGCCGAATGTGGAGTGACTAGTCAGAGATATTTTGCCAGGATTGAACTAACTAATACAAGAGGGCATAATTTCAAAATGATTGGAGGAAAGTATAGGGGAGAAAGCAGAGAGTATTTTTTTTCACACAGAGAGCAGAGAGTGGTGAGTGTTTAGAACACTGTAGGGTTAGTGGTAGAGGCAGGTAGATTAGCGACATACAGTCTAAGAGACATCTAGATAGGCCCATGGACAATAGAAAAGGTGAGGGCTATATGGAAGGGAAGGGTTAGATTGATCTTAGAGTAGGTTATGAGGTTAGCACAGCATTGTGGCCTGAAAGGCCTGTACTGTGCTGTAATGTTCTCTGGTCAGAAGTACAAAATAGCCTATATACAGAATATACGGTATGTGCAAATAGGTCCAAATTCCATGTTGCCTTTTCAGATCAAGGATTTTAAAAAGCATATTTAAGATAGTGGAGGAGTCTTTTAAATTGACAGCCTTCACCTAGCTGGTGAATCTCAGTCTACCTGGGGCAACGGCAGAACAGGTAGAGAGAGATCACCAATCAAATATGCGTACAAGTTACGGATAGGAAGACTAGATTTGCAGGATATTTTGGGATGACCTCGGGAGGAGTCAGGCATCACTAGAAAAGCTGATGTTAATAAGCAGAATGAATAACAGTGGACTAAGCACTGGAAATAGCGAGAACCGATGCCTTTTTAACGAACGACAGCTTCAATCCTGGTGAACTGACCCCAGGCAGCTCCCAGGAAGCAATGGGTCAAATTCAGAAAATCAGTCAAAATATGGGAACGAGAAGGAAATTTGCTGTCACGGTGCCGGAGGAAGAGAATTATTTGCGAGCTTCTTTCTTGCTGTCTCCTGGACCACATCTGGTTGTTCTGATTGCCTTAGTGGAGCCAGCCCATCTAATTAGGCGAATGCCAGCATTTGTTTGAGTTTCATTTCCTTAATAAGCACTTTCACAGATGGTCTGCCCACTTAGATTGATGACTAAGCTCTCCTCTGTTGCCATGTAAAAGTGCAGATTCTGTGGAGGAGTACCTTGCCAGCACCTCTGAGGCCTGTGTTATTTATGCACTACGAAGAGCCAAAAAAGCTTCACCGTGATATCTTGATGCAGATCCCATTCTCATGTAATATTTCCTTTCACTTATTGAAAATAAGAAAATCAAAGTAAAACTCTGCAAGACAACTTCAATATTTGGTAAATGTACCAGAGATAGCTCCTTCAAGGGTTAACTAATAAAGAAAAATGAATATGTTTGATCCTCTGATAAACATTTAAGCATGTTCATGGCGCATGGAACAAGTTGACATTGTGCAACTTTAGAGCTGAATTTAACTGTCAGAGGGAAACATGGCTATAGAGGAGACAACCAACAGTGATTCTAATTCAACAATTGAGCAGACATCAATGTCACAACCCAAAGCTAGCTAAGCCCAGTTTAGCATACTGCAGGTTGGCATCAAAAATATCATTGTGACTAGACTGTAATTATGACTTGCTGACCTGAGCAGGTTCAGCTGAGATTTTTTTTTTACCTGCTAAATCTATCAGGGAAATTATCAGCCCCTGTAGGTGTCAAAAAATGAAGAGATTTTTCAATTTTTTTTTGTGCAATCACATATATTTCGCCAGATCTCCTGAGGAAAGTGTAGTTCTCTCTGGTCAAATGTTCTTGCCCATACCCTCCTGTATCGCAAGCTCCTCTCCATCCATCACTGTCTCAAATTCCAGACCCATAATCTGACTGCTAGTTAGATAATCACAACAGGTTGTCCCTGCTCTGAAAAATGTAATTAATTCCACTCCAACATCCTCCAAGAACAATTAGCAGTGTATCTAGAAGGGTCTAAAAGAAGAAGTTAATACCGTACAACCTTTAGCCTCCAAACCAATATCAGTAACATCACTCATCTCAACACTGAGCCGACTACACAACCTATGGACTCTCTTTCAAGGACTCAGCAACACATGTTTTCAGTATTATTTCTTACTTTATTTATTATTTGCATATCTGTTGCCTTTTGCACATTGGTTGTTTGCAGCCTGTGTAATGTCGAGTTTTTCATAGCTTCCTGTAAATGCCTGCAAGGAAATGAATCTCAAGGTAATATATGGTGTCATATGCACTCTGTGGGCACTTTATTTAATACACCTGTGTAATCAGCCAATGATGTGGCAGCAATTCAGTGCATAAAAGCATGAAGGTCAAGAGGTTCAGCTGTTGTTCAGGCCAAACATCTGAATGGGGAAGAAATGTGATCTAAGTGATTTTGAGCGTGGAATAATTGTTGGTGGCTGACGGGGTGGTTTGAGTATCTCAGAAACTGCTGATCTCCTGGGATTTTCTCATACAACAGTCTCTATTTTAGAATTTAGAAGGATGAGAGGGGATCTGATTGAAACATATAAGATTATTAAGGGATTGGACATTCTAGAGGCAGGAAACATGTTCCCGATGTTGGGGGAGTCCAGAACCAGAGGCCACAATTTGAGAATAAAGGGTAGGCCATTTAGAACGGAGTTGAGGAAAGACTTTTTCACCCAGAGAGTTGTGGATCTGTGGAATGCTCTGCCTCAGAAGGCAGTGGAGGCCAATTCTCTGGATGCTTTCAAGAAAGAGTTAGGTTGAGCTCTTAATGATAGCAGAGTCAAGGGATATGGGGAGAAGGCAGGAACGGGGTACTGATTGTGGATGATCAGTCATGATCACAGTGAATGGTGGTGCTGGCTCGAAGGGCCGAATAGCCTTCTCCTGCACCTATTGTCTATTGTCTAGAGGGTACAGAGAATGGTGCAAGAAGAAAATCCGGTGAGCAGCAATCTCTGGGCAAAAATGCCTTGTTAAAAAGAGAGAAATCAGAGGAGAATGGTCAGATGGATACGAGCTGTTAGGCAAGTGACAGTCTCAAAATAACTGCGCATTACGACAGTGGTGTGCAGAAGAGCAACTCTGAGTGTATAACATGTTGAACCTTGCAGTGAATGAGCTACAGCAGTAGAAAACCATGAACAAACAGTCAGTGAGGTACAGGAAGTACCTAATAAAGTGGCCACTGGCTGTAACTTGTGCAACATTTATTGGGCACCTTCATTGCAAAGGAGGGTTTCTATTTTACTGGATTTGTGTTAATGTGGAATGATAAACCACCACTCACCTCACCACAGCCCCTTGGCTTATTGATCCATAAAGAGGTCAATGAGAGAGTGATCTTCTGCGAGCCTTTCTTCCCCAGGCCTTTGCATACACCACCCAAATCAGATACTGCTAGGAGATTGGAAGCTCTCAGTGGAGAAGCTGTAGCTGCTGCCTGCTCCCTTTCGTGACCTTGCTTTTGAGCTGTATAGAGTATAACCTCAACATTGCTTTCACTAGAATGGTGGTGATGGGGTAACTCTCCTGTTAAGTCAAGACTAGAGATCGATTTTATGCAGTCAAAATATATGGAACTATCCTCCACTTACTCACTTTCTGTGAAGAAATCACTCTGTTCCCATCAGGTGACGGATTTGGTAACTTGATTCCGTTGAGAACCTTTTCAGCTACACTCTGTGGACTGCTTGCTGAAATACAGTCTTTGAAGACTCTGTTCTCTAAGTAATTTAACTCCTTTTTTTCACTATAACATAGACTACTTGCAGTGAACCCAGTGATATACTTGTCCTGCCTGCAGCTCATGAAACGTATCCATGATAACTGAGTAACAAGCAAGAGAAAATCTGCAGATGCTGGAAATCCAAGCAACACACACAAAATGCTGGAGGAACTCAGTAGGCCAGGCAGCATTTTGCGTATGTTGCCGTGATAACTCAGTAACGAACACTGCAATGTCAATGGTCAGCTGCTCATTAAAGAGGTGACAGGGAATTTGGCCTCAGCAAGCCTTACAGAATCCTTCCAAGGAGAGCTGTGCCCATCGCCTATGCTTACTCCTGGGATTGTCATGCTATCTTGCAGTTATATTTTTTGGTTACTTAAGATGCAAGAGCTAAAACTGTAATTTCATATCTGTAAGTATTTGCTTTGATGCAAGCAAGCATGAATATGTTGAATATTGAAACTGCTTGCAACATACACAATAAGTATATGTGTGTCTAGATACTCAGTGTAAAAATTTGTTTTCACTTGAGACATACACTGTGTGTCAGTTTTCACATGAACTTGGACTGAATAGCGGAATATAATCTTTAGAACAGATAGTAGGGGGAAGAAATATAGAACACAGAACACTACAGCACAGTACAGGCCTTTCAGCTTACAATATTCTTTCTTTATTAATCTTTTTATTGATTTAAAAGGAGCATAAATGCAATCAAGAGGAGAATTATCTCAAATATATATATCAGTAACAATATAAACCGAGATTAAGATAAACATTGTCAAAATCATAGACATTGTTAAACTAGTATAAAAATATATAATAAAAAAAATGAAAATAGCAATTCTCCTCTTATCAGTTTGGGAAAAGAAAAGAAAAAACATTGAGTTTTAGATGAAGAGAACAAAAAACCCACCACACTATATAAAAAAACAAAAAAAGACCAAAAAAAAAGATATTGTGCTGACCTTTTAACATACTCTAAGATCAATCTGACCCTTCTCTGCAAAATAGCCCTCCATTTTTCTACCATCCGTGTGCCTATGTAAGAGTTCCTAGATGCTGCCTGGCCTGCTGAGTTCCTCCAGTCTATAGTGCATCTCTGCCTCAACCAGTCTCTGTGAGAGGCTTAGTCTGAGTGGATGTTTCCTATAGTAGGGCAATCAAGGACCAGTCTCAAAATAGAGGGACGTCCTTTTAGAACAGAGATGAGGAGGAATTTCTTTAGCCAGCGGGTGGTGAATCTGTTGAATTCATTCTCCCAGGCGGCTGTGGAGGCCAGGTCGTTGGGTATATTTAAAGTGGAGGTTGATAGGTTCTTGATTAGTAAGGATGTCTAAGGTTATGGAGAGAAGACAGGAGAATAGGGGTTGAGAGAGATGGAATGCAAAGCAGACTTGATAGGCTGAATGGCCTAATTCTGCTCCTACGTCCGAAGGGAGTCTTATGGTCTCTGTGTAAAGAACTTGCTTCTGCCAATTCCCCTACACTTTCCTCTAAACATCTTAAAATGATGTCCCTTGATATTAGCCTGGGAATAACTCTCTGGCTGTCCGTTTGATGTATGCCTCTTATCATCTTGTAAATTTTAAAACATTTTGAATCTTGAATTGTGTCCTCTGCACTCCCTTCTATATGTTTCAACAGGGCCATGTTAGGTTTCATCTCTCTTCAGCACTCTCGAGATTCCACGGCTCTTCATCTCAGTGTAACGCTGACTCTTTGGCACTGTCCTTTGAGAACTACTTGCCTTCAGGATAGAGTCTGGGGAGATTTACACCATGGGGAGGCTAAACTTTAACAGCTTGGCATAAAGCTGGAAGGTATGCAAAATGCCAAGCCGAGTCACATGAACATATTGCTTGCTGTCACCAGTGTCATGTCTATCAGTTCCAGAATCAGGCTGGTTAAAAAATAATTGATTTGAATAAATAAACACACAAGATTCTGCAGATGCTGGAAATCCAGGGTAACACACACAAAATGTTGGAAGAACTCAGCAGGTCAGGCAAGATCTATAGAAATGAATAAGTCTATGTTTGGCGGTAAGACCTGAGACCGTAGGGGAATGTAGTTGGGAGAAATGTACATAATTCACAACATTGATTTGGGGTTTCACTTTAAGTGGCTGGCCTTACGTGATGACATTATTATGTAAAAGTTTTTTAGCGCGCTTTTTTGTGTAGATTTTGGAGTTCAATAAATTGTGTGATGGGTTTTGTTAAACGTAAAAGGTCTCACTTCATTTTATTTGCGAAAACCTACATTGGTGATTCTGATGCTCCAGGAAGATTCCAGAGTTATTGAACACATCGGCCAACCCAGTCACTTTGAAACTGTTGGAGATTTGAGAGTAAAGTGCCTTTGCTTGGTATGTACAAGCGGAAGCCCAGTTCACTTAGTGAGAAATCTCCGCCGACAACACCAAATATTTCTATGTGCTAGTGTCGCTCATCAATTCCACGTCTGCAAGAGTGTTTAGTCTACTTGAACACCCGCCTGAACATGATAAATACTGATTGCTGAAAACTTACCTTTTACAGGCTTTTGGATGGAGTCTGAGTGTGCCAACCAGTTGCTCTCCTTACCTGGTCTCAATGATGGTAAGCGTTTGGAGCTTGCAAACATGGTAAAACTCAGAAATATACATTTGCCGAATAGCCCTGGACTTCACCCTTCCATATGGTCCCAAAGTACAGAGGTGGCTGCCGCCCATCTGCTGGTTACTGACGTCTTAACGAAGACACCACCCTTTATCGTTACCCAGTCTCACACATTCAAGACTTTTCGGCATGTTTATACAAAAGCTAATTTTGTCCGAAGCCATCTAGTTAGGGGCTACCATCAGGAGCCTTTGTGCTTGGAGGACATTCCCAAACAGCTGTGATAACCCCATTTGGCCTTTTTGAGTTTCTGCGCATGCCACTTGGACTGAAAATCGCATCACAGACTTTCCAACAGCTGATGGATTTTGATTTTCTTTTGATTTATCTGGATGATACTCATGTCACCAGTGAGTCCATCAGTGAGGAGAAGATGGCGGCGTGACGCAGCGCGCATGGCCGTTCTGAATGATATCGATATGTGTAACTAGGGGGCTGTGCAACAATCTGGATTTGATGGGGACAGCCGTGAAAGCGCAGAGGAACATCTGGAGCGACTTCTGAAATGCTGCTTCGCTGCTGCTGCTACTGTGCGATCGAGAATCTCTGGAGACGAAGGCCCCAAATCCTTGGCTTTGCGTATCCCCTGTTGCCGGGGCCGGGGTCGAGACGCTTGGCGGAGATGGTGCTCAGTGCATCGGTGTCGGGAGGTGGTCAGGGGCTCGGAGTTTTTCGGACGGACTCGGAGACGGACTGTGGTCGGATGCTTCCAGGATGCTGCATCGGCAATTTGGCAGCGCTGGGGGTTTACCGTCTGCGTGAGATGATGGGACTTTGAGACACTCTGAGACTTTTACTGTGCCATGGTCTGTTCTTATCAAATTATGGTATTGCTTTGCACTATTGTAACTATGTGTTATAATTATGTGGTTTTTGTTAGTTTTTAAGTTGGTTTGTCATGTGTTTTCGTGATATCATTCTGGAAAAACATTTTTATCATTTCTTAATGCATGCATTACTAAATGACAATAAAAGGGGACTGCGTGTCATCATAATCATAAAATCATAAATCCAAACACATATCTCATCTCCGCACACTTTTCAAGCATTTAAGTCAACACGAGCTAAAGGCCATTTTGAGTTGTCAGCCATTGACTTCCTCAGCCTTCACATGTCTGCAGAAGGTGCAAAACTGCTCCCATCAAAAATAGCCACTATTATGGATTTTCCGCTGCCCCGTATTCCTAAAAAACTACAGGGGTTTTTGGGTATGGTCAATGTCAATCACTGCTTCATTCTGCAAGCTGCTGAACTTACGCTCCCCCTATCGAGTAGGCTTAAAGGCAATACCCCCCATCAAATATTTGACCCATCAACAGCCATGACAAGGGCATTTGATGATACCAAACAAGCTCTTTCTAACGCGACCCTACTGGCACACCCACTCTCCATCACATCCATAGCTATTACTACTGATGCTCCAGACTGTACTGTGGGTGCTGTGCATGAGCAATTGGTCAGAGGCGTGTGGCAGCTGCTTGCCTCCTTCAGTTGGCAGCTCCGTTTCCCCAAAAGGAAGTACAGCATCTTTGACTGTGAGATTTTCAGTCTCTATCTGGCTGTCCACCATTTTTGTTTTCGTCCAGAGGGTCGCAATTTCATAGTGTTTGCTGACCACAAACTGCTTGTGCAAGCGATGGGCATGTCTTGGTCTGCATGCCAGCAATGCCACCTGGCCTACATATCCGAGTTCATAACGGATATACAACGTATCAAGGGGAAAAATAATACTGTGGCCGATTGCATCTCACGGCCAGCTGTTGACGCCATACACATAGGGGCTGATTTGCAGGCATGGCAGTGATTCAGGCTTACTGAACAGCAGTCACGAGCATGCGGTTGGCTAACACTAAGTTCGGAGAGGCTGGGGTTTCTCTCCTGTGTGTTATCTCAACCAATCGCCCTCACCCCATCGTGCCTGCAAACTGGAGATGGACTGTTTTTGACTCCATACATGGCCTCTCACATCCAGGTCAGAAGGCCACACAGAAACTCGTTGCACTAAAATTCGTTTGGCATGGTCTCAGGAAGAACATGCATGATTGAACAACGTACACAAAAAATGCTAGTGAATGCAGCAGGCCAGGCAGCATCTATAGGAAGAGGTACAGTCGAAATTTCGGGCCGACCCTTCGTCAGGACTAACAGAAAGAAGAGATAGTAAGAGATTTGAAAGTGGGAGGGGGAGGGGGAGATCTGAAATGATAGGAGAAGACAGGAGGGGGAGGGATGGAGCTAAGAGCTGGAAAGTTGATTGGCAAAAGGGATACGAGGCTGGAGAAGGGAGAGGATCGTGGGACGGGAGGCCTAGAGAGAAAGAAAGGGGGAGGGGGAAGCCCAGAGGATGGGCAAGGAGTATAGTGAGAGGGACAGAGGGAGAAAAAAGAGAAAAAAAGGGAAAAGAAAAATAAATAAATAAATAAATAAATAAATAAGGGAGGGGTTATGAAGGGGAGGTGGGGCATTAACGGAAGTTAGAGAAGTCAGTGTTCATGCCATTAGGTTGGAGGCTACCCAGACGGAATATAAGGTGTTGTTCCTCCAACCTGAGTGTGGCTTCATCTTTACAATAGAGGAGGCCATGGATAGACATGTCAGAATGGGAATGGGATGTGGAATTAAAATGTGTGGCCACTGGGAGATCCTGCTTTCTCTGGTGGACAGAGCGTAGGTGTTCAGCGAAACGGTCTCCCAGCCTGCGTCAGGTCTCGCCAATATATAGAAGGCCAATCGGGAGCACCGGACGCAGTATATCACCCCAGCCGACTCACAGGTGAAGTGTTGCCTCACCTAGAAGGACTGTCTGGGGCCCTGAATGGTGGTGAGGGAGGAAGTGTAAGGGCAGGTGTAGCACTTGTTCTGCTTACAAGGATAAGTGCCGGGAGGGAGATCGGTGGGAAAGGATGGGGGGGATGAATGGACAAGAGAGTTGCATAGGGAGCGATCCCTGCAGAAAGTGGGGGTGGGGGAGGGAAAGATGTGCTTAGTGGTGGGATCCCGTTGGAGGTGGCGGAAGTTACGGAGAATTATATGTTGGACTCGGAGGCTGGTGGGGTGGTAGGTGAGGACAAGGGGAACCCTATTCCTAGTGGGGTGGTGGGAGGATGGGGTGAGAGCAGATGTGCATGAAATGGGGGAGATGCGTTTGAAAGCAGAGTTGATGGTGGAGGAATGAAAGCCCCTTTCTCTAAAAAAGGACATCTCCTTTGTCCTGGAATGATAAGCCTCATCCTGAGAGCAGATGTGGCGGAGACGGAGGAATTGCGAGAAGAGGATGGCATTTTTGCAAGAGACAGGGTAGGGAGAGGAATAGTCCAGATAGCTGTGAGAGTCCGTAGGCTTATATATCTCCAGAGGTAGAGACAGAAAGATTAAGAAAGGGGAGGGAGGTGTTGAAAATGGACCAGGTAAACTTGAAGGCAGGGTGAATGTTGGAGGCAAAGTTAATGAAGTCAACGAGCTCAGCATGTGTGCAGGAAGCAGCGCCAATGTAGTCGTCGATGTAGTGAAGGAAAAATGGGGGACAGATACCAGTATAGGCTTGGAACATAGATTGTTCCACAAAGCAAACAAAAAGGCAGGCATAGCTAGGACCCATACGGGTGGCCACGGCTACACCTTTAGTTTGGAGGAAGTGGGAGGAGCCAAAGAAGAAATTATTATGAGTAAGGACTAATTTCAATAAACGGTGGAGAGTGCTGGTAGAGGGGAACTGGTTAGGTCTGGAATCCAAAAAGAAGCAGAGAGCTTTGAGACCTTCCTGGTGGGGGATGGAGGTATATAGGGACTGGACATCCATGGTGAAAATAAAGCGGTGGGGGCCAGGGAACTTAAAATGATTGAAAAAATTCAGAGCGTGAGAAGTGTCACGAACATAGGTGGAAAGGGATTGAACAAGGGGGGATAAAACTGTGTCGAGGTATGCAGAAATGAGTTCGGTGGGGCAGGAGCGAGCTGAGACAATACGTCTACCTGGACAGGCAGGTTTGTGGATTTTAGTTAGGAGGTAGAAACGGAAAGTGCGGGGTATGGGAACTATAAGGTTGGTAGCAGTGGATGGGAGATCCCCTGAGCGGATAAAGTCGGTGATGCTGTGGGAGACAATGGCCTGGTGCTCCTTAGTGGGGTTATGATCGAGGGGTAAATAAAAGGAGGTGTCCGCGAGTTGTCGCTGTGCCTCGGCAAGGTAGAGGTCAGTATGCCAGTCTACAACAGCACCCCCTTATTGGTGGGTTTAATAGTAAGGTTAGGATTAGTGCGGAGGGAGTGGAGAGCAGAGCGATCGGAAGGAGTGAGGTTGGAATGGGAACAAGGTGCGGTGAAGTCGAGATGGTTGATGTCCCGTCAGCAGTGCTGCCTGGCCTGCTGCGTTCACCAGCATCTTTTATGTGTGTTGCTTGAATTTCCAGCATCTGCAGATTTCCTCATGTTTGCACGATTGAACTGCAGCTTGTATAGACCTCCAGCGGGCAAAAATTATCTGTCGTGTTCAGGTGCCATTGGCACCTTTCTGAGGTCCCTGAGCGCTGGTTTGACCATGTCAATATGGACCTTGTTGATCCTTCCCCCCCTCCTGTGCTTTCACACACCATTTTACCCAACCACCAAGTGGCCAGAGGTCGTCCTTCTAGTATTAATGACGGCCGCAGACATAGCTCGGAGTTCATCACACCTGAGTTGTTCGTTTTGGCACCCCATCTGATATTTTCTCCAACTGCAGTCCCTAGTTCATTTCAGACCTCTGGGCTGTGATGGCCCACAACCTCAGTGTTAGGCTACACGGCACCATGGCATATCACCCGCAGTCCAATGGCCTATGTGAGCGGTTCCTTAAAGGCTGCTCTGAGGGCTTCCCTGACCGATGCCTGCTGGCATGATCATCTCCCAGTGGTCCTGCAGGGGCTCAGAACAGCTCCACAGGAGGTTCTGCAGTTGTCCATGGCTAAGATAGTGTACAAGCAGCCGTTATAAGTGCCAGGTGATTTTATTCCTGATGCCATGACCGCCTGGTCAGCCTCTCAACAGCGTTCCACCCTCCTCGGTAAATTCAATTCCTTTTCACCTATTCTTACCTCCCATCCTGGTACAAAGCACTCTTGACCCACATTCTGGCTAGTTTATTTTCGTCTACCATGACACACACCATCATCACCTTAGGCCCCCTTACAATGGCCCGTTCCACGTTTTCAAATGGGGAGAAAAGACTTCTGGAAGGTATAGATCTATTTCTTTTAGAGCAATGAGCCAATCCCACCCCCCCCCCCCTTAGCACTACGCATTGATCTGCAGTCTGAGCACTGTTGTCTATGCATGTACATTGTTCTCTTTCTCTCTCCCTCACTGCAATATGAATACACCAGTTAAAACCTTCTCCCACGCACATGCTTTTACTTAATCCACACGTGGTTGTGCACAGACACAACAAATTGGCAATGAATACGAACCTGAATGTCAGAGAATATCACAAACTGCACTGACAGTTGTCAGATGAAACAGCGAGAGTTAAACAGCACGAGAAAGCCAAAGGACACGTGAGTAATAATGAAAAATGCCCTGAATTTAAAGTGAAAATAACATGGTGATGTCTTCAGTTGGGAAAGCTGATGAATTTGGTAGCACTAATAAAGGCTGGGAGTCATATATTGAGAGAGTTGAACTGTATTGTTATGTGAACCACAGTGAGGAGCAAAAGAAAGCCAATACACTTCTTAGCTTAATGACGTACTGTCTCTTACACAACCTAGTAACCCCTGAAAAGCCAGCAAGCAAGACATTCAATGAATTGTTACAATTTTACAAAATCACTTGAGCCCTAAATTGCTGGTAATAGCTGAGAGATTTAGATTTTACAAAATGAACCAGTCAAATGATAAAAGCATTTCTGAGTGCATTGCAGACCTGGGCAAGCTTTCCCAGTTCTGTGACTTTAGAGATGGACTTTCAGATGCATTAAGGGACAAGATTGTACATGAATGCATAGTCAAAGCCCTCAAAAGGGGCTATTATCTGAAACAGACCTAACCTTAGCCTGAGCATTGATCACTGCACTTGCATTAGAGACTGCAGCAGAGCATGCAGCAGAACTGCAGAAAAGGTTAGAATGTGAAATGCACAAAATGTCCCTGAATGGTGCAAGCAGCCAAGGATGTTATTGGTGGCAAATCCTCCCATGATGCAAATGACTGTTGGTTCAAAAAATAAAGTCTGCAGGAAGTGTCACAGACAAGGTCACACAGAGAGAATGTGCAAGGCAGACAAAAAGCACAACTGCATGAAATGTCTCTAACACAAAACGAAGCAAATGCATAAAGTTACCGAATGTAAAATAGAATCAGACAACATAGAGTCTGACAAAGATGAACTGTCAGGTCTAGAAATGCATAGTATAGCTGAAGCAGATCACAAAATCATTTGGATCACAATAGATGTGCCTGGTGTAAAAGTGAAAATGGAGCTGGATATAGGGTCAGATTTGTCTATCATTCCAGAGGCTGACTGCAGCAGACTGTTTTCTAAGATACCATTAGAGAAGACCTCAGTGATGCTAAAGATTTAGACAGGTGAAAAAGTGTCTCCCAAACACAAATTGAAAGTAAATGTGACGTATGTAGGCCAAGCACAATAGTCAGAGCATTATGTATTGAAAAGTGGAGGGCCAGCACTTTTCAGAAGTGAATGGTTGAGAAAAATCCAACTAGACTGGCGCATAATCAAACCTCTCAATGTGTCATCAACAGGCAACTGCGGCCCAAATGGTCGCACTAGCCAAAGACTGGCACATCTGCTTAATGCTAATGAGAAGGTGTTTGAGAAAGGGATTGGTAAACTCAAAGGTATGAAGTCCAGAATTGAACTGGACTGAAACAGCAACACCAAGATTCCATAAAACACGTCCTTATGCTTTACACACTACGTTCTATAGTGGATGCTGAACTGCAGTGTTTGGAGGTGCCTGGAATTCTCTCCAAAGTTATGTGAAGCAGTTAGGTCATGTCTATTGTCACGGTGATCAAGAAAGGGAAGGCTGGAGCTGGGGATTTGAAGGTGAGCAGCAACCCGGTGCTGTGTACTGTGCAGTATCCCCTGCCACAAATACAATACATTCCTCACAACCAACACTCACAAGGGATAGTTTCAGTATAATCGTCTCATCTTTGGCATCACATCAGCTTCAGCAATTTGGCAAAAAGCAATGGGTCAAGTGCTCCCAGATATCCCTGAAACACAATGTTAACTTGGTGACATCATTGTGACTGGCAAGAATGATGAAGAGCACCTCCATAACCTTGTTAAAGTGCTTACCAAGGTGAGTGAGTATGGTCTGTGCACAAAGAGAGAAAAATGTGAATTTTTCAATAATGAAATCTCATATTGTGGACATGTAATTGACAAGCGTGGCTTACATAAATCACAAGAAAAAAATTGAAGCAGTGCTACAGGCACCCAGACAGGAAAATGTGTCGCAACTCCAGTCATACTTGGGCCTTGTAAACTACAAGGTTTCTTCCAAACATTGCTATAGTGCTGTATCCATTGAACGCACTGTTACTGACAGGAGCAAAGTGGGAATGGTTAGAAAGTTGTGAAAAAGCATTCAAGGAAACAAAGAGACTAATAACATCCAAATAACTGCTCACTATGACCAACCCTGCCTATTAGACTGGTGTGTGATGTGTCCCCTTATGGCATTGGAGCCATTTTGTCACACATTATGAAAGATGGATCTGAACGCCCAATTGCATTTGCTTCAAGATCACTGACAAGCACAGAATGCAACTGCACACAGATTGACCGAGAGGACCTTAAATCTAGTATGAGGAATAAAGAAGTTCCACCACTACCTCGACGGACAAAAGTTCATGCTAGTGACAGATCGCCAGCCACTTGTGTCCATTTTCAATCCCAGGGAGGGAATTTCACTGATGACTACTACCCGGTTACAATGTTGGGCACTGTTCCTAGGAGCCCGCACTTATGACATCGAGTTCAAGAGTATCAAACTACACAGCGATACACGTCTTCCACTACTGGCATCTGAAGAAGAAAAGTCTTCATACCGTGACCCAACAGAAGTGTTCCACACCACATTGGTGAACCAGTTGTCGGTAACAAATTCCAAAATAGTCATAGTCATACTTTATTGATCCCGGGGAAAATTGGTTTTCATTACAGTTGCACCATAAATAATTAAATAGTAATAAAACCATAAACAATTAAATAGTAATATGTAAATTATGCCAGGAAATAAGTCCAGGACCAGCCTATTGGCTCAGGGTGTCTGACCCTCCAAGAGAGGAGTTGTAAAGTTTGATGGCCACAGGTAGAAATGACTTCCTATGACGCTCTGTGTTGCATCTCGGTGGAATGAGTCTCTGGCTGAATGTACTCCTGTGCCCAACCAGTACATTATGTAGTGGATGGGAGACATTGTCCAAGATGGCATGCAACTTGGACAGCATCCTCTTTTCTGACACCACAGTCAGAGAGTTCATTTCCATCCTCACAACATCACTGGCTTTACGAATGAGTTTGTTGATTCTGTTGGTGTCTGCTACCCTCAGCCTGCTGCCCCAGCACACAACAGCAAACATGATCGCACTGGCCACCACAGACTCGTAGAACATCCTCAGCATCGTCCCACAGATGTTAAAGGACCTCAGTCTCCTCAGATACAAAGGGAAACAAGGAATGACCCGACATTGTCAGAAGCGAACCGATTTGTTGCTAAGTGGTGAAGAGCTACTTGTCGACATTGTCAAAAATCACCATGCAAGGAGGGCCAGCTGATGGTAACCATATGTTTCCAGAGTTCTCAGTGGGATGGGACCAACTGTTGGTATTTCAAAGAATGTTGATGTGTGAATCTCGTGTTGTGTTCCCTCTAAAATGCACACCAGATGGTTAGGGAATTTGCATGAAGGACACCTGAGTAGGGTCAAAATGAAGAGTTGTACACAGGGCTATGTGTTGTGGCCAGGAATAGATAAGCAGATTTAAAATTTAGCCAAAAGCTGTTTTGGATGCCAAAAAGTTCAAAATGCACCCCCATAGGTACCATTACACCTGTGGGAATGGCTGTCACCACCATGGCAAAGAGTACATATTGACTTTGCTGGGCCATTCGTGGACTCCATGTTTCTTATTGTTGTGGAGGTTATACCAATGAAGTCAACAGCCTCAGTAAAAGCTTTCTCCACTCTGAGGACTATCATCCACAGAAATGGCTTACCAGACCAAATTGTGAGTGACAAAGGACCACAATACACATCAGAAGAATTCTGACTGTTCATGAAGAAAAATGGCATCAGACATTTCAAGTCAGCTCCTCACCAGCAATGAATGGGTTAGCTGAAAGGTTTATCCAGACCCTCAAGAAGTCCATTAAAGCAATGGACAAAGAGGACATTTCTCTGCAGCACAAGGTGGACAACTTACTTTTTGTGTATCGGAACTCTGTTCTGGACCAGATACTGGATCCTTAACCAAGGAACACACCTAAGTCGATTGCATCCAACAAGACAGACACATTACAGACACTGGACTTACCTCTCAGTGATGATGTCACTGACAGTAACATGACATAGGAAATCGAGAACATTGTCTTAGACAAGACCCCTACCAAACCTGACACCACTCCACAGTTCCAGAGGCGCTATTCTGAAAGGAACAGAGTGCCACCCAAAAGACTGAATCTTTAGGACTGTGAAGTTGTTATGGACTGTTATTGTGAAAGCCTCTTTATTTAGGATATGGGTTTATGAAAGGGAAATTAATTTTTTTTGTATATATACAGTTTTATGTTGCATTAATCTATAAGGGGAGGAAGTGTAATGTATGAACCTATTTCTTTTAGAGCAATGACCTCACTCCCCCTGAGCACTACGTATTGATCTGTTGTCTACGCATGCACATTGTTCTCTCTCTCTCTCTGCAATGTGAATATACCAGTTAAAGCCATCACCTGTGTGCTTGTTTTTATTTAAACAGTATGTAGCTGTGAACAGACACAACTTTTATCCTAGATAAGATATTTCAGTAGGGTCTTTTAAGAGATGCCTGGATAGGCACATGGAGGTTAGAAAAATAGAGGGCTATGGGTAAGCCTAGGTAATTTCTAAGGTGAGGACATGTTCAGCACAGCACTGTGGGCCAAAGGGCCTGTATTGTGCTGTAGGTTTTCTATGTTTCTGTTTCTAGATCGCCTTACAGCAGCCCTTCAAGATTTGGTGTACTCCGCTGCCATGCCCTTGGCGTTACAACATGATGATGAGCATGTCAGTACATCCCAGGACGAATGAGAGGCACCTGCTGTTCCTCCACCAGTGGAACACAAGACTGGGCTGGGTGGCTTGTCCAAGCTCCAGACTTGCTCACAATGCTGACTTCAGTGAATTCTGGGGGGACTGTGTAGGGTAACGTAATTGGGAGAAATGTACATAATTCACAACCACTGACATTGAGTCGGGGTTTTGCTTTAAGAGCCTGGTCTTACGTGCTTATGTTATTACTTAAAAGATTTTTGAGCGCATTTTGGTTGTGTAAGTTTTGGAGTTCAAGAAAAATGTAGTACAGGTTTTGTTAAACATAAAATGCCTCACTTTGTTTTATTTGCGGAAACCTACAAGACCAGGTCTGATGAGGGGTCTCAGCTTGAAATGTACTTTTCCATAGACTCTGCCTTTCCTCCTGAGTTCCTCCAACATTTTGTGTGTTTCACCCTGAATTGAATAATTTATCTTTCCTTTCATTCAGAGAGAGTAGGAGCTTGCTGCAAACACAATGACACGCTGCATTTTTCAAAAATGGAATGAACAAGGCAGAGTATTAATATAATTGAAATATTTTGTAAAACAAAACTGTGAAAGAAGATTAACAAGCAGAAGCAATGCTATAATGTACTCTGATGATGTTTACATGTTCTTAATATAATAAGGCACAAGCGATGTAGTATTGGATATTGAAACTGACTAATATGCACCATGATAAGCTCATGATTATTTGTTGGTTTATGAGGATGTGAATGTTGCTGAAAAGGCTAACATTTAGAGCCTTTCCACAACTGCCTTTGAGAAGGACATGCTGAGCCACATTTTAGATCCTCTGCAATCCCTCTGGGGAGGGAGTTCTAAGTTTTAGACCCAGTGTTGACGAAAGAGCAGTGATGTATTTCCGAACCATGGTGGTGTGTGACTTGGAGTGGAACAGTGCTACAATTGCTCTCATAAAAGAAGCAGCTTTTGATTATGGCAATAAAGTCTAAATTAATGTAAATAAATAAGCTGCCATCACACGAGAAAACAGTAAACTGTTCATGCTCTGAATGAAGTGGAAGTTATAGGAAAGTTGACTTGTTTTATGTGTTCTAGCTCACTCCAGAAATCTGCAAGGTTTCAGCGTATTCAGCTGAATTCAGCGTATCCCACTTACAACACCGTTAGGCCACTATAATTAGATTCAAAGGTGTCTCTGCAGGGAGGGAGAACTTACAAAGGATGCCCATGTCTTAGTGATTTTCAATGTCCTCCTCTCTGCAAAGTCTGCAAGTTTTGCCTTCACCTGTCGCACAGTTTCGGCAGGCAGGGATGATAAGAGTGAGAATTCTGCCAGGTTCATGTTCGTGACATCACTAAAGGAAGCAAGCTGGCAGTGTGTTCTGTTCTCCCTTTAGCACCTTGCTGACTGGCGAGAACAAGCGGTCTACTGGGCCCAGAAATATTTTCAGGTAATCTGGAATTTACAGGGTAAATGCACGTTTCATGCAATGGATACTGGCGCTAACCCCTTCAAACTAGCTGGCAAAATGAAGATCAGACATAAAGTGCTGGGGGAGCTCAGCAAGTAATGCAACTTCTATGGAAGGGGCGATGTGGTAACGTAGCCATTAGTGCAATGGTTTTACAGCGCCCGTGATTACCATTTGGGGTTTGATTCCCGCTGTCTTTGTAAGGAGTTTGTGTGTCCTCCCACAGTCTAAAGATGTATAGTGAGGATTTCAACTAGGAAGTTGTGGGCATGCTATGTTAGCATTGGAAGCATTGCAATCCTTGTGGGCTGCCCCCGACGCATCCTTCCTGATTTGATTTGATGCAAATGATGCACTTCACTGCATGTTTTGATGTTTCAATGTTCATGTGACAAATAAAACCAATCTTTAATAAGGCTAATTTTGAAGCATTCAATGTTTCGGACTGAGACGCTTCAGGTGCTGATGAGGGACCTTGGTCTAAAATATTGACTGTTTATTCTCCTCCAAAGATGCTGCCTGAATTGTCAAGTATCTCCAGCATTTTGTGAATGCTGTATAAGATATCCAACATCTGAAAATCTTGTACCTACCTTCTGAAGATCTCCCAGATTGTCTGATGGCAACTTGGAGGTGACTATTGAGCAACTGATGATAACGTTTGAAGTAAATTTACACTAAGACATAAGATCATGGGACATAGGAACAGAATTAGCAGAACCCCATTGAGTCTGCACTGCTAGTTGATCATGACTGATTTATTTCTCTCTCAACCCCATTACCTTTCATGCCCTGACTTATCAAGAACCTATCAAACCCTGTCTTAAATATACCCAATGAACTGGCCTCCACAGATGCCTGTGGCAATTAATTCCACAGATTCACCACCGTCTGGCTAATGAAATTCCTCCTCATCTCCATTCTAAACAGAGGTCCCTCTATTCTGAGGCTGTACCCTCTGGTCCTAGACTCATTCCACTTTCAGAAACACCCTCTTTACATCCACTATATATTGGTCTTTCAACGGTTGATAGCTTTGAATGAGATCCATCCTGATTCTTCTAAATTCCAATGAGTACAGGGCCAGAGCCTTCGAAGGCTTCTCAAATGATAAACCTCTGATTCCCGAGATAATTTTCATGAACCTCCTTTGAACCCTCTCCAATGTCAGCACATCTGTTCTTAAATAAAGGACTTATCAAGCCTCAGAATTACAATGCTTGTTTTAATATTCTAGTCCTCTTGAAATGAATGCTAACATCATTCATTTGACTTTCTCACCACAGCTCAGCCTGCAAGTTAACCTTCAGGGAATCCTGCATGAGGACTCCCAAGTCCCTTTGCACGTCTGATTTTTGAATTTTATCTCTGTTTAGAAAATAGACTACGCTTTTATTCCAACTACCAAAGTGCATGACCATACACTTCCTTACACCCTCTTCCATCTGCCACTTCTTTGTGTATTCTCCTAATTTGTCCAAGTCCTTCTGCAGCCTTCCTATTCCGTCAACACTCCATGTGCCTCTGCCTGTCTTCAGATCGTCCACAAACTTGGCAACAAACCATCAATTCTGTCATGCAAGTCACTGACATACAATGAAAAAAAAGTCATCCCAACAAAAACACCTGCGGAACTCCAATAGTCACTGGCAGCCAATCTAAGAAGAATTCCTTTATTCCCACTCTTGACCTTCTGCCAATCAACCAATGCTCTACCCATGCTAGTATCTTTCATTTATATCATGTGCGCTTACCTTGCTAAGTAGTCTCATGTCACCTTGTCAAGGGCCTTTTGAAACTCCAAGTACATCACATCCACTGATTCTCCTTTGTCTGTCTGCTTGTTTTTCCTTAAATATTTCCAAACAGGTTTATCAGGCAAGCTCTTTCCTTAAGGAAACCATGCTGACTTTGGCCTAGTTTATCATGTACCTCCAAGTACCCCGAAACCTCATCCTTAACAATAAACTCCAATATTTTCCCAACCACTGAGGTCGGTCTATCTGGCTTATAATTTGTTTTTTCTGCGTCTCTACCTTCTTGAAGAGTGGAGTGACACTTGCAATTTTCCAGTCCTTCAGAACCATGCCAGAATCTAGTGATTCTTGAAAGATCATTACTCAGCACAGCATGGGTGATTGATAAGTTCGTGGCCTAAGGTAGAAGGAGATGAGTTATACGGCTCTCGTTACATGCACATGCAGGTCAACTCTTTGAGTGATTATTGCAGAAAGATTGAAGTTAATAACTCAGCTCCTTCTACCTTAGGCCACAAACTTATCAATCACCCCTGCTGTGGACCACTTCTACAAAGAAGGGATCCGTTTGCTTCACGACCGCTGGACTAAGTGTGTACATGTAGGAGGGGATTATGTTGAAAAATAAATGTACTAGGTTTTCTAAAATCGACTCCTTCTACCTTAGGCCACGAACTTATAAATCACCCCTCGTATACCTGAAAAAAACTTTTGATGTCCTCTTTGATATTATTGACTAGCTTACCTTCATACTTCACTTTTTCCTTCCTTTTGACATTATTAATTGCCTTCTGTTGGTTTTTAAAAGCTTCCCAGTCCTCTAATTTTTGACTAATTTTGTTCTATTAGAATCAGGATCAGAATCAGGTTTATTATCACTGGCATGCTGCCTAGCAGCAACAGATCAATGCAATGCATAATATAGAAGAATAAATAATAGTAAATAAATAGGTAAATCAATTATAGTGTACATATACTGAATAGATTAAAAATCATGCAAAAACCAGAAATGATATATATTAGAAAAGTGAGGTAATGTTCACAGGTTCAATGTCCATTTAGGAATCGGATGGCAGAGGGGAAGAAGCTGTTTCTGAATCGCTGAGTGTGTGCCTTCAGGCTTCTGAACCTCCCACCTGATGGTAACAGTGAGAAAAGGGCATACCCTAGGTGCTAGGGGTCCTTAATAATGGATGCTGTCTTCCTGAGACACCGCTCCTTGAAGATGTTCTTGATATTCTGTAGGCTAGGACCCATGATGGAGCCAACTAAATTTACAATCCTCTGCAGCTTCTTTCGCTCCTGTAGGGTAGCCTCCCCCATAGCAGACAGTGATGTAACCTGTCAGAATGCGCTTGAATCATAAGTTTTTGAGTGTATTTGTTGACATACCAAATCTCTTCAAACTCCTAATGAAGTATAGTTGCTGTCTTGCCTTCTTTATAACCGCATCGATATGTTGGGACCAGGTTACATCCTCGGAGATCTTGACACCCAGGAACTTGAAACTGCTCACTCTCTCCACTTCTGATCCCTCTATGAGGATTGGTATATGTTCCTTCATCTTACCCTCCCTGGAGGCCACAATCAGCTCTTTTGTCTTACTGACGTTGAGTGCCGGGTTGTTGCTGTGACACCACTCCACTAGTTGTGGCATATCTCGCTCCTGTATGCCCTCTCGTCACCATCTGAGATTCTACCAACAATGGTTGTATCATCAACAAATTTATAGATGATATTTGAGCTATGCCTAGCCACACAGTCATGGGTATAGAGAGAGTAGAGCAGTGGGCTAAGCACACACTCCTGAGGCGCACCAGTGTTGATCATCAGCGAGGAGGAGATGTTATCACAAATCCACACAGATTGTGGTCTTCCGGTTAGGAAGTCGAGGATCCAATTGCAGAGGGAGGTACAGAGGCCCAGGTTCTGTAACCTTTGGCTTTATCAAAATGCATACATGTCAGCATATACAACCTTGAGATTCAATTTCTTGTGGGCATTCTCAGTAAGTACAAGAAACACAATAGAATCAATGAAATACCTTACCCAACAGAACAAACAAGCCACCAATGTGCAAAACAAAACGAACTGTGCAAATACAAACTGACAGAAAAATTATTATAAGAATGAGTAAATATGCAATAAATATTGAAACCATGATATGAAGAGTTATTGAAAATCAGTCCATAGTTTGCAGGAACAGTTCAGTGATGTGGTGAGTGAAGTTATCCCCTTTGGTTCAAGTGCCCGGTGGCTGAGAGGTAATAGCTGTTCCTGAACCTGGTGTTGTGGATCCTGAGGCTCCTGTACCTCCTTCCTGATGGCAGCAGTGAGAAGAGAGCATGGCCTGGATGGTGGGGGTCCTGGATGATGGATGCTGCTTTCCTGTGACAGGGCTCCATGTATACATGCTCAGTGGTGAGGAGGACTTTACTTGTGATGGACTGGACTGTATCCACTACTCTTTGTAGAATTTTCCATTCAAGAACATTGTTAATTCCATACCAGGCTGCGATGCATGCACTAAGTATGCTCTCCACTGCACAGCTATAGAAATTTGTCAAAGTTTTAGATGACATGCCAAATCCTTGCAAGCTTCTAAGAAAGTAGAGGTGCTGCCATGCTTTCTTCAGAATGGCAGTTACATCCTCAACCCATGACAAATCCTCTGAAACAATACCACTGAGGAATTTACAGTTGGTGACCCTGTATGCCTCTGCAACTCTGACGAGAATACCTACATAGACCTCTGGTATCCTCCTCCTGAAGTCAATAATCAGCTCCTTGCTGTTGCTAGCATTGGGCGAAAGGTTGTTGTTGTGGCACTACTCTGCCAGATTTTCAATCTCAAAGTTCAAAGTAAATTTATGGTCAAAGTACATCTATGACACCATATACAACCCTGAGATTCATATTCTTGTGGCATACTCAATAAACCCATAATAGGATAATAATGATAATAGAATTATTGAAAGACTGCACCAACTGGGCATTCAACTAGTGGAAAAGACAACAAACTGTGTAAATATGAAAAGAAAGAAATAATAACTAAGATAAATAAGTGAGCAATAAATATCAAGGACATGAGGTGAAGAGGCCTTGATAGAAAGTCTATAGATTGTGGGGACATTTCAGTGATGGGCAAGTGAAGTAGAGTGAAGTTATCCACTTTGTTTCAAGACCTGATGTTTGAGGGGTGATAACTGCTCCTGGGTCTGGTAGTGTGAGTTCTGAGGGTCTGTATTTTCTTCCTGATGGCAGCAGAAAGAAGAGCGCATAATCTGGGTAGTGGGCATCACTGACAATAGATGCTGCTTTCATGCAACATCCCCTTTCATGTTTCCATACCAGGCTGTGTTACAGCCAGACAATATAAAAGTTTGTCAAAGTGTTTCATGCCATGCCACATCTTTGCAAGCTCCTAAGGAAGTAGAAGTGCTGTCGTGCTTTCTTCGTAATTGCTTTTAAGTACTGGGCCCAGGACAAGTCCTCCAAAATGATAACACTGAGGAATTTAAAGTTGCTGACCCTCTCCACCTCCGATCCTCCAATGAGAACTGGCTCATTGACCTCTGGTTTTCAATTCCTGAAGTCAATAATCAGGTCCTTGGTCTTGCTGATATTGAGTGAGAGGTTTTTGTGGTGGCACCACTCAGCAAGATTTCAATCTCCCTCCAATATGCTGATTCATCACCACCTTTGATTCAGCCAGCATCAGTGGTGTTGTCAGCAAACATAAATATGGCACTGGAACTGCGCTTAGCCTTACAGTCATAAGTGTAAAACGAATAGTCTTGTGGTGCACCTGTGCTGATGGAAATCATGGAGGAGATATTGTTCCAATCAGAACTAACTGGGATCTGCAAGTAAGGAAATTGAAGATTCAGTTGCATAACAAGGTATTGAGGCCCAGGTCTTGAAACTTTTTGAGGGGACGGTAGTATTGAATGCCATGCTGTAGTCAATGAAAAGCACCCTGATGTATGCATCTTCACTGTCCAGACGTTCCAGGTTTGAGTGAAGAGCCATTAAAATTGCATCTGATGTTGACCTGTTGTGACAGTAGGGAAACTGGAACTGATCCAAGTTGCTTCTTGGGCAGGTGTTGATATGTTTCCTCGCCAATCTCTCAAAGCTGTTTATCACAGATTAGGAAGAATTTTTTTGGCGTATGTTTGATGGGAAGGTAAGCGTGGAAGCAAACGGGAGTGGTGGAAAGGTGTGAGGAATGGGAATTGGATGGTTGACAATGAAGGATACTAGAGACTGTTGGTGGTTGAGGGACCTTATAGGAGCTTCATGACAATGGGTGATTGGACTCGGATTGAAACCTTGTATTGATGGGTAATTGGGATTTGGGACTGGAGCTCTGTGGTGATGGGTGTATGTGATACCGTTTGGTTGCTATGGCTAGTTTATTGAAAGAGGGATTGGGGATTCAAGGCAGGCAGCTTGACAAGGGATCAGATCCTGCAGATGTTGTGTGATTCAAACATAGATCATAGCAGATTACAGCACAATACAGGTTCTTCGGCGCACAATTTTTTTGCCAACGTTTCAAAGTACTTTAAGATCAATCTAACCCTTCCCTCCTGCATAGCGCTCCATTTTTATATCATTCCTATGCCCATCTAAGAGTATTTTAAATGACTCTAATGTATCTGCCTCTACCATTCCCCTGGCAGAGTGTTCCATCCATCCTCCACTCTGTTTAAAAAGACTTACCTTTTACATCATCTATATACATTTTTCCAAACACCTTAAAATTATGACCCTTGTATTAGATATTTCTTGGGAAAAAAATCTCTGACTATATATTTGATTTATGCCAATTCTCATTTTGGTATACCTCTATCAAAAACTCCTCCTTCACTCCAGATAGAAAAGCCCTATCTTGCTCAACCTATCCTCATAAGACATGCTCTCTAATGCAGGCAACGTCCTGGTAAATCTCCTCTACACACACTCTAAAGCTTCCACATTGTTCTGATAATGAGGTGACCAGCACTGAACACAATATTCCAAGTGTGGTCTAAACAGGATTTATAGAGCTGTAACATTACCTTGTGACTCTTGAACTCAATCCACCAACCAATAAGTGCCAGCACACCATATGCCTTTTTACCAACAGTATCAACTTGTGTGACAAACTTGAGGGATCTATGGATGCATTAACAAGGGGAAAAGGATCCCAGTTTTGGTGGGTGACAGAGATGATTTTGTGCACAGTTCTTTCAGCCCCTCCCTTTTTTCATTCCTTATTCTGGCTGCCCTCTTACTCCTTCTATTCTCCTTTCCTGTCCATGACCTCCCCCTGGTGACCTTCCTCTTTCCCTTTTTCTCATGGTCTGTTCTCCTCTCCTATCAAATTTCTTCTTCCTATCACCTCCCAGTTTCTTGCTTCGCACCCCTCCCCCACCCAGCCACTTTCCCCCTCACCTGCCAGCTTGTACTCTTTCCCCTCACCCACCTTCTTATTCTGGCTCTTCCACTTTCCTGAAAGGTCTCCACCTGAAACATTGATTCCTTATTCCCTTCCATCGATGGTGCCCAGTCTGCTGAGTTCCTCCAACATTTTGTGTGTAGACCTCAATCAATCTGCCCTGGGCATCTATCTGTCTTGGTGCCCCCATCCTGCCACCAGTTCTTGTGGGCTGAATGTTCCATTGAAGCCTTGGGGGAGCTGACTTTAATTAGCTCTGCAAACTTTATTACTCATTCTTTATCATTTCACCTGGTTCCTTCGATTGTATGCCATGTGTACCGCACAGGAGCATTTACAAAAATAATTAAATACTTAATTTTTTGGTTTGTACTACATCAGGATAAATTTTATTCAAGCAGCTTTTCCTGTCTGGTAACAGCTTTGCTGAACTTGGAAGTCTGCTGTCAAGAGAGCACACAGTCACTTCGCACAATGATTGGCTGCTATACCAATGGCCAATAGAAAGTTACAGCATCCCAGTTCAAATCAATTTTAAATAATTCTGGTTGTTGATGTTGAATGGCACTAAAAATAAATACTGAGGCAAAAAGAATAAAATGACTTATCAGTCTAACGTGTAAAATGTGTCAAGTATTTTTATATTAACCAGTACAGATGCTGTGCACTGCACCAGGAATGCTAAAATACGTTTCAACTGCATTAAAAAAAGTCTTGAGGGACAGTAGCAGGACTTTTGATTTTTATATGACCATGTCCATTTGGCGGCAAAGTGCTGCATCTGATTTAATATTGTACCCTTGTTCCTCTTCACAAGATAGGAGCCTGAATCAACATGGATAACTTCACTCATCTCAACCCTGAACTGATTCCACAACCTAAGAACTCACTTTCAAGGACTCTACAACTCATGTTCACAGTATTATTTATTCTTTTCTACACACCTGGTTTTACCTATCACCTTCTCCTCCCCCCTACCTTTTTCTTCTGGCATTACGCCCCACCCTTCCTTTCCAGTCCTGTAGAGGGGTCTCGGCCCAAAACGTCGACTATTTATTGATTTCCATTGATGGCGTCTGACTTGATGAGTTCCTCCAGCATTTTGTGTGTGTTGCTTCAGATTTCCAGCATCTGCAGACTTTCTCACTTTAACTTTTCTTTGTTGCTATTTTAATATTTGCAGTTGGTTTTCTTTTGCATGTTTTTTGTCAGTCGTTTGTGTTTTTTTCATTTCCTCTTTTGTATGCCTGCAAGAAAGTAGGTAGCATATGGTGAAGTAGAGTATACATGCCTTGATAACAAATTTACTTTGAACTTTGAACTTGGAAGTGGAAATAGACAGATAGTCAAGCCAAACAACCATGGGGAGAACCTATGACATCTAAGAAGGAATGGATGTTTAGAGGAGATTCACCACATAAACTGCAAACCCATGCACTGCTGAAACTTACTTTAATTATCAAAAGCAGGGAAAAAGTTAGTCAGTCGCTTTTGTTGTTAATGAACTTGTTACACATTTCATAGAAACGTCCTGTGGTTGCATTGTCTCATTCGGATATTAATTATGTCTGTTATGGGGTTTTGGCTTCAACTTCAAGTCCTGTCATTTTCAAGGATTTCTAAAGTAAGTCTCTGTTCTTATTTATGTTCAATTATGCGAATGTGTCCAACAATATGAAGGAACAGTGATTCATCATTCGACAGTGGCCTCAAATTTCCTCAGGGGCTTGGGAACGATGCAGATCCATGTAAAGGAAAAACATATGGACTGTTTGCTCAAGGAATGCATGTAGAGAAAAACTGATATCATGTTGACAGAATGTATCTGAAATGATTGGGCTTGTACTGAGAATGGTGACACAGGAATGCACTGCACAGTACTTGCAAACTTTGTAATAATTTTAAAATAATTAATATTAAGTAGGAAGAAGGGAGGGTATTAGAACAGAATGATTCATTGTACATCCAGTTCCTTTGTCTTGTGGTTAGCTTTCTCCTTTGCAAGATGAAGAGACAGATTCCAGGCCTCCACTCCATGTTCTGTGGCCAGCGATGTGGATGTGTGTCAAAGGACATCCGTGGTTGTTGGGCTGTCCCAGGACTGAATGTACACGCGAAGCAAGAAGCAGGAGAAGGCACAGGGGCTGGTCATTTGGCAAGCCCAGAATTTGTGACTGCAGTATGGGGTGCTGTCATTAGCTGGTCTGGGGGTGTCGGAAAAGATCAAAGCCCAAATTTAGATCAGAACTCCGGAAATTGAAGCCTGGAGACTGGAGGCCAGAGTCCTGTCCTGGAGTTGGAGAACTGTGTGTGTGTGTATGAGAGTGAGGAAAGGGGCTTGTTTTGCTGTGTTGTTTTGTTGTCTACTCTATTCTATTTTGTTGTGAAACCCCTTTTTACTGGGTGTCTTGAGAGATACGGCTCACTAACAGCCACCAGAATCAGTGGCGAGAAAACCAGCTTTTTTAGACTCCAAACATCTCGGGTCCCGTCAAACCTGTGACATTGGGATGTCTTGCCCACTTGAACCCCAATTTATGTGAAAACTGTGTAACTTACTGCTCCCATGCAATCGCCCGGCAGCAAGAAATGGCAACCCATACACTGCATACAATTATAAAGAAAGTATATTTATGAATGTTAACTTAACCAAACAGTTAATAAAGGAAAAAAAAACAAAAGGGTTCATCATAATTAAGCAGTCAAATGTGCACAGGTTGGAGCCCAAATCTTCCAGAAGACATTGAGTCCAATGTACTCACGGCTCCAACTCCTATTCACCGATCACTAGTAGAATTCTCTGTCTTGGGTTCCATTGAATCACACATTCCTGCCTGATTGAATCGCACAGCCGGTTCTCTCAAGCTTCCTGTTTCTCCATCTCCTGCCGAAAAAGACCTCGATCCACCTCAGTGTCCATCATAAAACCTCTCCCCCAGCATTCTCTAGACCCTTCTCCCAGTTCTACCATCCTGATTGGATGACACAGCATTCCTAAGCATCCCTTATCTTCAGCGGTACCGAAACACTACCAGCAGTACACATTGCTTCTACAGAAAACCATTACATGAAATGCCCTACAGCATTAGCAGTGAAGTCTTTACCAGGGTGTTACAGTTGTCTTTCTGTTCTGTGTTGTTCTTTTTTGTATAGTAAGGGAATTAAGGGTTATGGGGAAAAGGCAGGTAGGTGGAGGTGAGTCCATGACCGGATCAGCCACAATCTTATTGAATGGCAGAGCGGGCTTGACGGGCCAGGTGGCCTACTCCTGCTCCTACTTCTTATGTTATTATGGTCTTATGTCAAGCACTGTGGGCGTGCTACGTTGGCTCCAGAACTGCAGCAACACTTGCGAGCTGTCCCCAGCACATCCTTACGTGCGTTTGTTACTAACACAAACAAAACATTTAACTGTATGCTTTGATATAGACAAACCTGAACCTGAATCTGATGAAGGATTTGTTTGGTGACCATAACTGTAGAGAACCTCCCAGATTAACGTTGCAATATCATCCCTCCTCACTCCCTCCAACCTCTCTGTACAATTGTAATGTTGTTTGAGGACTCCGAATGTGCGTTTCACTGTGGGCCACATTGTACCGCTGCTCAGCTCTTAACCTTGAGTGATGAAGTGATGGTATGAATCATGGCTGTAGGGTAAGCCTAGTCATTTTGGTCCTTCAAGTAATACCAGCACACGGGAAAAAGTAATTATCAGACCTGTCAGGGAAGTGAGCTTTGATTCGAATGGCTGCAGACCACCTGTACATTCAGAGGATACCCCTTCTATTCATGAATGGAGCAGCACTGAATGTAGTGACCACGTAACTGGAATCAATTATGCTTTGCAACAGTGGGAAGCTGACTGCATTGTAGATGCGGGTGATTTTCATCTTGCTTCCTACTGAAAGATGGAAGAAATTACTGGCCCACCCTACAATGCATTGGTGTCTGTTTGATGCAAGACCACAAGGACGATGTGTGACATCAATATGTTGCGCTTCTGAGAGGAGGCTGCCACATAAAAAAAAAGTAGGTGCAGCTGTAGCCTTTAACAGTCACTACCAAAACAGACCACGGGCCGGAACCAGAATGCACGTCTGGCTGTGTAGCTCTGCTAATGGTGTCCTCTGGGAATCGTACTTTTATTGGTAGAACGGGAACAGCTGCAATGAATTTCCAGGCCTTAGTCTCCACAAGCAGATGTTCTTGGACAGGTCTACATTCGAAAATCTGGTATGTACATCAGAGTAAGTAAGTGCTTGAAGGGGCTGCTTAAGTAGCTAACAAACCAGTCTGTTAGATCTTGCATGATCAGCTTTTAATGTAAGATGTGATGGGCTAGATGACTTTATGAATAGGATGGTCCATGATCATAGTGATAACCACCTTTGCAAGCAAACGAATTCTCCTGCAGGTTTAGATGTGCACTCATAGTGCAGTAGAAATCACAGACATTCGTGCTCTGGAAAGGAGGCCATTTAAAACATACTGACCAAAAAGAGAAACATTTGGGTAAATCCCACTTCCCAGATCTCAACCACGAAGATCACAGCAGGTCAAGTGTTCTCCTATATACCTTGTAACTGAGATGAAAGCTTCTGTGTTCATCTTTCCTCCAAGTCCCAAGATTCTGAATAGAGAAACAAAAGTTTTCTTTGAAATCCTTCTAAGTATTTTACCAATTCACTTCAATCCACATCACAAAGTCACAGAAAGAATGTGCAATTGCTTGATCTGCGTGTGTTCCTCAGAAGGTCTACACAACTTTTCCTTAACCTTCCTGGTCAACAAACTTCACAAGAAGAACAGAAATTGATGCATGAGGACAGAAGAGGGCCACCCTGGCTTACACTCTTTGTCTCTCAGCACTTGGGCTTTTGGATTATAATATAGAAGCTTTCCTTCAAAACCTCAACTGAGTCCTTTATTTGTTTTTCCAGAGACACTAGCAACTGCAAGAGATCAAAATGTCATCATGTTGCATTTAGTTTTGGAAGACTGATAAAGCTGACAGGCTGTATTTCACAAAGTCAATCATATTATCAGTCTCTTTAATTATTTATTGAATAATGTATTTGATGGCTTTAATAATTTCAAGCAGCTGTCATCAGGAAGAGACACAACACCTTGAGGAATGATTTTTTGAAGAATTAAAAGAGACTCTAAATTCTTTAAATTATTCTTAATGTAGCTAATGGAGTTTTCATTGTGGTGGCAAAGCCCGAGGAAATTTATCCCAGAAGTCTTGTTAACCTTCTGCCTCTCCTGAGTGTTTCCACGTCCAGCACTTACATGATGTTTCTATGCTTATTGCTCGAAACTTTTAAAATTTCTAAGCATGTACTCTAAATTACACAGCATACAATTACAATTAATGAGAACATGCAAGATTTTAGCAATATTCTTCAGACATCTGAACCATTGCTTCAGATCATCAACCATCTGATAAGTGTACCTACCTTATCACTTATTATAGTAGTTCTTTGTTGGGTTACAGGGATTGAGTGCAGATATCATGAAATGGTACAGAGTAACTGAAGTTTTTCAAGTAGAAATATTCCAGACTACCTTACACCTTTAAGCAATTCAGACATTTAAGTGTGTTTCAGAATGTAAGCAGTGTTCTCATTTCCCAGAACTTTTCATTAATGTGAATATACAAAATATTTGTAACAGTACATCCAACTTCTGCAACGAGCTTTTCACTTTATATTTTATTTTTATTTAAAGATGCAGCACAGTAACAGACCCTTTCGGCGCAAAGAGCCTGCACTTTCCAATTACACTTATGTGATCAATTAACCTAGTGACGTATTTGCAGTGTGAGAGGAAATTGGAACACCTGGGTGTATGTACAACTCCTTACGCACAACGGTGGAATTCAACACGGATCACTGGCACTGGTTATGCTTACCACTACGCTACTATGGTGCTATTCATAGATGTGGGTGGGGTGGGGGGAAGTCACATAAATTTGTGGTGGGTATACTTCTTAATCTACTGCATTCCTGGAAAGAAGACTACACCATTGATCGATGCATTCTTGCCAATGCTGTTGCTTATCAGAATTGGTGGCATATGTCATGAAATTGATTGTTATGTGGCCGCAGTACATTGCATCACACAGTAATAAAAATTGTAAATTACAGGAAAGATATATATCATTTAAAAGTTAAATTAAATAAATAGAGCAAAAAGAGAGAAAATAAAGTAGTGAGGTAGTGTTCATGGGTTCAATGTCCATTCAGTCATCTGATGGCAGAGAGGACGAAGCTAATCCTGATTCGCTGAGTGTGTGCTTTCAGGCTCCTGTATCTCCTCCCTGATAGTGATAATGAGAAGAGAGCACGCCCTGGGTGATGGGGGTCTGGAGTGATGGATGCCGACTTTTTGAGGCATCGCTTCTTGAAGATGTCCTGGATGCTGGGGAGGCTGGTGGTCATGATGGAGCTGAGTGAATTTACAACTTTCGATCCTGTACAGTGCACCCCGCCCCACCAACACCAGATGGTGATGCAGCCAGTTAGAATACTCTCCACCATACATCTGCGAGTGTAAGAAGTGAATCTTATGAACAAATAACTATTTTATGAATTTAAAGTGAATCATGAAATTCTTTTTGGAAAAGGTACTGCGCTATTTTGCCACAACATCAAAATGACAGACACTTCAGACTACTGGCCTGAATCCACGGCATACCAGAGAGAAGTTTTGACTTACAAGGATTTCGAGCCAATAGTCAGGCTTCAGTGTAAAATCTTAGAAAATCATTAAAATATAGAGCACAGAAAGAAGCCATTTTATTCACTGTAGTCACAACAAACATAAGTGGTACTTAAATTAATGGCACTTTCCAGGTCATGGCCTCAAGTTTACAATTCCTCCAATTGTTGCCCAGGTACATACAATACATTGTAAATATGCTGAGGGTTTCCATCTCCCTATCCTTTCAGGCAGTGATTTCAGACCCTACTACACATTCAGTGAAGAAAAATCTCTAAGTCTCCTGTAGGCTGTATCACAATTATTTTAATTCATGCCTCCTAGTTAATATTCTCTCTGTTAGAGGGAATTAAGTTCTTCCAGGTCATCCTGCCCAGGATCTTAGAATTTTATTCTGACACTGGAGTTCACAGAATCATAGAATTTTATGATCTCCATTCAGTCTATTCTAAAGAAAGCAGCCCCTCTTCATAACCAAAACACTCCAGTCATAGTAATACATCTCCAATTTCCTTTCTTCCCTATCACATCTTTCCTGTAGCCTGGGTATCAAAATCATACAGGATCTTTCAGCTGCAGTCAAAATAATGTTTTGTACAGCTTCAGGTACATGGCCAGGGTTTCAGTGTATTAGTCTAACAGTGTCACTGTGCATGCCCAGCTCCCTCAGTGCAGGTAGCAAGGGGGCTCAGTATACATACCGACTTGTTTCCCTTTCAGCATGCATGTAAATCATATACAAAATCCTTAAGTCTGGTCCCATTACATTAGGTGACTGAATGTATACAGTGATGTTTTAAAATATTTCACCACAGTCTAACAATGGTGTGCTATGTTGAAGAGCTTCTTGTAACGTGCTGTAAGGTTTCATTGCTAATGTAATGGCCTATCTGGAACGTTTCACAGCTAATGTAATGGTTTCTCTATAGCAGTAATGTTTGGGTTATGACTAGAGATAACGGGGGCTTTGGAACGTGTGCCATTCTTTCTTGTGGGTCTGAGAGAAGTGATTTTGCGGTCTTTTGTTCAGCGGAAGATGAAGAGAGAAGATGCCAGAATGGGGAAGTCGTAGACTGCAGCACGAAGTGGACTTGGAATGGAGTCGGGAGTCGACGTCCGGGGAGAAAATCGATGAAGAACGTCAGATGGGAAAACCATGAGCTCCAACGTTGTGAAATAGACTCTTTCATGAGAATTGGCTCTTTTTTTGTTTCTTTGCTAATCCTATAGCCAACTTCAGAATTATAAAGCTCAATCGTTTAATTGCATATTGTGTACTGTTTGTTATCTCATGGTACTGATTTGTAAGAGGAGAATATATCACACAGCATCCACACAAACAAGATTTCTCAAGTTTGGCTGGGCCAGAGGCTGTCATTCTCTAGAGTAAGCCGCTAGCTGAACCTGAGGGTTACTCTTACATTAGACTCTTCGTGATAAAATGGCGGAGCAGACTCGATGGGCCAAATGGCTGACTTCTGCTCCTTTGTCTTACGGTCTTATGGTCTTATGTCTCAGAGGATGTGCAAGGTGTGTGTGAGAAAGCCTGAGAGGGATACAACACAATTACCAGCTGTCAATGGCCAAGATGTTCTGTCTCTCATCAGTCTGCAAACCTTCATTTTCATGCTACTTTTCTTTGGCATGTCCTCTACAGGACTTCTTTTATGCTTCCTATCTGATGTCTACTGTAAGTAGTGCAATCGCTCGAGTCGGGTATGATGTTTTCCAAAGGGGTTGTCTCTTGGTGGGGCCTCAAGTGGCTGCAGAGGCAATCTGGGATCCACATAACTAGGATAGTAGGGTAGATTCCATTAACGTAGAACTCATGCGTGACTTGGTTGACATGGGGAGGTTGACACACGGGCAGCCACGACATGGTCCTTGACGGATCAGGACCAGGGTCCAGAGTCACGGCATGCGAGACAACTGGGAACCCTTCACTGCCACAATCTTCTTCCCCTTTCCCTGCTGTTGTGATGATCATCTTCTGCTAGTCCACTGCTGAGATCTTGGTTGGATCGCTCTTCGGTATCTCTCCCTTGACGTTACCACTATGAGTGACCCTACAAGGAGTTAAAGCTCCAGGCGGCATCGTTCTCAGAATTTCAGGAACTTACAAGCCTCTTCACCACAACAAGTTGACAATCCTCAGTGGGGTCTACTGTAGACAAGGTCATCAGATTCTGGTTCACACATGCATCCAAGCCATTTCACCCTATGCCAATAAGTTTTGCAATCATTGCCTAATGTAGCTTTTGATTTGAGATTTTATCAGCCATAAAGCTCCACCCTCCACCCTCTCCACCTCCCACATTTTTTATTTTGGAAGATTTTTAAGATTATGAAATAGTTGGCTGAAGAATAGTTGGCCTTACTAGTTCCTGTGATAATTTCTTTCACAAAGCCTCTGTCTATTACCATTTTATTCCCAGGTAAATGGGAATCCCTCTCTGGAGTTGTTAATCGTAAAATGGTTATTTGTCTTCTGATTTATTTTCATTAACTTTAGTTTGTTAATCCTCACTCTCAACCTTCGCTTAAAGAAAAGAGAGATGTATTGATTCCAAGTGATAATATAAAATGGATGATATCACTTCAAGTGTCCATTACCGATCTTTCTCAATTTTCATGTCAATCGAGAGTGATCTTAACATGTGGATGAATCAATACTGCACCTTTTTGCAATATTGTGTAAAACTGGGATTTAACACAAATCAGATTCAGGCATTTTATAAATGACAAAAGTGTCTGAAGATACTCTAAAGGTGAAACAAGTAGTGTAAAAAAAAAGTTACGTTGCCTGAAATTAGTTCTTTGTTTTTACAGAGCAAGCACAAGGACCCTTACTTATGAGGGATGGAGCTAGGATAAATGTAAATAGGCTTTTTCCACTGGGGTTGGGTGAGATTAGAATGAGAGGTCATGCATTAAGGGTGAAAGATGATTTTTTACGGGGAACCTCCTCTCAGAGGGTGGTGAAAGTGAGAACAAGCTGCCATTGGAACTGATGGATACAGGTTCAATTTCAACATCTGAGAGAAATTTTGATAGATACATGGATTGTAGTTCACAGACTCTTTCAATGATGTATTTTAATATTCTGTGTTTTACCCATTCTTTCTTGCTGCTCTTTGCACGATTTGTCTTTGCCTCTGTGTGTGTGTGTGTGTGTGTGTGTCTGAGGGGGGGTGGGGGTGGTTTGATGTTTTTCTTTTGACTGGCTTCCATAGTTTTATTTGTTTCATGGCTGTCTGGAGAAGTCAAATCTCAGAGTTGTATACAGCATGCATACGTTGATAATAAATGTACTTGAACCTTGGTGAGGTTTGGAGGGCGATAGTCTGGGTTGCAGGTGGATGGGACTAGGCAGTTCAGTATGGATTAGATGGGCCGAGGGCCTGTTTCTGTGTTACAGTGCTCTATGACTCCACTACTGGCAGTTTTCTACTCCCACTGCTTAACTTACATAATGCTTCAGCTGTATGGAAAGGCTGCTCGCAGCACATCACTGGGCAATGCAAATGTGTAGTATTTTGTCCTCTGTTGTATGTGCTAACTGGGAACTGCAGCAACATAAGTGCATTGAACTCTGCTTCTGAAATTTGGTTCCATTGAAGTGGATAGAGCCAAAATTGAGAAATGGAGATATTTTAAATCCCTGCTGGCTCATATTAAATGGGGTGAATTTCTAACCCTTATGTTGAGCACATCAGAAATGAGAATGGAAAAAAAACATTGCTGATGGGGTTTGAAAGTTCAATGGAAGAGCATGGTTTTTATGAGGTGCAAAGTAGGATTTCTTCTGATTTATATGATACACTCACAACAGAAGGAAACAATTTTTTGGCTCATCAGTGCTCTTTTTGATAATGCCAAATTGATGCTGGATATGGAGAGAGAAGAAACACGCAATTTCTTATGTCAGCAGCTGGCATCTTTACAACACAAGATGTAAGGATGATTCTACTAATGGATTAAATCAGCTAAATAGCACATACTTAGCTTGTGTCCAGGCAGCTGCTGTGATCACTTCACACAGTGAGCTCAGTTCAGACCATCTTGATGTGGCTCATTATCTCTCAATATACCCACCCAGCCATGACATTTTTGAATTCCAACTCACATTAACAACAGATTACAGAAACTCATAACATTTTCATTTCCTTGAAAGTCTTGCACATTTCAGAGAAGACTGTCTGTCAAATAGAGCACAATTTAAAATACATTGTGCTTTGACGATAGACTTTCTGTTAGTGTCTTCCAGCTGAAACTGTCATGCCCTGACCTATTTGTGCCAAGCAGTAGATTGAAAAAACAACGGTTCATCGGCACAAAGAAGGAAGCCAAGATTCAAGATTCGAGATTCAGTACACGAGTGTAAAGGAGACATTTTACTCCGAGCATAATCACAAGGCAATTTACAATGACCAATTAACCTACTAACCACTATGTGTTTGGACTGTGGGAGGAAACTGGAGCACCCGGAGGAAATCCACACGGTCACGGGGTAAACATGCAAACTCCTCGCAGGCTTTGCAGGAATTGAACCCAGCTTGCCTGTACTGTAAAGTGTTGTGCTAACCACTACGCTACTGTACTGGCTGAAAAGATTGTTACTCTGGGTGTGAGGCCACATAAAAAATATAATATGCATAAAGAACACAATAGAAAAACAAAAAAAAAGCACAGTAACTATAAATATCAATGCAATCCTATAAAACACAACGTACAAGGAACTGCTATATACCTAGACTGATTGTATGTACATAATTTGAGGCTAGGTGACGTGTAAGTAGTGGTGGTGGGGTGGGTTAATGGGTGAAGGTGTTGATTAGCCTGACGGCTTGGGGAAAGTAACTGTTTTTGAGTCTAGTGGTCCTGGCACGTAGCCTCTTCCCTGATGGTAGTGTGATAAACAGTCCATAAAGCAAGGATGGTGGGATCCATCATGATATTGCAGGCCTTTTTCCAGCACCTTTCTGCTTCTATGTCCTTGATGACAGGTGGGCTGATGCTGATGATGCATTGGGCAGTTTTAATTACCCATTGCAGAGCACTACTGAGTCATTGAAATATAATCCCGTCATAACACAGAAAAATCAATTGATCAAAAAGGTATAATACAAATATATACAGTATTTCAAAGTGGTGTTAATTGCTGTCATCATATCTAGCCCATTAGTAACGCTTGTATCAGAGATTAAACCCAACAAATAAAAGTAATGAGGAAAATCTAATTGGTTACCATTACAATTTTACTTTATGTTAAGATCAGTGGAAAGTAAAATCAGGCAAAGATTTGCTTCATTCATTTACAGGATGTGTAATTCTCTGAGAAGTCCAATATCTATTGCCCCTCTGCAGTTATCCGTGACAGAGTGATGGTGAGCTTTCTCATCGAACTAATGACAATTACCCCGCTCTCTAACTTAGATCCAGCTAAACATTTGCCGGACTATTTTGAACCATTATCTACATCATGTAAAAATGAAGACAGTAATTTTCCTTCCCTAACTTTCCCTAAAGAACATTAATGAACTCATTCCAGTTTTACAACAATCCAAATTTCCTGGTGGCCAAACATTTTAATTCTGATTCCCATTCGAGTTCCGACTTCTCAGTCCATGGCCTCCTCTGGTGCCAAGATGAGGCCACCCTCAGGGTGGAGGAGAAACACCTTATATTCAGTCTGGGTAGCCTCCTCAATTTCTCCTTCTTGTAAAAGAAATCCTCCTCCACCCCTCTTTCTCTGTTCCCCATTCTGACCTTTTACCTGCCTGTCATTTCCCCCCTGGGTCCCCTCCTCCTTCCCTTTCTCCTATGGCCCACTTTCCCCTCCTATCAGATTCCTTCTTCTCCAGGCTTCACCTATCGCCTTCCATCTAACCTCCTTCCTCTCCCCAGGGTCACATTACTCTGATGTCTTTCCCCTTCCTTCTCAGTCATGAAGAAGGGTCTCGGCCTGAAATGTTGACTCTTTTATCATTTCCACAGATGCTGCCTGATCTGCTGAGTTCCTTCATCATTTTGTGTGTTACTTTTTATAACTGTTTTTCTATTCCAGATATATTTATTTATTCAAATGAACATTACCCATTTGCCGATTAACCACCTTCTCCTGAAACTTTGACATTTTATTCCTCTCCATAGATGCTGCCTGACCTGCTAAGTTCCTCCAGCATTTTGTATGCAATAATCTGGATTTCCAGCATCTGCAGAATCTCTTTATGCCAACCCATTTCCTAAGGTGGGGTTTGAATGTGTATCTTCAAATCATTAGATCAGCCCTTTGGATTACTACTTTAGTTACAGAATAATTATGCCACCCTATCTGTAAATCTGAAAAATGTAAAACAGATGGTAATGGAAACAAATACAGATTAAGGGCAGAGGTTTAAATAAGCAGAGGGGAACGAGAGCCTGATTTGTATCATGTTCTCACTTGATCAAAATAATTTCCAGTAAGTTGGAATCTCAATGGAAATTTAAAATTAGAGTCTCTACCAGTTACATTCTCTGTTCTGTCATGGTTCAAAGCCTGAAAAGTGATTTCTGCCGATTCTTCTGTCTTTTGCAATACACCAATGTCACAATGCCAAACTGATGGATTGCAATTCCCAAGATGTCATTTTTTGTGCAATTTCCTCACTAAAGCTTCAAAAGGATAACAGAGTTGGGCCACCTGCTCAAGAGTGACAAGGACCGGCTGTATATACTTCAGAGCTCACTACATGCTGCTAAAAACAATTCCAAAGTTCTCACAGCATTCTTAAACTGACAGTAAGTACTATTTTTTCAGCATCTAGTTAGTGATGTACTCATGCTATTGCCTCGTTGCCAGCACGCTATTAACACCCTTTATTTTTGACATATATGGTATCAGCATCTACAGCAATGCCAGAAGCTGCCACACAGGTGTTGCCTATTGCTGCAAAATGATGAAACTTATTTGACCAACATGCAGATATACAAGGGGTGATTGATAAGTTCGTGGCCTACAGTAGAAGGAGTCAGTTTTAGAAAACCTAGTACATTTATTTTTCAACATAGTTCCCTCCTACATTTACACACTTAGTCCAGCGGTCGTGGAGCATACGGATCTTGGACCTCCAGAAAGTGTCCACAGCAGGGGTAATTGATATGTTCGTGGCCTAAGGTAGAAGGAGATGAGTTATTAACTTCAAACTTTCTGCATAATCACTCAAAGAGTTGACCTGCACGTGCATGTAAGGAGAGCTGTATAACATCTCCTTCTACCTTAGGCCACAGACTTATCAATTACCCCTCGTATTTCAACAGTGCCAATGTGTTTACCATGACTTAGGATAGAAAGTAAAGCAAATAACACAAAGATTTTGCATTAAAATACTTCCCAGCCGCCTACTCAGTTGCTATTTTGCTACCTTATATGTGGATTTTGAAACCGTGACAATATGTTTGTAGTACCTCCTGCATGGAACATAACCTGATGTCTTCTTTTCACTTTGACTCCTTATGGATGTCTCACACAGATGTTCCTGAGCGAAATCAGAGGTGTTGTTTGAAACAAGTAAGTAAATTAAACAAATTGGATTTCAAAGTATGAGAATGTTAGTTATATAACTTTTGTAGCATTGTCTTGCATTTGACTGTATTCTAATATGTACCTTTTTTATACACATTACTAGGGAAGAGATTTGGTGATCCTTCAGGAGACAAGAATTCTTTTAAGAGAATATATTACTATCAGTATATTACTATCACCTCCCTTTAGATGTCAGATGATGAAATGTGGAAAAATAGCTTCAGACACAGAAGCATATGTTTAACGACTGATGAACTGACAGAATATTTACTTGATCTTTACTTAAAATGCATGATGCCACTATGATACCAAGCAAGGATAGGATGTCACAGCATATATATGCAAACAAGTAAATCTCAAACTTTGTCACAGATTACGGTTGTCAATCTTGACAGTGAACTTTACCATTGGGCTAACATGTTTTCAATTATGTTATAAAATATTTAAATTAAAATATTTTTAAATGTTCCATAAAAGTTGATACTGAATTTTAGTAGTATATTTCATTTTTAAATGATTCTAAATGTTTCTCCATTTTAGACATAATCAGAAACATTAAAATAAAACAGAGGTTTGGCAGGTGGTCTCACGTTACATTGCACTGAGTTTGGCCTGACATTGCCAAATTAGACAACGTTGTAGCAATGGGGAGTTTGAGTGGGGAGCGTGGACTGTCAGTTCCACTCAGGAAAATACTGACCACATCAGTATGAGTTAGGGATTCGGGCAAGTAGTAGGACACAGAAGATCTACTGGTGGATGACAATGTAATCATGATCTCAAGCTCATATATAGCAGAACTATTTATCAATAATAACTCTCAGTATTATTGAATCAAAATTCTGGAGTTCCTGTGTTTTTTTTAGATTAGATTAGATTATGAGGACACGCTGTCCTCTTTTATTGTCATTTAGTAATGCATGCATTAAGAAATGATACAATGTTTTTCCAGAATGATATCACAGAAACACAAGACAAATCGACTTAAAAACCGACAAAAACCACATAATTATAACATATAGTTACAAAACAGCAAAGCAATACAGTAATTTGATAAGAACAGACAATGGGCATGGTAAAAGTCTCAAAGTCTCTCAAAAGTCCCATCATCTCACGCAAACGGTAAACCTCCAGTGCCGCGAACTTGCTGATGCAGCATCCTGGAAGCATCCGACCACAGTCCGACTCCGAGTACGTCCGAAAACTCCGAGCCTCCGAGCCTCCGACCAGCTCTCTGGCATGGAGCATCGAGCACCATCTCTGCCGAGCGCTTTGGCCCCAGCCCCGGCAACAGGCAATAGGCAAAGCCAAGGATTTGGGACCTTCCCCTCCGGAGATCCTCGATCGCACAGTAGTAGCGGCAGCGAAGCGGGCATTTCAGAAGTTTCTCCAGGTGTTCCTCTGTGCTTCTTCATGTCTGTTTCCATCAAATCAGGATTGTGCACGGCATCCTACTTCACAAATACGACATCATTCGGAACGGCTGCGCGCGCTGCGTCGCACCGCCATCTTCTCCTCCCTCCGTTCATCTGTGTTCATATCAATATGAGAATTCTGTCATCAAAAAATCATCAATAGTTCAAGAAGGTGATTCACTAACAACTACTCAGGTGTGTATAGAAATGTGCACAAAAGTGCTAACAGCATCCACATTCTGAAAATGAACTAAACAAGAACTTGCAAGGAAGGCAGAACAGAGGCCACATTTCATTAGGAGTTTGAGTATGTCACCAAAAGACACTTGCAAATTTCTACAGATGTACAGTGGAGAGCATTCTAACTAGCTGCATCACCGTCTGGTATGGTGGCGGGGGGGAGCCATTGAACAGGATTGAAGTAAGCTGCAGAGAGTTGTAAACTTAGTCAGCTCCATCATGGACACTAGCCTCTGTAGTATCCAAGACATCTTCAAGGGGAGGTACCTCAAAAAGGCGGCATCCATCATTAAGGGCCCCCAATCACCTTGGGCATGCCATCTTCTCATTGCTAACATCAGGAAGAAGGTACAGAAGCCTGAAGACACACACTCAAAAATTCAGGAACAGCTTCTTCCCCTCTTCCACCTGATTTCTGAATGGACATTGAACACCATGAACACTACCTCACTATTTTTAAAATTTTTAGTTTTGCACTACTTTTTAAAATTTAACTATTTTATATATATATATATAGATATATATTTACTGTAATTCATGTTTTCTACTTTTATGTATTGCATTGTATTGCCGCCGCAAAGACAACAGTGATACTAAATCTGATTCTGATTCTGATTCATGGAGATAGAGTTAAAAGCCATTATTGCTAATATGGGCAGGATAATTGAAGAATGTTGTAATGCAGTAAAAAGCTATTTGAGTCTGTGATTGCTCATATGGGACATTCATTTTTCTGCTTCACATGTTCTCTTTGTCACACAGCTATTTAACATGCTTTTCAAAGGATGTGTGGACAATAGACTAGAATAAAGAAGATGCTGTTCACCATTGACTAAAAAAATCTTTTCTAATATCTCTAAGGTCTGAAGATTTTACTCATTTTATGTTATTTTGTTACTATGCCGGTGGCCAATGAAACAATGGGGTGAAATTAGTACCTGGCTGTAATGCAAAATAAGTGAATGTATGTCGAATTTTGATTTCAGTCTAAAAGAAAATCAGACAAGGTGCAAAAACTTTATGGTTGAGCCCACTCATTATTTCACACCAACACTGAAGACCCATTTCATTCATAGAGTCATACTGCATAGAACAGTTCCTTTGGCTCAACTGGTCCGTGCCAACCAAGACCCCCATCTCAGATAATCCACTATGCCCACATTTGCCCAAGATAAAGGAATTGGTTGTTGACTTCAGAAGGGGTAGTGAACCACATGACCCAATTTACATCAGTGGTGCGCAAGTGGAACAGGTCAAAAGCTTTTAGTTCCTCAAGGTCCAACCAAACAGAGCCCACTGCCAAGAAGGCCCACCAGCACCTTTAATTCCTGAGAAAGCTAAAGAAATTTGGCCTGTCCCCTAAAACACTCACTAATTTTTATAGATGCATTGTAGAAAGCATTCGTCTAGGGTGCATTACAACCTGGTATGGAAGTTGTCCTGTCCAAGACCGGAAGAAGCTGTAGAAGTTCATGAACACAGCGCAGCACATCACACAAATCAATCTTCCATCCTTGGACTCACTTTACATCGCACACTGTCGGAGCAGTACTGCCAGGGTAATCAAGGACACGACCCACCCAGCCAACACACTTTTCGTCCCTCTTCCCTCTGGGAGAAGGCTCAGGAGCTTGAAGACTTGTACAGCCAGATTTGGGAACAGTTTCCTTCCAACTGTGATAAGACTGCTGAACAGATTCTGACCCGGATCTGGGCCGTACCCTCTAAATATCCTGACCTGCCTCTCGGTTTTTTTGCACTACCTTACTTTCCCTTTTCTAGTTTCTATTTATGATTTATAATTTAAATTTTTACTATTTACTATCGACTTGTACTCCAGGGAGCGCGAAGCGCAGAATCAAATATCGCTGTGATGATTGTATGTTCTAGTATCAATCATTTGGCGACAATAAAGTAAGGTTTGTTATATCCCTCCAAGCCTTCCCTATCTATGTGCTTTTTAAATGCTGTTAATGTACCTGCCTCAACCACTTCCTCCAGCAGCTCATTCCATATACTGACCACTCTCTGAGTGAAAAAGCTTTCTAGTAAATCTCTCCCCTATCACCTTAACCCTATACCCTCTGGTTTTACATTGCCCAACCCTGGATAAACACTGTGTACATTCACCCTGTGTCCCTCATAATTTTATACACCTCTCTAAGATCAACCCTCACTCCTCTCAGCCCCATTGAAAAAATCACAACCTACTCAACATCTCTCAATAACTTGAGTCCTGGAAACATCTACTTAAGTGCATCGCTCATCAGTTGTCTCTTCTTTTCTTATCATATGCTTCCAACATCTTTTTAATAAGCTGCTCTCCTCAGCTGCTTTTCTTTCTGGCTTTTAATCTCACAAACATAAGAATTAAAATTGGTTTATTATCATCACATATACTGAGATACAGTGAAAAGCTTTTCTTGCATACCGATGAAAATCAGAATCAGGTCTAATATCGTTGGTATATGATGTGAAATTTGTTGTTTTGGGGCAGCAGTACATTGCAATGCTGTACTGTGCATAAGTCTTAGCAACATATATACAGCTCGGGTGCTTGAGATTATTGCATACTGTATTTGTCAACGAGAAGCCGAGAGCAAATTTGTAAGTCTGGTGGGAGCAAATGATGTTGGGAATGGCAAGGATGGAGCACCATGGGAGGGGTGTGGGACAGGTGGCAGAGAAGGAGTGCCAGGGGCGGGGGGGGGGTGGCGCAGGTGCAGACACACCCAACCCTGAGACACCAGGCAAGGTTGTTTGATTCCAAACAATTGGTACATTGACCATTACAAAAAGTCTCTCTTGTGCTTCCCTTTTTCTGAACATTGATTCCCCTCTCCCTGCTGCCTTCCCACTCTCAATCCACATCAGAGACTCATATCAGAATCAGGATTATCATCACTCACATATATCATGAAATTTGTTTTTTTTTGGTCAGCAGTACAGTGTAATGCATAAAATTACTACAGTAATATGCAAGTTGTAGGCACATAGCTATATGTACTGTGTATGCCTAAGGCTTGTGCACAGTACTGTACATAGTAATAAAAATTATAACTTTTACAGAAAAAGTACGTATGTAAAAAGAAAATTAAATTCAGTAAGTAGAGCAAAAAGAGAGGGAAAAACACTGAGGTATTTTTCATCTGTTCAATGTCCATTCAGAAATCTGACAGTGAAGTGGATAAACATGCAGGTCACAGTGTGCTGATGTAGAACCAGACAAAACAATAACAGAATGCAGGATAGAGTGTAACAGTACAGGTAAATAATGTGTAAGAGCATGATGAGATAAATTGTGAGGTCAAGAGTCCATCTTATCATACTAGAGAACTATTATACGTTTGTATTATAGTCTTAAGATTATAGTTTTATAATGTTGGAGTAGATTGCTGTCCTTGAGCCTGGTGGTATGTACTTTCAGGCTTTTGCGTCTTCTGCCCGATTGGAGAGAGGAGAAGAAAGATCCTCTGGGATGGGTGGAGTCTTTGATTGTTTTCGCTGCTTTACTGAAGCAGTAAGTATAGCCAGAATCCATGCAGGGGAGGCTGCTTTCAAGATGTACTGAGCTGTGTCCATGACTCTTTGAAGTTTCTTGCAATTGTGTGCAGACCAGTTGCCATACCAATGTGTTTTGTATCCAGATGGGGGCCACATCACTCATAATTCCGTGTCATCAACTCTACTCAGCTTCCTTCTCTGGTTCATTTATAACTGCTGTTTGAGAATTTATTATGTTTCCACAGATCTCTCTATGATTGCTTTGAAAAAGTCTATGATGTCAGTTGAATGCAACCAAACCTCTATGGTGGTGGATCAGGAGAAAGCTGAGAAAATTCACCCACAGTGTGACATAAACAGATTGAGTGCTCAACTGGCAAGTTCAGACAAACAGGAGAGAGAAAAAAAATAACCATTGCAAGACACATTATTCACTTGCAGCTCTTTATATCCTCATTCCAACTCTTGACTTAGGGTTTTCTTCTGATTTGGAGCTTACAGTTACAAAGATTTATGGAGGTTCTATCCCCAGTTGCTTTGTATTTAAATGATGTGGGAAGTTGTGAACTAACAGGTAATAGTAAAGAACGATTTGTGAACCATAAGTGCAAATAGTGGAGGTTTTTGTCTGGATAGGAGTCAAATAAATAAAATGAGAAATTGAAAAGGAAATACCAGGCATTGATTGTGCCAAATTCATGAAGCTTCAACTGGTACATAATTAATCATAATAACAATTCATTAAGAAACTGCGATAATGGTGGCAAGGAGGTCAATATGATTATAACCTTTATTGTCAGTAGATGCTACCATCTACAAACGGTATAACAGTCACATTTCTGGTTAATGTAAGACCAAAACCTATGTGATTTAAAAGTCACTTAAGTTCAGCCTATCTACTCACTGAAAGCATCTGTCATTTAGTTTTTTTCACAGAGCAAAGAAGACTAGAAGGGGAAAATCTGTCGGTGAAATTGAGCCATGCATCATAGCATCCTGATTCAGCTGTTCCAGCCACAAATCACAAAGCAGAAGAATGAGTACCCATTATACCTCTGTGTTACGTGACAAGAATCACATTGTCAATTTCTCTCACTCAACGTGAGGGAAATTGGTTGAATTACATGCTGTTTTTGGTCTCTCACACTGATAGAAGACAATCAAGCCAAGCAAACCTGCCCTTTTCCATTATTTTGAAATCAACTCCACATCAGGATGCTCAGAGTGACGGCTGCTGTGTGTGCTCCAGGACATAGCTCAGCTGGATCCTGAGGGAATAGTCAAAAGGCACCACGTATTGATCTGAGGCACATGTTGTAACTCAAAAATGACCTCAAAGCCTTCACCTGTTTCTACTGTACATAAGATGTTTGAGGCGTGTTTAGCTGTGAACTCAATACATCTTTAAAGAAAGCACATTCAGCTCTGACTTACAATTAAAGGCTTCAGGCAAGGTCTATGCAAGGGTCCGAATAGCTGTAATCTGACCACTGTGAACATAACTACAAGATTAGCAGTCTGCTAAGTCAGGATACATGGATTTAATTAAAAAAAGTATATGTAGAAAAAAAGAGGTAACATTACTGGGAATCGCTTCGTATTCATATGAAAGCCATTATCAGTATGTTTCTTTCATCTCATCTGAAAACCATTAGTGGTGCCACGTTTTGTTAAAATAGCTATCCCACATTTTGTTTTTTAAGTAGCAGAATCCATGGAATTCTAAGGGAAAATGTTATTTTCCTCTCTGAATGTCTGAAATTGAAAATCAGAGAATTCTGCCTACAGGCAGCAGATACACTCCCAGCAGCTCTATACATTTTCTTTTCTAATTTGTAGAAGCAATTATTCTGCAATTTGAGTTTTACAATTAAATTATCATAAAGTACACCCTCATCCACATCAACTGTGGTCTGCTGTGTACATACATCTATTAATGCTTCTGGACACATCTTCAGTGATGTTCCTGGAATCATCGGGTGTTTCGGGTCTTTCAACATCATACAACCTCCACCAGGTGACCCAGCCGGGGCTGATCAGACCCCAGCTTGTGTCCAGATGGCTAGCTACTTATGACTCCGTGGCTCCCCTCTTTTGAGCCACAGCCATCTTGAGGCCCTCTCTGCCGCATCGGTGGTACTGCGGATGGCTCTCCTCTTCCTCTCTCCCTCGATGCCCAAAATGCTGAAGGCTCTAACTAAAGAACGGGCTATGAATCCCCTACAACCACCCTCCACTGGGAGACACCTCACTCTCCATCCAGCCTGCTGACAGTTGCTGACCAGTCTTGCGTACTTGGAGAGCTTCCTTTCAAAGGCCTCTTCCAAGCTATCTTCCCATGGGACTGTCAGCTCCAGCAGCACCACTTGCTTAGTAGACTCAGACACTAGGACAATGCCTGGTCGCAGGGTGGTGGCTGCGATATGGTTGGGAAACTTCGGCTGCCCTTCGAGGTCCACCGACAGCTGCCAGTCCCTTGCAGAGGTCAGAATGCCTGCAGATGTTCTTTTGGCAGGTATTGGCTGCTCCCCAGCTTTGACAAAGGCAATGGTCTGCTTGGAGGGTCGGGACCGCTTCGTCCACTCAACTCCTGCGCTGACGGCTTCAGCGATGGTCTTCAGGGCCTGATCATGCCTCCACCTGTACCGTCCCTCACCAAGTGCCCTTGCACAGCTGCTGAGGATGTGCTCCAGGGTTCCTTGCTTGGAGCACAGTGGGCACGCAGATGACTCTGCCTTGCCCCATGTGTGCAGGTTTGATGGGCTTGGAAGCACATCGTACACTGCCTGGATGAGAAATTGGATGCGGTGTGGTTCGGCTTTCCAAAGCTCAGTCCAGGTCACTTTCCTCTCAACCACATTCTCCCATCTTGTCCAAGCTCCCTGTTGCTTCATTCCCACCGCCTTACAGGCTCTCATCTCCTCCACTACTGCTCTCACCTCCTCCTGAACTAGACGATGCCTTTCCTTCCCTCTGGTGTCCATTTGGGGAGTTGGAAAGGATCCTAGCCCAGCTCGGCCTTGTGTGACCACTCCCACCAGCCTCCTGTGATGCAGCCTCGCCTCTGCCTGCTGAACAGCTTCCTCTGCCCTCCACTTCCTGCCAGTACTTACTTGGATCCCTGCTCTAGCCACCTTCGGGTCACCTGAGTCCCACATTTTGTTTTTTCAGTAGCAGAATCCATGGAATTCTAAGGGAAAATGTTACTTTTCTCTCTGAATGTCTGAAATTGAAAATCAGAGAATTCTGCCTGCAGGCAGCAGATACACTCCCAGCAGCTCTATACATTTTCTTTTCTAATTTGTAGAAGCAATTATGCTGCAATTTGAGTTTTACAATTAAATTATCATAAAGTACACCCTCATCCACATCAACTGTGGTCGAACTACACTTCAGAAATTTATCCGGCTGATGTTGATTGGTATAACCTGTAGAGCAAAGCTTTCTGATGCATTCTGTCAATTAGAAGACAATTCAGAAAGGATTTATGGCACAGAATGAACAATATGTACAGGAGGAAAAAAAAAATCAACTCTGCTGAGGAGAATGAAGATGAGGATTAGTTATAATGGATCAGGATGTTAATCAGTCCAAAATATTAACTCAGATTCTCTCTCTAGTCATGATGCCTGATTTATTGCACATTTCTATAATTTTCTGCTTTGGTTACTGCCTATGTAAAGTTATCCCAACAATCAACTTGCATGTTGAGTCAGTGGTAAGGAAGGCAAATGCAAAGTTAGCATTCATTTTCAGAAGACTGGAATGTAAAAGCAAGGATGCATTTCTGATGCTTTACAAGGCATTGGTCAGACTGCACTTGGAGTGTTTTGAGTTTTGGGCCCCTTATTTAAGAAAGGATGGGCTGGCTTTGGAGACAGTCCAGAGGAGGTGCATGAGAAATACCCTGGGAATGAAAGGCTGAATGTACGAGGAGCTTTTGATGTGTCTGGGCTTGTACTATCTGGAGTTTAGAAGAATGATGGGGATCTGATTGAAGCCTATCAAATATTGAAAGGACCAGATACAGCTGACACAGGAAGGATGTTTCCTATAGTGGGGGAGCCTAGGCCCAGAGGGCACAGCCTCAGAATAGAAGAATGTCCCTTAGAACATACATGAGTAGGAATTTCTATAGCCAGAGGGTGGTGAATCTGTGAAATTCATTGCCACAGGTGGCTGTGGAAGCCAAGTCATTGGGTATCTTTAAAGCAGAGGTTGATAGATTCTTGATTAGTAAGGGTGTCAAAGATTATGGGGAGAAGGTAGGAGAATGTGGTTGAGAGGGATAATAAATCAGCCATTTTGAAATAGCAGAGCTAACTTAATGGGCCGAATGGCTTAATTCTGCTCACATGTCTTATGGTCTTATCACACTCCAATTGCCCAGATCTGCCAGTAGGGATGCCATAGTTCCTATAGTGTCTATTTCATTATTCTGTTGTCTGGAAAGCAGAAATTCTTTTTTCATCCCGCATGTTTTACCTCTCAAATGACTTTATGTTTTGTTATTTAGCCATAAACTTAAAATTATAAATTATAGCCAGAACAATGATTGGAAAATTGAACTACGTGCCCAGTTGTTATCCACTGGGACATAATCCCACCACACCAGAAGACTAGATTTGGCTTTACCTCCAGTGTGCAATGCCAAAAAAATATTTTACTAATATAAAGAGAAATCAACATCATAGCGTGCTTTTAGTATGCAGAATAATACAGTGCCAGATTAAATGCTGTTCCTTACTTGACCTTAACTTTCAATGTCTGAGCTATTTATTTTTATCATGACATGCCATTGACCATATGACTGATTTTCCCCGCCTTTTAAATCAGTTGGAGTATGCAACAGAATTCAACACGATGGAACAATTAACAAAGTGTGCTTGCAATGCTATTAAACTAATGATCCAAAGGCCTAGACTTCTAACCCAGGAAATATCTCAGTGTTTTGAACACTCACAAATGTAAAGTGATGTGGGGTTGCAAAAAATGGCAAGCTCTTTCCTCATGTTCGTGAAGGAAACTAGCTGACCCATCCAGTCCTGGTCTATATGTGCTGGCCACCTGTACAGAGCCTGCCCGAGGCGTGGGGGCACCTACGCACAGGCGAGCAGGGGAGGTGCTGGCCCTGAAAGGGCCCAGGCAGTTTCGGACATACCCGCCAGCGCTGCAGACGAGGCACCCGACAGGACGGACGACGAAACCAGGGAGGAAGGTGCAAGCACCCCAAGACCTGCCACCCCTGTGCAGACCCTCCAGGACCAGGCAAACAACAAGCAGGAGTCCATGCAGGAGGGGAGAGCTGAGGTGGAAACTGAATGGAAGGTTGTGAAACGCAAAAAGACCCAAAAGGCGGCGGCCAAGCGACAGAAGGCGGAGCAACACAAGAAAAGGGCAGGGAACCACACAGCCTCTGGTACCCTGTCCTCTTCAGAGGAGGAAGGAGTTGGGGGAGGCCAGCAGCCCCGGCGGAAGAAGCGGCTGGCAGAACAGGTGGAAAGGAAGAGAGCGGAGGGAGAAAGTCTGCTGGCCACCCCCCAAGTACAGGAGGTGGAAAGCAGCAGACACACAGAGCTCCGGAAATCCGGGAGCAGAGCCACAGCTGGCACCCAGCAGCAGGAAGGGGAAGCAGCCCAGGAAGTCAACAACCCCCAGGGGCCCAGAACGGCCACACCCGGAGGAGTACTACCAGCAGTACCTGAGCCCACAGAAGGTGAAAAACTTCACAAAGGCGGTGGGAATGAAGGCTCAGGATGGCAAGGGTGAGGACGGAGAGCAGCCAAAATAAAAGACTTTGAATGATGGCAGACCTTAAATTGGCGTGCTTGAACGTGCGAAGTTTGAAGAGTACTGGGCGATGCGTCAGCGCGCTCCAGTACCTGGACACTGTAAAGGCCGACGTGACCTTCCTCCAGGAGAGCGGACCACCACACCTCCGGAACTACCGGAGGTGGTCACGGTGGTGGAACAAAGGTTTGTCTGTGTGGTCGGGGGGGCAACGATTGTCGCGCTTCCGGCCTGGGGATTCTGCTGCGGGGAGGCAACTTCTCAATCACCCGAGTTAAAGAGGTGGTTGCGGGGCGCCTCCTGGTAGCAGAGGTCAAATACCGGGGCACTCCGCTCCGGCTGATCAATGTGTACGCCTCCCCCGTGCGGTGCGAGCGGCTGGCCGGCCGTCTTCGAGCAGCTCCCACAGCTGCTGGTGACGTCCCAGCCGGTCGTTCTGGCCGGAGACTACCACTGCACCATTGATGCGGCTGGAGGACCCGGCAGGCTGGACAGTACCTCGAGACTCCTGAGGGAAACAGTGAAGACAGCCAAGCTGCGCGACGCCTTTGGCACCCCCACAGATGGAGCACAGCCGCAAGCCACCTGGACACGATCGGGCGGCTCAGCCCGCTCCCGGATCGACTTCCTCTTCCTGTCTTGAGTCCCTCACGGTCAGGTCCACCGACGTCGCGCCGGTGCTCTTCTCTGACCACTGCCTTCCGAGAGCCACCTGTCTCTTACGGGAGGACCGGAAGGCGGGCAGGGGGATGTGGAAGCTGAACGTAAAGCTGCTGACCCCAGAGAACATCGAGGAACTAGAGAAGGAGTACACAGGTTGGAGAACCTTGAAAGCCTTCTTTGATTCCCCAGTTCACTGGTGGGAAGCCACCAAGGAGAACATCAAGAGGTTCTTCATCCGCAAGGGTATCCAGAAGGCAAGGCAGGAGCAGAGGGAACTGCGTAAACTCCAGACAGAGTTGCAGCAACTTCTCCTTCTGCAGTCGAAGGGGGTGGATGTCAGGGAGGAATTGCGAGAGGTGAAGGGCCGGCAAGCCCAGCACTTCGCCGCCGAATCCTCCAAGATCATCTTCCGATCAAGGGTCCAAACCGTGGAGCAGGACGAGACGTGCTCACGCTTCTTCTTCCAAAAGGTGCACAGGGGGAGCTCTGTGATTCACAACCTTAAGGAAGAGGACGGCTCAGTCGCGTCCTCGCAGACCGACATATTGAGGATCTGCAAGTCCTTCTATGCCGCTCTGTACGACGAAAAGGCCACAGAATCCACAGCCTCCTGCAACTTCCTGTCGTCTATCACGCAGATCTTAGACGATGGCAAGCAGGAGAGTCTGGATCAGCCACTGACCCTGGGCGAGCTGACAGGCTCCATCCGTTCCTTTGGGTCGGGTAAGATTCCCGGAAGCGACGGCTTACCGGCTGAGTTGTACTCGGCTCTGTGGAACTGGATGGGCCCAGACCTGCTGGAAGTGTACAACGCTATGCTTCTGGCCGGCAGTATGTCTGAGTCCATGAGGAAGGGCATCATCACCCTCATCTACAAGCAGAAGGGGGAAAGGGAGGACATTAGAAATTGGAGACCCATCTCTCTCCTGAATGTGGATTACAAGATCCTGTCCAAGGCTATTGCCAACAGGGTCAAGTCAGCTCTGGGACAGGTGATCCACCCAGACCAAACCTGTGCTGTACCGGGCAGGAAGATCTCAGACAGCCTCGCGCTGCTGAGGGACACCATCGCCTACGTGCAGGACAGGGGGGTGGGTGCCTGCCTGGTCAGCTTGGACCAGGAGAAAGCCTTCGACAGGATATCGCACACGTACATGGCGGACGTGCTCTCCAAAATGGGATTTATGAGGGAATCCGAAATTGGATTAGACTGCTCTACACAGACATCCGTAGTGCAGTCCAGGTCAATGGGTGGGAAACAGACAGCTTCCCCATCAGGTCTGGAGTCAGGCAGGGCTGTCCCCTCTCCCCGTCTTGTTTGTCTGCTGCATAGAAACCTTTGCGGAAGCCATCAGGAGGGATGAGGGCATAAGAGGGGTGACGCTGCCAGGCAGTGGAGGGACCCAAGTGAAAACCTTCCTGTACATGGACGACGTCACCGTCTTCTGCTCTAATCCGAGGTCAGTTCGCAGGTTGATTGGCATCTGCGAACAGTTCGAGCTAGCGTCAGGGGCCAGGGTCAACCGCACGAAGAGCGAAGCCGTGCTCTTCGGCAACTGGCCCGACCGATCCAGCGTCCCCTTCACCATCAAGTCTGATCACGTGAAGGTGTTGGGGATCTGGTTCGGAGGGGCTGAGGCGTGCAACAAGAACTGGCGGGAGCGGACTGCCAAGGTGAAACAGAAACTGGGACTGTGGGGAGGGCACTCCCTGTCGATAACGGACAAGAACCTGGTCATCAGGTGTGAGGTGCTCTCAGGGCTGCTGTACTTGGCGCAGGTCTGGCCTGTCCCCCGCTCCTACAGCTCGGAAATCACCCGGGTTGTCTTCAGATTCGTCTGGGGATCCAAGATGGAGCGGGTGAGACGGACCGTCATGCACAAGTCCCTGGACAACGGGGGCAAGAACATCCCCAATGTCGCCCTCACCCTGATGGCCAGCTTCGTATGTGGCTGCATCAGGTTGTGTGTAGAACCCAGGTATGTGGGCACCAAGTACCACTATGTGCCCAGGTTCTACCTGTCGCCCTGGCTACGAAGGATGGGTCTGGCCCCACTCCCGCGCAACGCCCCAGTCAGCTGGTCGTTGCCGGCATACCTGTCCTACGTAGCAAAGTTCTTCCAGGAGAACGCCTTTGACCACAGGGCCGTCAGGCAGTGGTCGGCACATAGTGTCCTGCAGGCACTGCAGGAGAAGGACGTGATGGACACAGTGGGGTGGTTCCCTGAGCAGACTGTCCAGTTCATCTGGCAAAACGCCTCATCGCCAGATCTCACCAACAGGCACCAAGACCTCGCCTGGCTGGCGGTGAGAGGGGCCCTCCCAGTCAGAGCCCTCCTGTACGCCTGGAACGTTGTCTCCGCACCCCACTGCCCACGGCAGGACTGCAGTGAGGAGGAGTCTGTGATCCACCTCTTTGCACACTGCCAGTTCGCAAAGAGGGTGTGGAGGAGGATGGACGGGCTAGTGTCACGTTTTATCCCCAGCAGCTGCATAACAGAGGACTTTCTGATCTACGGGCTGTTCCTGGGGACGCACACGGAGACCAACATCCGGTGCTGCTGGCAGATCATCAACTCGGTGAAAGACGCTCTTTGGTCAGCCCGAAACTTGATGATCTACCAGCACGTGGAGATGTCCGCGGGAGAATGCTGCCGACTGGCACATTCTCGGCTGCAGGAGTACGTGCTGAGGGACGCACTGAAACTCGGTGCAGCCACCGCAAGGGCCTGGTGGGAGGGACCACAGTATAGGTTTCTCCACCCGTGGGAGTGGGAGGGGTCGGGGGCGGGGAGTATACCCCTCAACAATGATATGCTAAGCTGAACTACTGGAGTGCCATGTGGGTGGCTATAAATACGGATATGTACTGACTATAATGGAAACGTATGTAAAGGATGAAAAGTTATTGAATGGTTTATTGTATATATTTATTTTTGAATAAAGTATATTTTGAAATTAAAAAAAATATGTGACTCCAAGTATGTGCTGAGGGACGCACTGAAACTTGGTGCAGCCACCGCAAGAGCCTTGTGGGGAAGGACCACAGTTTAGGGTTCTTCTCCCACGGGATTGGGAGGGGTCGGGTGCTGGGGAGTATACCCCTCATCAGCGGTGTGTAAAGATGAAACAACAGAGTGCCACGTGAGTGGCTAAAAGTGTGGAAATGAATAGAATATAGTGGAAACATCCGTAAAGGGACTGAAAGTCATTGAATGGTTTATTGTATATTATTTTTGAATAAAGTATATTTTGTTAATAAAAGATATGCGACTCCTCTGCCTTGGCAATGTCCCCCTAAGCAAATTAATCTTCCCATTTGCAATTCATGAGAAAGATTACAGCTCTTGTTGAGGGAATTAAGGGCAGGTCATTTTTATTTGTTCATTATTCATTGAGATACAGGGTGGAGTAGGCCTTGCTGGCCCTTCGAGCTGTCTTCCAGTTTAATCCTAGACAATTTACTCTGTAATATCTACAACCGGTAGTACTTTGGAACGAGCACCCAGAGGAAACACACATGAGCACGGGGAGAACGTACAAACTTATGAGCAGCAGCGGGAATTGAACCCTGGTCACCCGTACTGCAAAGCGTTATGCTAACCACTACGCTACCGTGCCAGTGCACTGAATGACCACTTTCCAACAAAGCAAGAAGGTGAATATTCCACTTTCAATGTGCAGCTTAGAATGGATCATCAGCAAGACACATTTAAATAAAGAAACAAACCAGGCGTACAGATCAGAAAAATTACACGGACTGTTCTAAGTTATGAAATGATGTTCAGACAGTTGGTTATGTAATGAAAAAGTTTGATTCCATGCGCTTTCACAATTAAAGCTACAAGAGCTACTCTAGTGACATATAACAAAACCCATTGACAGGCTAGTTAGCTTTGAGCAGTATTTCTTTCCTACGTATAATCTGATTAGGGCGTTATGATGAAGTGGCAGTGTGAAGAAAACAAACACCACCAACAGAATTACATGAAACAAACAAATTGGCGATGGGACAAACAGATGCATGCTGTGAGAATAGTGTGGGAGGCAGATGCTTTGATTATGTGGCACCAGCTCTGGGGAAAGAGGGGGTTGTTCCACTAGGATGTGCTCTAGTTAACTGGACTGTGACCAGTGTCCTGCCATGACAATTAAACGCTCTACTGGTGTGGGGTGTTTAGAAAAGTTCAGGGCATTGATGAATTCATTTCAGGAACAGAAACGGTTAAGACATAGAGTTCAGAATTTTGCGTTAGATGAAAATAAACAGTGCAAATAAAGATAACAGACAATCACGACTAAATGAACTTAAGTTCAGGTGGAACTATAAGTGGAGGTCATGGGTTATGGATGAAAGAAGAAAAGCCACATGAGGGGAAACTTCTTCATTCAGAGGGTCATGAGGGTGTGGAACAAGCTACCAGCAGAAGTGGCGCATGCAAGTTCAATTCCAACATTTAAGAGAAGTTTGGATAGGTAGATGGGTGGTAGGGGTATGGAGCACTATGGTCCCAGAGCAGGTCAGTGGGAGTAGTCATTTTAAATGAATGCTTCTCTTCGGTATTCACCAATGAGAGGGAACTTGATGATGGTGAGGACAATATGAGTGAGGTTGATGTTCTGGAGCATGTTGATATTAAGGGAGAGGAGGTTTTGGAGTTTTTAAAATACATTAGGACGGATAAGTCCCCGGGGCCTGACGGAATATTCCCCAGGCTGCTCCACGAGGCGATGGAAGAGATTGCTGAGCCTCTGGCTAGGATCTTTAAATCCTCGATGTCCACGGGAATGGTACCAGAGGATTGGAGGGAGGCGAATGTTGTGCCCTTGTTCAAAAAAGGTAGTAGGGATAGTCCGGTTAATTACAGACCAGTGAGCCTTACATCTGTGGTGGGAAAGCTGTTGGAAAAGATTCTTAGAGATAGGATCTCTGGGCATTTAGAGAATCATGGTCTGATCAGGGACAGTCAGCATGGCTTTGTGAAGGGCAGAACGTGTCTAACAAGCCTGATAGAGTTCTTTGAGGAGGTGACCAGGCATATAGATGAGGGGAGTACAGTGAATGTGATCTATATGGATTTTAGTAAGGCATTTGACAAGGTTCCACACAGTAGGCTTATTCAGAAAGTCAGAAGGCATGGGATCCAGGGATGTTTGGCCAGGTGGATTCAGAATTGGCTTGCCTGCAGAAGGCAGAGGGTCGTGGTGGAGGGAGTACATTCAGATTTGATGATTGTGACTAGTGGTGTCCCACAAGGATCTGTTCTGGGACCTCTACTTTTTGTGATTTTTATTAACGACCTGGATGTTGGGGTAGAAGGATGGGTTGGCAAGTTTGTAGACGACACAAAGGTTGGTGGTGTTGTAGATAGTGTAGAGGATTGTCAAAGATTGCAGAGAGACATTGATAGGATGCAGAAGTGGGCTGAGAAGTGGCAGATGAAGTTCAACCCGGAGCAGTGTGAGGTGGTACACTTTGGAAGGACAAACTCCAAGGCAGAGTACAAAGTAAATGGCAGGATGCTTGGTAGTGTGGAGGAGCAGAGGGATCTGGGAGTACATGTCCACAGATCCCTGAAAGTTGCCTCACAGGTGGATATGATAGTTAAGAAAGCTTATGGGATGTTAGCTTTCATAAGTCGAGGGATAGAGTTTAAGAGTGGCGATGTAATGATGCAGCTCTATAAAACTCTGGATACGCCACACTTGGAGTACTGTGTCCAGTTCTGGTCACCTCACTATAGGAAGGATGTGGAAGCATTGGAAAGGGTACAGAGGAGATTTACCAGGATGCTGCCTGGTTTAGAGAGTATGGATTGTGATCAGAGATTAAGGGAGCTAGGGCTTTATTCTTTGGAGAGAAGGAGGATGAGAGGAGACATGATAGAAGTATACAAGATAATAAGAGGAATAGATAGAGTGGATAGCCAGCGCTTCTTCCCCAGGGAACCACTGCTCAATACAAGAGGACCTGGCTTTAAGGTAAGGGGTGGGAAGTTCAAGGGGGTATTAGAGGAAGGTTTTTTACTCAGAGAGTGGTTGGTGCGTGGAATGCACTGCCTGAGTCAGTGGTGGAGGCAGATACGCTAGTGAAGATTAAGAGACTACTAGACAGGTATATGGAGGAATTTAAGGTGGGGGCTTATATGGGAGGCAGGGTTTGAGGGTCAGCACAACATTGGGGGCTGAAGGGCCTGTACTGTGCTGTACTATTCTATGTTCTATGTTCTAAATGGTTCAGCATGGACTAGATGGGCCAAAGGGCTGGCTTCTGTCCTTTACTTTTTTATGACTCTATGTCAAATAGAATAATATTTGAAGATAAAGGCACTGTGGCAAAAATGAAGAAAAGGGACTTAATAATTTGGAAAAAGTTAGCTTATATGACCCATCTTGAGAGGAACATATTTCAAACTGTTTGGATTTTTAGAAGATATAGATAATATTGACTGAAGGTTGAAGGCTTAATGGGTGGTGGGAAATCAGTAGAGGATGAGGTAACAGCTATACAGAGTAAAAATATTAACTTGGAATCAAGATATAGGATTTGTTTGGCTGTGGAGGGTAGGCAAATAATCAATGAGTGTGACTTAGAGGCATCCTAACTATAGGTATAGCACTGGACAGAGAATAAATGAGTAGGATTTAAAATGGTGGCACCTATTCATATAGAATTGAACAGGGGACTAGGAAAATGGTGACTAGGCTGAGTTAAGATTGTTTGGGGAATAGGAAATCATGCTTGATAAATCTACAAGAAGCTTTTTCTGAGATTATAACTGGCAATGCAGATAATGAGAAACGAGCATTTAGAGTCCTATGTTCCTAACTAATATGGGAATATAGTTATTCCTATATTGACTACTAGGAATTAAACTATTAGTTAAAAAGGAATTGAGGGATTGGGGTAATATTTACAGTATGGACTGAGAAGTGGTCAAGAGGCACAAAAAAGGGGAGAAATAATAAGGTCATTTTCAAGTAGGTAGGTTTTAGTACTGGAGAACTGCAGGTGTCCTTTATGATCAGTTTCTAGAGAACTTGAGGGTCGTACATCCAGGCTTATTAGCAAAGCAAAGATGGATGATATCATATAGAAGGTGCAAGAAGGCTGCAAAGTTTAAATAATTGAGAAAGAAGTTTGAAGGTGGAATATCGTGAAAAACTATGAAGCTGTTCACTATGGTGGCACAAGTTGAAGTACAGAGAACTTTTGGTAACTACGACTGGAAACAGTGACGTACAAAGTGAGTCTGGTAACTTGGTACACAAGTCGTAGAAAGCAAATATGCAGGTACAGTAAAAATTAATTATATACAAGCCATTATTTCAAATCAATTGGAATACATTACCCATATACTGTATTTCTGTATCACTTTAAAATGATGTAGTGTCATAAGGCTTTTCTCAGGAACACTATGAAGCAATATTTAACTGGCCCACTTAAGGCTTTTTCAGTGAGGTAGGTTCAACATTTGTCTTAATAGAAGGAAACAGGCTGTAGAGGTGGGGAGGTTTCTGGAGGGAAATCTGGACAAATGGCCTTTGCAGCAAATGGTATGGTGATCAGTTGATGAGTGATTACATTTATAGATTGGTAGGAAAGCAGAACTGAAAGAATTCAGGGATCCTGGGGATTGACAATTAGGATATTTCAAATAAAGGGATGGAAGAGGCCATAGAGAAATTAGAAAGAGAAGATGAAACAAAACAACCTGTTGCTTAATTTGAACCAAATTTACTGACAGAAATCATAGGGTTTATGAGTAAATATGTCAGGAAATGTAGAGGAGGCTTGATCCAAAGATACACAATGCCTTAGGGCGATTGGGATAAGTCTGGTGGAACTCCTCAATGTGTGTTGAACCCAAGATGAAACTGGTCAACCTCTCCACCAGGCTGTACTCTTCCCAGGCAGCCAAGTACTGCACACTCCATCCATGACAAAGCCTTAGAGAACCTGTCCACTATTACCATGATCACTGTGGCCACATTGGAAGGAGGCAAATCCATAATAAAACCCATGGCGATGTGGGGTCATGAGCAGCCATCACAGGATCCCAGGGAGCTATTGGTTAGAGGTTGTAGGAGATGGTGGGGTTGAATTGCTCGAAGAAGAGGACCCAGCAAGACTGGCATGGGTTGAGTTGGCAGGTCTTTTGAATGGAGATGAGGTTCTGGTGGTCAGTCCAGATCAGTAAGGGTTTGGTGCTTCCCTTTAGACCAGGATACCTGTGAGGTAGGTGAGAGAAGCAGTGATTTGGCTGTGATACCTGATAAAATGGTGGTGAAAGTTGCAGAAAACAAAGAAGAGCTGTAGCTGCTTGAAGGAGTAAGTTCAGGGCCACTCAATGACAACGTACATTTTCTCTGGGTCCATGGTTAAGCCTTGGGGTGAAAGGTCATAAGCCAGGAAGCAAATGACTGAGGTGACGAATTTTCATTTTTCTAATGCAGTAGAGCTGGTTTTTGAGGAGTTGCTGAAGGACTGACAGATGTGTTCTTGGGGACCCTTGGAGAAGATGAGGATGTCATCAAGGTAGACATACACACAGCTATGTAGCATGCCTTCCAGGATCTCATTAATTAAGGCTTGCAAAAGTGGAGGGATTTTTGGAAGTCGGAAGGGCATCACCAGGTATTCATAGTGGTTATTGAGTGTTAAGGATGCTACCTTCCTCTCATCTTCCACCAAACACATACAGGTTAGCTTGTATGCTCTCCGAAGATCCAGTTTGGTGAAGACCGGGGCCCCACGGAGTGTTTCGAATGCACTATCCATCAAAAGGAGTGGATAGCAGTTCTTAATCATGATTTTGTTGAGTCCACAGTAGTCAATGCAGGAATGGATACCTCGTAACGGTGTGCTACACACAGCGCTAAAACAACCACACGTAGTCGGTGAGTTAGAGTTGCGATGAAAGAGATTTATTCAAACTTCGCGGCCTGCTTTAAAGCCTTCCCGTTCCCGCCCTCCCTGGGCGGGACTGCTGTGGGGAATGCATAATCGCAGACACTTTCCGCGCGCGGGATTTTCCCCCTGCTGGTGAAGATGGCCTGGCGCCCTTTTTGGGGCCAGCCCTCTGCCTGCGCGCACTGTTTCGTGAGCCAGTTCGAGTGTGCTAGAAAGTCGGTCGCCGCAACCTCCCTATTTATCTTTTTTTGACAAAGAAGTATCTTGCACCGGCTGGGTCTGGGATGATCGAATGAAACTGCGCTGTAATGCTTGGATGATGTAGTCATTCATGGCAAACAAGAGAAAACTGCAGATGCTAGAAATCCAAGCAACACACACAAAATGCTGGAGGAACTCAGCAGGCCAGGCAGCACCTATGGAAAAGAATACAGTTGACGTTTTGGGCCGAGACCCTTCATCAGGATTGGAGAAAAAAAGATGAGGAGTAGCATTAAAAGGTTGAGGGGGGAGGGAGAACACAAGGTGATAGGTAGAACTGGGAGAGGGAGGGGTGAAGTAAAGAGCTGGGAAAATGATTGGTGAAAGAGATACAGGTCTGGAGAAGGGGGAATATAATAGGAGAGGGCAGAAGGCCATGGAAGAAAGAAAAGGGGGAGGAGCACCAGAGGGAGGCGATGGGCGGTCAAGGAGATAAGGTGAAAGAGGGAAAAAGGGATGGGGAATGGTGAAGGGGTGAGGCATTACCAGAAGTTTAAGAAATCAATATTCGTGCCATCAGGTTGGAGGTTACCCAGAGAGAATATAAAGTGTTGTTCCTCCAATCTGAATGTGGCCTCATTGCGACAGTAGAGCAGGCCAGAGATGGACATATCGGAATGGGAAGTGGATTTAAAATGGGTGGCCACTGGGAGATCCCACGTTTTCTGGTAAGCGGAGTGTAGGTGCCGAGTAACATAGTCTCCCAATCTAGGTTGGGTCTCACCGATACACAGGAGGGCACACTGGGAGCACCTGATACAGTATATGACACCAGCAGACTCACAGGTGAAGTGCCACCTCACCTGGAAGGACTGTTAGAGGTCCTGAATGTTAGTAAGGGAGAAGATGTAGGGGCAGGTGTAGCACTTGTTCTGCTTGCAAGGATAAGTACCAGGAGGGAGATCAGTGGGGAGGGACAAATGGACAAGGGAGTCATGTAGGGAGCGATCCCTGCAGAAAGCAGAAAGTGGGGGGGGGGGGGTAGAAATATGTGCTTGGATTGCAAGGATAACATCTTTTTTTTAACCTCATTTTTTTTCTCCAGTCCTGCTGAATGGTTTCAGCCCGAAACATCGGCTATACTCTTTTCCATAGGTGCAGCCTGTCCTGCTGAGTTCCTCCAGCATTTTGTGTGCGTAGTCATTCATGGCTTGGGTTTCAGGAGGGGAGAGGGTGAACCTACAGCCTCAAGAAGGTGTGGTGCCCAGGAGGAGATCAATTGCACAGTTATGTTGTCTGCGAGGTGGCATGTTGCTGGTTTCCCTCTTACTGAAGGCGCTGGCAAGGTCGTGGGAGTTTGCTGAGTTAGAGGGTTTCCTCCGTCTCCTTTGATTTATGGAATTCAGCTGAGGTTACAGACAGGTGGTCTGGCAGGTAGGTCCCCAACTGAGCAGCAAACGGGATGACCAGGCAAAGCGAGGGTCGTGAGTGGAAAGGCAGCTGTAATGCAACATGAGAGGAGTATTGAGTGAGTCAATGAGGAGGAATTGGATGGACTCTCTGATGCTTACGTGCTCAGGCCATCCCAGGCCCATGATACGGAAGAGGTGATAGACAGGCTCCGTAGGAAGTCCAAGCTGCACACAGAGTCTGGTCCAGAAAGTTGTCTTTGGCACCAGGATCCACCAGAGCCTCCTGTGTGTGTGTGTGTGTGTATGTGTGTGTGTGTGTGTGTGTGTGCGCGCGTTTGTAGAACCATTGGGGTGTGGAGGAGGAGGGGACAGAGAGTGTGTTGGGCTATGCTGTTGGAACAAGGGGGCTGTGGGGAGGGGAGGGGGGGTTTACCAGATAGAAAGCCCTTTGTCTCTATCTAGTCATGCCGTTTCTTGGAATCAGTAGGTGTCTGATGTGTGGTTGATCGGCAGCTTCACAGTAAATGCTTAAGTTGTTTCACCACCTTTGCTCATGCTATTGGAGGGATTAAGGGAGCCCTCTATAACTGCAGAGGGTATGGAAGCTCTGCTGGTGAGGGACCTGCAGCCTGAAGTGGTTCTGGGAATGGAAATGGGGTTCTGGCTGATGATCTGGAGAGCTGTTCCATGCGACACTTGCCAATATGGAGAGCCAAAGTGATGAGGCTTTAGAGGTCGGTAGGCATCTCACAGGAAGACAGCTTATCTTTCAATCACTGGGAGGCTGTGATAGTAATAGGCCAGCAGTGCTTCTGCATTCCGATCACATTCCACTGCAAGGATGCTGAATTCCATGGTGTAATCCAGCACTGAGCGTGAGCCTTGACTCAGGCAAAGTACCTGATCCACAGCCTCTCTTCCACTTCCTGGATGGTCAAAAACCCGGTGCATCTCAGTGATGAAATACTCACATCTGTTGCAAATGGGGTGGGTCTTATTTTCCCAGCTAGCGGTGGCCCGGGTCAGAGTTTGCCCAGTCAAGAGAGATGACCAAGGCAATCTTGACTCGGTTTGTAGAATACAGAGACGGCTAGAGCTCAAAGGAAAAGACAAACATTGAGCACCAGGCTCCAAGGCTACGAAGGAGGAGGTTGCTGTATTGAGATGGAGATTTGGTTGAGAGAGGCGAGCAGATAGTCAACGGCTTCCTGCTACTTCTGGGTCATGTGTTCATGTCAATGGACAACTTCCTTTAGGAGAGTAAACACTCCTGGGTCATTTCACTGGTTCACTCACCCTGTTAGGAAATGTAGAGGAGGGTTAACCTGAGCACGGAGTAGCGGAGATGATTCAGCAGTACTTTAATAATAAATTACAAAATAACAAGCCATGAGGGGCCACAAAACAAGAGAGGAGAGATACTAAACACAACAGGTGACAAAGGAACTGAAGGCTGGGAATAAATGGTTGAGGTTGGCTGGTTTGATCGATGAACAAGGACCCTGAATAAGAGCTGCGTTTAAATAGGCTGCAGGTGAAGAGTTGGAAACGAGTGGCAGGTGACTCCTGTTGGCTGGGCTGGGTGAAGACAGGGAGGTGCCTGCCTGTGCAGACCTGACAAAATGAGCCCGGGTGTTAGTTATGTACAAACAGAAAACTTATCTGGAACAGAGTGTACAGTTTGTTACAATTTTTCCAATGAAAGATGCATTGGCTTTGACGAGGCTAGAATGAAGCTTCATACGATAAGCTGGTGAGATAAAGAGGAGAGACTGAGTAGACTAGAATTAGAATTTAGCAGAATATATGAAATCTAGATATAAAGGTTCTTCCTGCTTCAGAAACTAAAGATGAATGATTGGTCATGTTGTATGGGGATAAAGAAAAATTTCTTCAGTACAAAGAGCAATGTTGTTCTGTCATTGAATAACTTCAAGAAATAATTTGATAAATGTCTCAGTACCAGAGATATTAAGGGAATATCTACTGAAATTGAAGGTCGGTCACGGTCATATCAAGTGGTAGATTTGATATTGTTCCGCTTTTTGCTATTTTCGTATACTCTTATGTATGGGTGACACAAAAGTGTAGCGGTTAGCAGCCCTAATGACCCCGCTTCAATTCCTGCTGTTATCTGTAAGGAGATTTCACTTTCTCCCCATGACCGTGTGGGTTTCCTCTGGATCCTCAGAGATGCCTGCAGAAAGTGGGGGGGAGGGAAAGATATGCTTGGTGGTGGGATTTCATTGATAACAAAGATACCATTGGAGGTGGCGGAAGCTATGGAGAATTATGTGCTGGACGCGGAAGCTGGTGGGTTGGTAGGTGAGGGCATGAGGAACCCTATCCCAGGTGGGGGTTGGGGAGGACGATGTGAGGGCAGATTTGTGTGAAATGGAGGAGATGTGGTTGTCCCAGTGTCTTGTCTCTCTCTGGAGCCAAGCAATCTTTATTCTTTACAAGTGCTTATTCAGCTCTCTCTAGGTGGTTGCAATTCAACTGCTTCTACTGCAATCCAGACCCTCTCTTATGGCATAAACATGTTTCTATTTATCTCACTTTTACTCCTTTTGCTAATTGCCCTCATCCCATATTCCCTGGTGCTCATAGAAGAAGATATGAATAAGAAGCAGTAGTGGGCCGTTTGAAACCTTGAGACAAGACAAGTCAAGATTGTGTAATGTTATTCCCAGCACACAAGTATGAAGAAGAACAAAATAATTGTTACTCTGGATCCGATGCAGCTCAAAAAAAAGATAAAGCACACAATAATGAAAAAAACATAAGGCAGCCTATATACATAGATTGATCGTATGTCCATAAAGTGGTGCTAAACACAGGACGTCTGCACAAAAGGTGACTCTGTCAGGAAATGATAAAGTAGTCTTTGTGGAGCTGCACCATTTACAGTAGAGAGGTCAAAAAACCAAGAGACCTAGACTTGAAGCAATCGCTAGAAAGATTAAAAGGGAGTTAAGTAAAATTCTGTTCAACCCAAATAGTGCTTGGGGTCAGGAATTCACTGTCTGAAACAACACTGGAATCAGAAACCTGAACACATTTAAATAGATCTCTGTAGAGCTATAACCCACGATTCACATGATAGAAAGCTGAGGAGCCTGAGTAGCTCCTTTATGACCAGCAAAATGTGCTGGATGGAACCCTTCTGTCTTAAAACAGTCTCTGTGATTCAATGATTAACTTAAATCAATGGAAACTACAAGATACATTAGTGTCCCAGGAGCTGACTTCATTGCAACAAGTAGAATATTGGAGTGTTTGGGACACCACTGACTGCAGACAACAGCTATGAGGACTCTAATTCCTACACACTATAGCAAAGTCAAAGTTTATTGTCATCTGGACAAGTGCGTGCATGCAAAGGTGCGATGAAAAACTTACCTACATCAGCATCACCGGGCATGTCACATCAGAGAGTACAACTCACGTTCTCAGTATTATTTATTTTTATATACACAGTTTGTCTTATTTTGCACATTAGGTGTTTGCCAGTCGTCCTTTCTGTAGCTTGTCATAAATCTATTGTATTTACTTTCCTATAATTGCCTGCAAGAAAATAGTCAAGGTAACATTGACCGGAGAGGAATTCATGACAAGGTGTAATTGCGGGAAAGTATGCAAAAAGATCAGAGGGCTCAAGATACACCAGAGCAGGTCTGGATGTGGATCAATGGTGACCCAAGTGCCGCGCGCGGATCTAGTGTCCGGTGAGACGAAGGAGAATTCCAGCCAGGAAGCACCCCACAGAGCTGAAGATCTCTCCGCACCTGAGTCGCCTCAGCACCGAACAACAGACCAAGTGAGTTCCTCTTCGGCTACTCCAATCCATTCGTCAAGGAAAGACAAGATCAAATGGCCTAGATCGTCAGACAATGTCACCTGGATGCAGTTTGATAATGATCTAGATGGCATCCTGGAAGTTGCCTTAGCAGGTCCAGTACACAGAAAGATCAACTCACTCACAGTCATAGCGTAGAATCTAGCTAAGGAATGATTTGGCCCAATGGAGCGGAGAAACCAGCCTGAGTTACTGTGGCAACCAAATAGGAGGGAAAGGGATGTTCGTCACTTGAGAGGCAAATTAAAGGCACTCAACAAGAAGTTTAAAACCAGCTCACCGGCCGAAGAAGAAGGTATCAAGGACTTAACCAGTATGTTGTGGGAAAAGCTGTGCAAACTCTGAAGTGCGGAACATCTATGACAGCAAAGAAGGAAGAAAGAGAAAAAGCGAGCGCAGTTTGTGAGAGATCCATTCAGTTTCACCAACAAAATTCTTCTCAGGACTCTTCTCAGCCAACAAAAATCTGGTATACAATCCAGCTTGAAGCCAGAGGTAGAGGAGTTCCTGCGGGAGGCACACAGCGACCCATGGAGAGGTCAGGGACTAGGAACCAATCGGGCTGTTCGTAGACCAGAAAAACATCAATTGAGCTGAATGTGAAGGAGCCTACATGGCAGGAAATCCAGGACATCATCTGGAAAGCTGAAGCATCAGCTGCCCCAGGCCCAAGCAGCATATCTTATAAGGTGTATAAGAAATTCCCAAAACTTCTCTGGAGGCTGTGGAAGGTCATGAGAAAGATGTGGGCCAAAGGTACTATTCCATCAAGTTGGAAATTGGCAGAGGGATACTTTTCCAAAGGAAGAGGTTTCTTCCACAATTGCCCAGTTTAGGACAATTTCTCTCCTGGATGTGGAATGGAAGATTTTCTTTTCTGTGCTCGCAAGAAGGCTGACTTCTTACATGACGCAGAACCGCTATATCAACACATCCATCCAGAAAGGCGGTATTCCAGGCTTTTCGGGGTGTCTGGAACACACCTCAATGATTAGCCATTTGATCCATGAGGCCAAGCAGAAAAAAGGCAACCTAACAGTTGTCTGGTTAGACCTCACAAACACCTACAGGTCTATTCCACGTGACCTCATCCAAGAAGGACTCGACCACTGTTACATCCCAGTGGTTATTCGAGACATGATCGTCAGCTACCTAGGAGTATTCAAACTCAGATTTACATCAGCCCATTTCACAACTAGGTGGCAGGACCTCCAGAAGGGGATTCCAACAGGGTGCACCATCTCCCCCACCCTATTTATTATGGGAATGAACCTGCTATTATCAGCAGCAGAAGATGTAACCCGCGGCCCGACGCTGGAGTCGGGTATTGTTCAGCCGGCTCTACGAGGGTTCATGGATGACATCACGATAACAACTGTGTCACATGTCCAAGCAAGATGGGTATTGGAAACCCTGGATAATGTAGCCACTTGGGTGAGGATGTCCTTTAAGGCCAAGAAGTCCAGGTGCATGGTGATCAGAAAGGGCAAAGTTACTAGCAAGTTTAGCCTCTAAGTTCAGGGTGAGGTCATCCCTTCCATCGAAGATAACCTGATAAAATGCTTGGGGAAGTGGTTTAATGTATCACTGACAGATAGAGCCAATATCACCAATGCTGTGAAGCGGACAGACGGGTGACTGAAGAAGATGGACAAATCCGGACTTCCGGGTAAATTCAAGATCTGGCTGTACCAATACGATATTCTGCCCAGGCTTCTCTGGCTCTTCACACTTTATAAGTTCCCCATGACTGCCATAGAGGGCAACCAACAAGGACCCGTGGAGATGGTTGGGAGTTCCCCCAAGCTTCTCTTCAGTGGGCCTCTATATTCAATCTGGGCAACTGCAACTTCCCCTGTCATCTGTTGTGGAGGAATTCAAGGTGGCAAAATGCAGAGCCTTATGAAGCTTGAGAGATTCCAATGACATCTTGGTAAAGCAAGCAGGCATTGCAACCTGATCTGGGCACAAGTGGGCAGCCAACGCAGCTGTGGAGGAGGCAGTGTGTTCTCTGAAGCTGCAAGATATCATCGGCAACCCCTGCATCGGGCGGCAAGGTCTTGGCTCAGTTCAATTTCAGCAGTGGGGAAATGCAAGCATAAGGGACAGGCGAGACATGGTACAGGCAGCAGTACGGATCCGTGAGGAAGAGAAGCGGATACCAAAGGCAGTGGAACAAGGGTCCCAGGGTGCCCGGACAAAATGGGATCTGCCCAAGCGTAAGATCCCATGGACAGAGTTATGGAGACCGGAGTCCTTCTGTATTTCCTTCCTCTTGCGATCCATGTATGACACCCTTCCTTCACCATTACATCTGTACACATGGGTGATGAGAGAGGACCCGAACTGTAATCTCTGTGGTCAAAAGGAGACACTGGCTCACATACTGTCCAGATGCAAAACAGCTCTGACTCAAGGATGGTATAGGTGGCGCCATGATAAGGTGCTTCTGGCTCTTGCTGACACACTAGAGCGAGAGAGATGCAAGAAGAGGACGGCTGGCACAGATTTGAGGAAGGCCATCACCTTCATCAAAAAGAGAGCCAGGCCTTTCGTAACCAAATAACCAAAGCCCAATCTGCAGCTAACGGCCCAGTCCTGGAAGATGAGGGTCAATGTGGGAAGGAGGTTGCAGTTCCTGGATGTGGTGCACACAACCCTATGCCCAGACATTGTACTGTGGTCAACTGAAGACAGGAAAATAATTCTAGTTGAGCTGACTGTGCCGTGGGAGGAGGGATGGGAAAGGGCCCATGAGAGAAAGGCCTTGAAGTACCAGCCCTTAGTGCAGGAGTGTAAAGACAAGGGATGGCAGGCATAGTTACTCCCTGTGGAGATCGGCTGTAGAGGTTTCCCAGCCAAATCAGCATAGCGGTTGTTGTCAGCTCTGGGCCTGGACGAAAGGAGCAAAAAACAAGCAGCTCGTAGGATGGGGGAAGAGGCAGAACGAGCCTCTTGCTGGATTTGGTGTAGGCGAGAGGAGGGAAGCTGGAAGCCAGGAGCAGATGGGCAGTGATTTGGCCACCACTGCCGGCCCACCAACCGGAGAGTGTCGTGGTTAAGGGTTGAAAACTCTGTGAAGGTTGGGAACCAGCTGATGACATCTGCTCCTGGCTGAAGGCTACGGTTACCTTATAAGGTATCTGGAGAATGCACCCTAACAGGTGTATGTAACAAGTATGGTAACATATACAGTACATACATCAGTAAAAAAATTAATTTGACTTTGATCAGCAGTATTCAGGAGAAAAATGTATTAAACATATTACTGTATGTGCTGTACATGTTCTGTACATAGTAAACAGATACAAAGAAAGGTGGAGAGGTAGGTAGTGTTGAGGAACCGGGGGTCTTCAGAAGAACTTGAATAGGTTAGGAGAATGAGCAGAGAGAAGGCAGATGGAATACAGTATAGGGAAGTGTATGGCCATGCACTTTGGTAGAAAGAATAAAAGTCATATTGTCTATGTAGACTATTTTCTGAACAGGGAGTGAATTCACAAATCAGAGGTGCAAAGTGACTTGGGAGTTCTAGTGTAGGATTCTCTAAAGGTTAACTTGCTGGTTGTGTTGGTAGTAGGAAAGTTAAGTGCAAAATTAGCAATCATATCAAGAGGACTAGAACATAACAGCAAGGATGTAATGCTGAGGCTGTATAAGTCACTGGTCATACCACATTTGGAGTATTGTGAGCAATTTTGGGCCCCGTGCCTAAAGGAGGATGCGCTGGCATTGGAAAGGGTCCAGAGGAGGTTTACAAGAATGATTCCGGGAATAAAAGATTTAACGTAGTGAATACTGAAAGGCAAGATAGAATGGAAATAGAGATGATATTTCCAGTAGTGGGAGAGTCTAGAACCAAATGGCACAGCCTCAGAGCAGAACGATATCCCTTTACAGCAGAGATATTGAGGAATTTCTTTAGCCAGAGCGGATTTAATTTCCACAGATGTCTGTAGTGGCCAAGTTATTGTGTATGCTTAAGGTGGAGGTTGATTGTTTCTTGATTAGTAAGGGGTCATAGGTTACAGGGAGAAGGCAAGAGAATGGGGTTGAGAAGTTTAATGAAGGACCCATGATTGAATGAAGGATCAGACCTGATAAGCAAATGAGCTGGCTCTGCTCCGATGTCTGTTGGTCTTATGATTTAAACAATAATTAAACATAAATTATACACATTTTTTCAAACAAAAAGCACAATTAGAAGAAAATTTCATGTCAGTGCAAAGTTATCAGTATGGTCACACAGATGATAAACACAACTGGTGTTTAGAGTCACACTGGCTGGTTCAAGAACTGAATGGTTGAAGGGAAGGACCTGTTTTTGATCCTGATGGCGAGGGACTTTAGGTTTCGGTATCTTCTGCCCAATGGTAGCTGCGAAGAGATGGCGGGGAAGCTTGATGATGGATGTTGTGTATGTTGAAGCAACAGCACCTCTACATACAACCAAAGACAGGGATGGATGTGTCTGTGATACACTGAGCAGGGCCCACGACTCTCTCCAGCCTGTAACTTCCCTGTGTATTCAAATGACCACACCAGACCTCGGTGCAACTAGTCAGGATACCTTCAACAGTAGATATTCAATATAGAAGTTTGTTAGAACATTCACTGCTTCAAATTACCATACCAGACCTCGGTGCAGCAAGTCAGCATACCTTCAACAGTACATATTCAGTATAGAAGTTTGTTAGAACATTCACTGAGAAGCTGAATCTCCTTAACCTCCTGAGAAAGTAAGGATGCTGGATGCTGGCAGAGCACAGGACTGGCCATCTGATGTGTTAACACCCAGAAATTTAAATCTGCTGGCACACTCCACTGTTGACCCTCAATGTAGACTCGCACATATTCACCTTTTACCCCTTCCTGAAGTCAATAATCAGATCTTTAGTTTAGCTGGCATTGAGAGAAAGATTATTGTTATGGCACCGCTCAACCAGGCATTCCATCTCACATTGGGAGCTATATAATCAATCTGAAAAGTACAAGATCTCGAATTACAATTTTCCTGGATTTATGAATATGAGTGGAGAAAAGGAGCTGTTGGAATGCAACTGTCCTGAAGGGAGGGTCTCTGTTATTAATGTAACAGAGTTCTTGAAAATAGTTTTTTTGGCCTTTTTCCAAGGGGTTTGGAGTACAAGAAAAATTATGTCTTGCTAACATTGCACAGTACCTTAGCATGACAACATCTGGAAGGTTGATTTATTTCTGCTCCAAGTATGGATTCACCTGATTCCAAAATGTCCTTGAGAGTCTAGCTGTTTTCAATGGCTACTTTATTAGGTATACCAGTATACCTGCTTGTTAATGCTATTATTAATCAGCCAGGGATGTGACAGTAACTCAATGCATAAAAGCATGTAGGGATGGTCAGGAGGTTCAGTTGTTGTTCAGGTCAAATATCAGAATGAGGAAGAAGTGCAATCTAACTGACTTTGGCTGTAGAAAGATTGTTGGTGCTAGTTCCGGTAACAGCTTTTTGAATCTTGTCTGCATTGTTTCCAGCTTAATGACATCCCTCTAGATCTGGTCAAACTGGACTGCACACAACACTCTCACAGTAGTCTCACCAATGATGTCTTAAGTTTTGTTCTTGTTACCCTGACCAATGAACACGAGTATGTTAAATGCTTTCATCACCTTGTCTACCTCTATTGCTATGTCAGGGAACTAAATACCTGTATACCTATGTCTCTCTGTTCTACACACTCTCCAGGTCTCTGTTATATATTGTGTATGTCCTGCCCTGGTTTAAATTGCCAAAATGCAACAGTTCACTCTTGTCCAGATGAAGTTCCATCTGCCATGGTAGCGTCACAGTAGTGTAGCGGTTAGTGTGACACTATTACAGCGTGGGGCATTGGAATTCGGAGTTCATGTCCAATGTAGTCTGTAAGGAGCTTGTACATCCTCCCCGTGGAATGTGTAGTTTTTCTCTGGATCCTCTGGTTTCCAACCACCGTCCAGAGGCGTAATTGATCATTGTAAATTGACCCTTGATTAGGTTAGGGTTAAACTGGAGTTGTCCGGGGTTGCTGGGTGGTGCAGCCTGAAGGGCCAGAAGGATCTATTCTATGCTGTATCTCCAAATAAATAAATGCCTTAGCCCACTTTCCCAACTAATCCAGATCCCTTTGCAATCTAAGATTCACTGTCTTCACTGTCCAGTGTACCATTAATATGGGTGTCATCTGCTAACTGACTAGCCATGTCAATGGCATGTGTTAACATAGCTGCCAGACAGCAGTAGACCTGGCGCTGATTTCTGCGGCACACCACTGGTCTCAGGCCTCCTGTCTAATAAACAATTCTCCACTATCACTCTATGACTTCAGCTGCTAATCCAATTTTATACTCAATTGGCTCGCTTTTCCTGGACCCCACATGGTTGAGACCAGTTTACTACATGAGGCTTTGTCTGTCTTGCTAAATCCACGTAAACATTGTCTACTGCCCTTCCCTCATCAATCACCAAGGTCACCTCTTCAAAAATCTCGGTCAAATTTATGAGATCCATTTTCCCAGGTACAAGACCATATCGACTATCCCTAATCATACCTTGCCTTCCCATATGCACGTGGTCACTGTCTCTCAAGATCATCTCCAGTAAGTTTCCTACCACTGACGTTGGGCAGGAAAGCAGCATCCAGCATCAGGGACTCTCCACCACCGAGGACATGCTCTCTTATTGCTGCTGCCAATAAGAGGAAGGTACAGGAGCCTCAGGAATCACACCACCAGATTCAGGATCAGTTACTACCCCTCAACCCTCAGCCCCTTGAACCAAAGCTGATAATTTCACTCCACTTGCCTCATGATTGAAATGTTCACACAACCAATGGTTTCACCTTCAAGGATGCTTCATCTCATGTTCTCGATATTTAATGCTTATTTATTTATTTTTATTGTTTTTTTTTGTATTTATGCAGTGTGTTGTCTTCTGCCCTAGTTAGGTGGTTTTTCATTGATTCTGTTATTGTTATTATTCTATAGATTTGTTATGTATACCCACAAAGAAATGAATCTCAGGGTTGTTTCTGGTGATATGTACTTCGATAATAAATTTATTTTGAATTTTGAACTTTCAAGACATCCCCTTTCTCCTCTCTGAATTCTCTTGTATCCATGACTTTCTGCATGGCATACAGAGATGAGTAATATTGTCTATCTCTTGTGGATACACACATTGAGGAACATATCTGAATTGATAGCATATTCCTAAAGAAGTGTGAAGAAACTGGAAGAATGAGAATATCAACAAAGGAATAAAAATACTAGAGGGTTTGTCGGAGGGTATCCTGAGAGCCTGTTTCAGTTGAGCTGAAGGTTTAGAACAAGGATTTATAATGTTAGGAAAAGGGGTTAAATATTTAGGACTGGGGTGAGAGAAATTTCTTTCCCCAGCTTTGAACTCTTCCCTTGAGGTTTATTAATATTCACCTACTGGATGTATTTAAGGCTATTGGTATATTTCTGGACTTTAAGGAAATTAAGACGAACAAAGATCAGGTGGGAAAAAGGGCTTGAGGTTAAAGGTCAACCTGCGGTGTTAATGAATGGCAAAGCAGACTTGTTAAGCAGTATGGCTTTCCCAGTTCAACTTCTCATGCCTTAGTTTTGGCAGACACGACCAAACTGGAACAGTACGTGTGTGGGAAGGCAGTTGAAATAATTCTGTTTATGTCCTGTTTTAAGTATCCTTTGATGTATCAAAGTTAGTCTTCAACTAGAAACCTGAGGCAGTACGGGGTGTGGGGGTAGTTGAAGTAGGGATGGAGCAGAGTGAAAGAGGCCAGTCAGGAGCAAGATCTTGGAACACAAAAGGTCTGGATGCCATTTAAAAATTCTTTTTTTAGATATCCTTAGAACCTTTAAAGAGTAATGCAATAATGTCCATGATTATGACTGAGCTGTGTTGCAAGAGATTGACAAGTATATTAGTGTCACACAGTGAGTTTGGGTAATTTGCCTGATTTACTGGACTGTCTGTCAATGTACTGAAGCTCTGAGCCGTACTTGTGAAACCTGCAGCGAAGGCAGTGTGTGAATTTATAAAGGGTCATGAGAATGATAAACAAAGAGATAAAGCCTGAGCTATCAGGTGAAATTGGATAGGATAAGTCTGTTTTCCCTGGTCAAGAGTGACATTATTAAGATACAAAAAATTTTGAGTGACAATAGCTAGAGTAGATAGATAGCCAGTGCCTGTTTCTCATGGCACAGGTGCCTAAAGCTAGCTGGCTTAAGTTTAAGGTGAGAGGAAGGAGGGTTAAATGGGATCTAAGGAGTAAATGTTTCATACAAAGAGTAGCTGATATCAGGAATGAGCTGCCAGAGGACCTGATGGAGGCAGGAAGAGTAACAAAATTTAAGAGGCATCTACATGGGCACTTGTTTGAGTGAGGTATAGAGGAATATAGAGTTAATGCAGACAAGTGGGATTGGCAGCTACATGGGCTGGCAAAGGCACAATGGGCTGAAGGGCCTGTTTCTATGCTGTACAACTCTATAACTCTCAGGTTTAGTCAAAATCCTGATTGATAGTGAATGGTCTCAGTAAGGAATGATGGTTGGTACATTAAGGGGTGGCAGAGGCCACTGGATCAGTTGGTGCATGCAAAGTTGAATTCACAGACCCTGATCATTTCAAGGGAACAGAAATGTTTCTGGGATTCCACCAGGTCCTCCAGGCTTGATACCTGCAACATCTGCCACAACTATTTCTGTCACTGCCTTCACGGTATATCTCTGGATGATCCTCGTCCTTTCAAATCCAATACATCTTTAGAATAGAGGGAGATCCCTGTAGATTGACGAATCTGTAGAATTCTTCACCACAGGCAGCAGCGGAGGCCAAGCATTCATGTATATTTAAGCCAGAGACTGATAGCTTCTTGATTGGTCAGGGCATGAAGGAATACGGGGAGAAGGCAGGAGAACGGGGCTGAGAGGAAATTTGGATCAGCCATGGTGAAATGGCAGACCAGACTCGATGGGCCAAATGGCCTAATTCTGCTCCTATGTGTTATGGTCTTAGTGCTTTCTCTATAAAGTCCTCCTCTTTGATGTCTGAAAACCACGAGCTCACACCTTGCTACTGAGTGTTTTCAAGTTCAGTTTCAGTGGGAGAAGTACACTTCAGCAATCATGATGTATTTGCCCTTTAAGTGAGCCAGAGTGGCTTTAAGGACTTTGAGCAGGGCAGTTTGGCTTTTAGTTTCATTAGCCTTTTGCATTATTGATCTCCTGCTGGGCCAGCCACCAGATAACAGCATGGTTCACGCTGCATACAGCCATCATGTAAATGAGAAGGCTGAATTATGTTTGAATATTTTCAATCCTATATCTGTTTTTGTGGGCTACTTAAATTAGCATCCCATGAATCTAAACATATGAGAATAAGATGTTTTGCAAATATTACTTAATAAATGTAAATAATCCCATCTACAGTGGTCCAATGAAGGGAAACAGGCTGGTAATACCATCATGTGCTATTATTGCAACAGTAGATGGTACGCTTAAAGCTGTGACTCATTCTCTGACATTTATAAAATAATCCACCTCAGTTTTATTTTGATTGAAATCATTTTTCTCCAATCTGATTTCGAACCTATAAACTGGGGACTGTGTGACCAAGATGATCTTGCCGTAATATGTGATTGAGATATTGGAAAGGCTAGTGCACAGGGTTTTGGTAGACGAGTTCAGCGCTCTGCTGGTATATTGAGGCACTTGGGTTGAATGGATGCTCCCATAATGCTTTCGGAGTAATTGATGGTGTTGACTGTGAGATCTATACTGTCACCTTAGCAGGGAAAAGAGTGTTGAACTCAAAATCCATGAACTGCCATAAGCTCATGACAGAGTTACTCTGATAACCCTTTCCATATCATAAAATAATGAGGCAAATAACTGTTGCTGATTTCAGTTTGAATGGAGTGGCAGTAGAAGAAAAATCAAAACACAAGGATTACTATGCATTTCCTCCCATTGTCTGGGATTCTAAGAATCTAGCTGGCATGTACTTAATCGATAGCTCTGATGCCGATGTAATCAGCAGGCCTCTCATTACCCCATACAGATACAGGCCTATGACATAACTAGAAATACAATGCAATTTTCAGGTAAATACAGATACGTTTTGCTCCACAGAGCTAAAGAGAGTCATAGAAAGATAAGCATGGTAGCAGGCCCTTGGGCTCATTGAGCAAGCACTGACCATCAGACAACCATTTTAACACTACTCCTACCCTGCTGTATTCTGCTCACATTTCCTATCAACTCCCCACAGATTCTTCACACACGGACAATCTGCAGTGGTCCATTAACCTCCCTTCCTGAACACCTTTATAATGTGGGAGGAAACTATAGCAACAGTTCAGATATCTGTGATCATGACAGACCATTTTAAACAGAAAAAAATATACCTTAAATCGTGCTTTTGTGCATTAATGCACCCCATTATTCCAAGATAATCAGCCTCGCTCTCGGCATCTCTCACAAACCCAACGAGCCTGACATTTTGAACTCAGCCTTCTACCAAAGGATGGTTTTGCTTCACTGCAGAGGAATGATTTCATTAACCTATGCCTTGATTTTTTACCTTTCTTCTCTGCTTGTTTACATTTTCTTTACTTAACTGCACTACCAAGTGTTTTTCAGAAGTGTTTTCCATAAAATGATTAGTAAAGTTTTGCTCGTAACACAGCTCTATGATTCTACAGTCACAGTGTTATAGTAGTCTCAATATTTAATGAACAGGAGTTCCCACTTTAGGATTGAATAAAGCATGGTCACACACAACGGCTGGTGCCCAGTCCAGATTTTCCATGTTAGTATCACAAAGGACTGTGGTGTGCGTTCAGGGTGCATGAGATAAAAAACCTGAACTAAATAAAAGCACAACACAATGCTTAAATAAAAGAGTTGTGAAGGACTATACACTGAGTGGCCACTTTATTAGGTACACCTGCTCATTAATACAAATATCCAATCAGCCAATCACATGGCAGCAATTCAATGCATAAAAGCATGCAGACATGGTCAACAAGTTCAGATGTTGTTCAGACCAGACATCAGAACAGGGAAGAAATGTGATCCAAGTGACTTTGACCATGGAATGCTTGTTGGTGCCATATGGGCTGGTTTAAATATATCAGAACCTGCTTATCTTCTGGGGCTTTCACACACAACAGTCTCTAGAGCTTATAGGGAATGGTGTGAGAAACAAAACAACATCCAATGAATTTCTATTCTATGGCCAAAGATGCCTTGTTAATGAAAGAAATCAAAGGAGAATGGCCAAACTGGTTCAAGCTGACAGTCGCCAGTAACTCAGATAACCACGCATTACAACAGTGATGTACAGAAGAGTATCTCTGAATACACAATTTGTTGACCTTGAAGTGGATAGGGTACAGCAGCAGAAGATAAGAATGGGCTCCACTCCTGTACCTAATAACGTGGCCACTGAGTGCCAATTATAGATGTACGGGGTCCCATTGACTTGACTCTTGCTATGAAATAGATTCCAGAAGGAGGAATGAGTCAGATCTCACAGTTGGTGTCTTTTTATTTACAGAACTTCATATTTCAACATTTTCAAGATGGTTTCAATTGAAATTAGAATCAAAGTCACAAATTACATTGCCAACTGTCCGCCCTTGTTAAAGGTTTGCAGTCTTCGGCATGGTTGGCAAAACCTCTTTCCTTTCACCACTTCACCATTCCTCAGCTGACTAACAAAGAGCTTGCCTGACTGACTCTTACCTTATCTTTTATAAACCCACCGATCCCCACAGCTATCTTGACTATACCTTTTCCCACAGTGTCTCCTGTAAAAATACCTTTCCCTTTTCTCAGTTCCTCACCTCTGCCACGTCTGTTCCTAGGAGTCACTCCTTTCCGGGACATCAGAGATGTTCTCCTTCTTCAAAGAACACGGTTTCCCTTCCTCCACCATTGATGCTGCTCTCACCCATTTATCCTCCATTCCCCGGACATCCACACTCACCCCATCTTCCTGCAACCTTAACAGTGAAAGAATTCCTCTTGTCCTTACCTACCATCCCATGATCCTCTGCATCCAAGACATCATTTCCGCAACTTCTGCCATATTCAATAGGACCGTCCCCAAACATATGTTTATCTCTCTCCTCTCTCTTCGCTTTCCACAGGCATCACTCCCTCTGTGATCCCCTTGTCCATTAATCCTTCTCAACTAATCTCCCCTCTGGTACCTACCCCTCAAATGGCGGAAGTGCTACACCTGCTCATTCAGCTTCTTCCTCACCTACATTTAGGGCCCTAAACAGTCCTTCCAGGGGAGGCAACACTTCATCTACAAATCTACAGCCACCTGGTGCTCTGGTGCTCCGCATGCGGCCTGCTCTACATTGGTGGACCCGTTGTAGATCGGGCAACCGCTTTGTTGAGCAGCTACAAAAAGCGGGATTTCCTAATGGCCAGTTATTTTAGTTCCTATCCCCATTCCCATTCTGACATGTCGGTCCAAAGCTGCCTCTTCTGCCACAATGAGGCCACTCTCAGGTTGGAGGGGTAACACCTCATAGTCTGTCTCTGTAACCTCTAATCTGATGGGATGAGCATCAGCTTTCCCCCTCCCCTTCCCTCTTCTTCAATTCACCATTCTCATCTCTTAGCTCTTCTTCTCACCTGCCTCACCATCTCTTGCAGGTACCCCTTCTGCTACCCTTTCTCCCATGAACTACTCTCCTCTCCTATCAAATTCCTTCTTCTCCAGCCCTTTACCTTTTCCACCTATCACCTTCCAGCTCTTTACTTCCTATCCCTCCCCCACCCACCTGGCTTCACCTTCTAACTTGTCCTGCTATCCCTTCCCTTCACATTCTTAATCTAGTTTTTCCCTCTTCCTTTTCAGTTCTGATGAAGGGACTCGGCCTGATTTTCTTGCCACTGTCTCAGGATGAACCAGACGCAGCATGAACACGTCTGATAAAATGGACATACATTTGGGAATCCCAGGAGATGAATTCAAATCCTCTCATGCAACTCTGTAGCCTGGTAATCTCTTTTTATTTAGTTCTTTTAATTATGCAGAAGCCAATCAGAAATCTTTGCTGACTTGTGCTGACTTAATGGTCTACGACAGTTAGATGGGTTCCAGGTTATTGTTACAGTGGTGGGTGATGCTGGTAGTCAACTTCTGACATCATAAGAAAATGGGTGCCCATTCATGCCAATGTAAAACTGTAAGTGGACTGCCTGCAGACATACTTGGCTTGTGGGTTGGGGTAGCTCGGAGACTGAAGGCATATTGTTCATCGAAGTGAGGGAGCTAGGGTTGGCAGTGCTTCTGTCTGTTTTTGTAAAAGTTTCTTTCCTCTTCTTGGCCTCAAAAAGTGAACTTCTCACTTCCCTTTACAAATCCATTTCCTCTTCTGAGGGTGCATAGCTCATATCATGTCTATTTTTGTCTAAAATTTCTAATCCTGTCCCAATAAAGGAGCATGCTTCTTATTTCTTGTTTCAAAGGGGCAGATGCTTTGAACATTACATGGGCTTTACTTTGGCACTTTAGGAACATAATCTTCTCACTTTCACCCACGTACTTCAGGGTTAGTATGAGTCAAGTTTTCCACCAAGGCACAACATATCATATCCAAGTGACCCTATATAATTTATGGATTTTTTTTGTATTTTCTTAGTGTAATAACTAGCCAATCACAATCAGCTTCAAATGATTAATTCCAAAGTTAAAAGTAAATTTGTCACCACATACAGTACTACCCTGAGATTCATTTTGCTGTGGGCATTCACAACAGAACAAAGAAAAGCAGTGGAATCAATGAAATACAGGCACAAAGACTGACGAACAACCAATGTGCAAAAGAAGACAAACTGTGCAGATAAAGGAACAAGTAATAGTAATAATAATAAATAAACAAATAATTAATTTATTCATGTTATTGAGAACACGAGTTGTAATGTCCTTGTGAATGAGCCCACACGTTGTGGAATTAGTTCAGAGTTAAGGTGAGTGAGGCTATCCATGCTGGTTCAGGAGCCTGAAGGATGAAGGGTAATATCTGTTCCTGAACCTGGTGTTGTGGGACTTCAGAATCCTGTACCTCCTTCCCGATGACAGCAGCGAAAAGAGAGCAAAACACATTTATGGTTTACATCTGCAATTTTCATCATGGAACACAAAGATTCAGTCACAGTGAGACGTGTATCATTAGATATGTAAATGTATTTTCCTTGGCTGGCTGCCCAGTGCAACATAATGAATTCTGAATAATTTTAAACAAATGTCCAGAAATAAAAGACTGATGACCAGTGCTGATTTACTTAATTAAGCTATTAACAATGAGCTGCATCACATTCTGCACGTACCATGCTGAACTGATACAGAAAGAGAGTAAAAACTACAAGAACCAATTTGACAGTGAAGCATTTCACACTGCACACAATAAATTACTTGGATTTAGGTACATTTTCAAACGCATGTAATAGCAATGACTTCATTTCGTTTTCTGTATTAAAATTACATAGTCTGACAGTAGTTGAGGGAGCAAGATTTCTTTCTTTCGTGGGTGCCAGACCAAACAAAACTATTTTGAAAGGACTATTTATCAAATACAAATTCTACAGTAAGGTTCAAGTAGAAGCATTATTACTTCCATTAATCTAACAATTCAAATGAAGAAAATTAGAAGTGAAAAAAAACTTGTTTTATTGTACAAATTTTCTAAAGCTTGAAGTCCAAGCACTGGTTGTCCATTGTTCATCAATCAATAAGTTTTAGGTCTACAACTCTGATGAACTCTTAAAATGCAAGGCAAAATAATTAGTTTTCACTGATTGAACTGAGGCACCGAGTGGCTTTGAAGTGCCATCGGATCCATCTGTGCTGCATCCCAGAACCTCCTGAAACTCTCTAAGGAATGCAAAGACCCATGTCGTCATGGACTTTGGCAATTTTGAGGAACTCGGTCATGTGTGCAAGATGAAGCTGATATTATCTAACTGCACGCAGGCTAGGCAAATGTATGCATCTCTTGCAGCTTGGTTCACCATTTGGCAGTGGTTGAGAGACTTTAAACTTTTTTGTGCTACAAGTGCGACAGCCATACATCTAGTTCCGAGCTGATTATCAGCTGCACCTCTGCTCCTGTGGAGGGATTCTGTGTAAGGTCTGGTGTGAGGTCAGTTCTCAAAGAGAATCAATTACCTTGATTTCCTTTTAGTCTCTTCTTGCAGATGGCTGAGTGAGTCCGATCAATAGTAGTTTTCTTCCCTGAATATAAGTTGCATGAATCTGGGACATTTCTCTATATTTTCAGAGTTCCATGGATATGCGTATAGATGTTATGTTGTCTACTTAAATGCGAATAGATGTATTCTGATATATATCACTTTATGTAGAAGTTAATAGAACGTGTTTTGTAGATTTTATGTGGAATTTCAACTGGTAACTTCAAGTTACCTTTGAAGAGCATAAAGAGGAACAAAAACAAGCATTTATGTAATGCCTTTCAGAATGTCAAAATATCTCACTGGGTTTTACAGCCAAAGAAATACTCTTTGAAGTATAGTCAATTTTGTAATGTACAAAATACAGCAACCAATTTACACACAACCAGCTTGCACTATAACTATAAGGCCATAACATATAGCAACAGATTCCAGCCACTTGGTTCATAAAGTGTGCTCTGCAATTTGACTGCGGCTGATTAAACCTTTGATACCCCATCTAATCAAGAACCTATCAACTTCTGCTTTAGATGCACTTGAGGACTTGCCATCCACAGCTATCCATGGCAATGAATTCCACAGATTCACCACCTTCTGCCTAAAGAAATATCTGCTTATTTCTGTTCTAATGGCCTTTTATTCTGAGTTTGATTCTGATTACTGATTCTCCCAGTACTGGAAACATCCTCTCTACAGCCATCTTTACTACTAACTCAGCCTGTAAGTTAACCATTACGGAATCCCAAGTCCCTTTGAACCTCCAATTTCTGCACTTTCTCCCCACTTTTATTTGAATTTGAATTTATTTAGATCTTACATCCGTCCCACAACGTGTGAGAGTAAAAATCTTTGCGTTATGATTCCGTTGCAATGTACAGACATGTGAATTTTTAAGTCTAATGGCTTGTACGAAGAAGCTGTCTCGAAGCCTGTTGGTCCTGGCTTCAATGCTGCGGTAGTGTTTGCCAGATGGAGGCAGCTGAAACAGTTTATGGTTGGGGGGACTGGTGTCCCTGATGATCTTCCAGGCCTTTTTTACACACCTGCTGCTGTAAGTGTCCTCAATGGAGGGAAGTTCACATCCACAGACCCTCTGGGTTGTCCGTACCACTCTCTGCAGTGCTCAGCGATCAAGGTTGGTGCAGTATCTGTACCAGGCGGTGATACAGCCAGTCAGAATGCTCTCAATAGTGCCCCTCTAAAAGTTCCTGAGGTTTTGGGGGTCCATGCCGAACCTCTTCAGTCGCCTGAGGTGGAAGAGACACTGTCGTGCATTTTTTGCCACACAGCCGATGTGTACAGTCCAGGTAAGATCATCGGTGATATGTATACCAAGGAACTTGAAACTACTCACCCTGTCAACTGGAATCCCATTGATATTGATCAGGCCGAGCCTGCTGTAATCCGCAATCAGCTCTTTTATTTTTTGGACATTGAGGGAGAGGTTGTTATCTTGGCACGACCGTGTAAGGTGTCAAACTCTCCTCTGTAGGCTGTTTTATCACCGCTAGAAATAAGGCTGATCAAAGTCGTGTCATCTGCGAATTTGATCAGCAGATTGGAGCTGTGTTTGGCAGCACAGTCGTGGGTGTAAAGGGAGTAGAGGAGGAGACTCAGGACACAACCCTGGGGGGGCACCTGTATTGAGGTCAGAGGGGCAGAGGTGAGGGAGCCCATCCGTACCACCTGTCAGCGATCCGATGGGAAGTCTAGGACCCAGCTGCACAGAGCAGGGTGCAGGATGAGGTCTCTGAGCTTCCTGGGTAGCCTGGAGGGAATTATGGTGTTGAATGCTGAACTGTAGTCAGGAACAGCATTCTAACATATGCATCCCTCTTCTCCAGGTGAGTGAGGATGGTGTGTAGTGCTGTGGCTCTGGCGCCATTGGTAGACAGGTTCCGTCGGAACGTATCCTATACCTGTATTCGTGTTATCAATATCCTATCAACAGAGCAACCAAAATCTTGGTATAACATCTCATTTTAAAGATGGCATTACAATGAGTTCAGTGCTCCTTCATAACTTTACTGGGTTGTCAGTTTAGATTATGCACTCAGATCTTTATGTTGAAGAGCGAGCAATTTCAAGCTCCTGGTGTCAATATCTCTGAGGATCTATCCTGGGCTCCACATATTGATGCGGCTACAAAGAAGGCATGTTAGCAAGATCAATGGTGCTGAGGAAAGGGAAGGTGGAGAACAAGTTCCGGTTCAGCATTGCAGGCACAGCCATCCCAACCATCACAGAAAAGCCAGTCAAGAGCTTAGGCAAAGTTTTTGACAGCTCTTTAAGGGACACAACATCCATTCAGGCAACCTGCACCGAGTTGGATGGCTGGCTGAAATCTGTGGACGAGTCTGGCCTACTTGGGAAGTTTAAAGCCTGGGTGTATCAGCATGGCATTCTTCCCAGAATCCCGTGGCTCCTCCTCGTCTATGCAGTTCCGATCTTGATAGTTGAAACCTTAGAGAAGAGGGTTAGCAACCACCTCAGGAGATGGCTGGGGCTGCCAAAGAGCCTGAGCAGCATCGCACTCTATGGACACCACAACAAACTGCAACTGCCCTTCAAATCCTTGGAGGAAGAATTCAAGGGAACAAGAGCCAGAGAAGTGCTACAGTATAGGGACTCAAGTGATCCAAAGGTGGCTAGAACAGGGATCCAAGTGAGGACTGGCAGGAAGTGGAGGGCAGAGGAAGCTGTTCAGGAGGCAGAGGCGAGGCTGCATCACAGGAGGCTGGTGGGAGTGGTCACACAAGGCCGAGCTGGGCTAGGATCCTTTCCAACTCCCCAAATGGACACCAAAGGGAAGGAAAAGCGTCGTCTAGTTCAGGAGGAGGTGAGAGCAGTAGTGGAGGAGATGAGAGCCTGCAAGGCGGTGGGAATGAAGCAACAGGGAGCTTGGACAAGATGGGAGAATGCGGTTGAGAGGAAAGTGACCTGGGCTGATCTTTGGAAAGCCGAACCACACCTCATCCAATTTCTCATCCAGGCAGTGTACGATGTGCTTCCAAGTCCATCAATCCTGCACACATGGGGCAAGGCAGAGTCATCTGCGTGCCCACTGTGCTCCAAGCGAGGAACCCTGGATCACATCCTCAGCGGCTGTGCAAGGGCACTTGGTGAGGGACGGTACAGGTGGAGGCATGATCAGGTCCTGAAGACCAATGCTGAAGCTGTCAGCGCAGGAGTTGAGTGGGCGAAGCGGTCCCGACCCTCCAAGCAGACCATTGCCTTTGTCAGAGCTGGGGAGCAGCCAATACCTGCCAAAAGAACATCTGCAGGCATTCTGACCTCTGCAAGGGACTGGCAGCTTTTGGTGGACCTCGAAGGGCAGCTGAAGTTCCCCAACCATATCACAACCACCACCCTGCGACCAGACATTGTCCTTTGCGTCTGAGTCGACTAAACAAGTGGTGCTGCTGGAGCTGACAGTCCCATGGGAAGATAGCTTGGAGGAGGCCTTTGAAAGGAAGCTCTCCAAGTACGCAGGGCTGGTCAGCAACTGTCAGCAGGCTGGATGGAGAGCAAGGTGTCTCCCAGTGGAGGGTGGTTGTAGTGGATTCATAGCCCGTTCTTTAGTTAGAGCCTTCAGCATTTTGGGCATCGAGGGAGAGAGGAAGAGGAGAGCCATCTGCAGTACCATCGATGCGGCAGAGAGGACCTCAAGATGGTTGTGGCTCAAAAGAGGGGAGCCATGGAGTCATAAGTAGCTAGCCATCTGGACACAAGCTGGGGTCTGATCAGCCCCGGCTGGGTCACCTGGAGGAGGTTGTATGATGTTGAAAGACCCGAAACACCCAATGATTCCAGGAACATCACTGAAGATGTGTCCAGAAGCATCAGTAGATGTTTGTTCACAGCAGCTATATTTTGTTAGGAGTTAGAGGAGATTTTGTATGTCACCAAAGATACTCACAAAATTCTACAGATGTACATTGGAAAGCAATCTAACTGGCTGAATGGTGGGAGGGGAAACTGTGGGGGGGGGGCTACTGCACAGGATCGAAATAAGTTACAAAGCGTTGTAAGCTCAGTCAGCTTCACCATGAGCACTAGTCTCCATAGTAGACAGGACATCTTCAAGGAGCGATGCCTCAAAAAGGCAGCATCTATCGCTAAGGACTCCCATCACCAAGGATATGCCCTGTTCTCGTTGCTGCCAGCAGGACAGAGGTGCAGATGCCTGAAGGCTCACACTCAGTGAATCAGGAACAGCTTCTTCCCCTTTGCCATCCAATTTCTGAATGCTCATTGAACCTATAAACCCTACCTCTATTTTTTTATTTTTGTACGACTTATTTAATTTAACTATTTAATGTCTATGTACTTACTATAATGCACATATTTTTCTTTGTTATTATGTATTGCATTGTACTGCTGCCACAAAGACAACAAATTTCAAGACATATGCCAGTGATATGAAGCCTAATTCCGATTCTGCATCTCCAAACGTCGGAATTGACCTTTGCGAACCACTCCTTCCAGAATCAGCCAGCTCCATCATGGACACGTCTCCATACCGCAACACACCTCTTCAAAGAGTAATGCCCTCAAGAAGGCAGCATCCATCATTAAAGACTCTCATCATCCAGAGCATGCTCTCTTCTCATTGCTCCCATGAGGAAGGAGGTACAGGGGCCTGAAGACCCCACAGCAACATTTTAGAACCAGCTTCTTCCCCTTCACCATCAGATGTCTGAATGATCCATGAAGCCGTGAACATTATCTTCTTATTCCTCTTCCTATTTATTTATTTTCATTTTTATTGTAACTTAGTAATTTTTTTAGTGCATTGCATTGTACTGTGGCCAGAAAAACAAGTTATGTGACGCACAGTATGTCAGTGTAATAAACCCAAACATCACACACAAAGTGCTGGAGGAACTCGGCAGGCCAGGCAGCACCCATGGAAAAGAGTAAACGGTCAACGTTTCGGGCCGAGACCCTTCAGCAGAACTTGTCCTGATGAATGCCGAGTTCCTCCAGCATTTTGTGTGTGTTGCTCTGATTTCCAGCATCTGCGGATTGTCTCATGTTGGCGACAATAAGCCTGACACTGATTCTGAATCTGATCCTGATCCAAAGAGAATGTACCAGAAAACCTGCAAGCTTTGTTGTGGCCTGGTGGCAGGGAATTGTTTCACAGCCCTGTCTCCTTCCTACAATCTACCATCAGGATGTTTTGATGCCCATTGTTGGCCGCTCTCCGGGGCCTTCTGGACAGCTCTTCATTTAAAACATTTTCAACATCACTTCAGAACAAGTAGTTCATGGAGCAAACAAGATAAAGAGCTTACAGTTAAATTTTCACAGGTCTCACAAGAATTAAATGCAAAGTTTCACCTCATTTTGTAATTCTGCAGAGATGTTAACCTTCGAGTTTTCAGTAATAAGCCCATATCTAATAATAAGGGAATTACCTTTTATCTACAGGTTCCTCAACTATTATTATTAACTTATAATTGCAAAATTTCTCTTGTAATAGAACTACTGCATAGACTTTACAAAATGAGGCCCAGAATGAAAGAGAACTGAAGTGCTTCGGTGGTTGGCTGGTAATTGCTGTAGAGGAAAGACAGGGAAGATGTCACCAGTGGTTCTAACTGCACTTGGAACAGGAGGAACCCTTCAATTTGTGTCTCTAGCCACCCTATACAGAGAGCTGCTTGCATATTGTTCCAAGCAATCCACTTTACTGTGCAAAGGCCTTAGGCACATTTTTAAGATATAGGAGCAGAATTAGGCCATTTGGCTCCTCCATTTCATCATGGCTGGCCTGTTTTCCCCTCTCAGCCCCAATCTACTGCCTTCTCCATAAGGCCATAAGAATATATACAGCTAGGGCCCCTAAGACTTTTGCACAGTTCTGTATTTGTCAATGGAGAGCAGAGAACAAGTTTGTAAATCTGACGGGAGCAAAGGAATTTGTGAATGGCAAGGGTGCAGTGTCTTGGCTGGGGTGTGGGACATGTGGCAGACAAGGATTGTCGGGGTCTGGGATGGTGCAAATGCAGATACAACCAGCCCTGAGACACCAGGCAAGGTCATTTGATTTCAAGCAATTTGTTTATTGATAATTACAGAATGTCTCTCTGGTGCTTCCCGCTCCCTCCCCTCTCCCTTCCCCATCTTCCTAACCACGATTCCTCTTTCCCTGCCCCACTCCCACAGTCAATCCACAATAGAGACCCATATCAGAATCAGGTTTATCAACACTCACATATATCATGAAATTTGCTTTTTTGCAGCAGGAGCATTACCGTGCAACACATAATATTACTACAGTACTGTGCAACATCTTAATTACCCTAGCTATATATTTATCCTTAAGACTTTTGCACAATAAAGTATTTTTTGATAGCATCACAACCAGCATTTTGTGTGTGTTACTCTGGATTTCCAGCATCTGCAGAATCTCTTGTGTTTGTAAATTGAGTTTAGTTACCAATAAGTAACAAATAAAAACAATTGTTTTCTACGCATTTCAGACACAGAATATTTTCCATCATTTGTCAAGTTCAAATTCAAACACTGATCCTTAATGCTTGCAATAATAACAAGATACAGAAAGTCACTTATTTGATCTCCATTTGCACTCTTAATGTTGCAGCTCTCCAGGTAGTGTAATTAGTTAGCACGGTTTGAGTGCTTCAGACTGCCAATAATCATTACATCAGGGTATTGCATAGTTATTTCAAATGGCAAGTCACGTTTGTTTCTTTAATTACGCATAATCATAATCAACACTGCAGATTACTGCAAATTGCAGAAAAAAATGTCACAATGCTGGAAGAAAAGTTACAATGCCAGACCCGAACCGTGCTGATAATCACATGTTTTCACAGCACAAAAGGAAAAGGTCATTCCATTCTCAATATGTGCACGGGCTCTGTACAACAGGTTGCAGGGCTGTATATTTTATCTGCGAATTTCAAGTACACATTTTTATTAAATAGATAAGGAAAAGGATTACAGAATCACAGCATCCTTTTAACTATATATTGTGACAAATAGGCTGAGGGTAACAATGTCACCTGCAATCAACTGTTGGTGTTAGCCTGCTGGCAGGAGGGAATTCTGACTGCGGAAAATCTGTTAGGAACCAGCTCAGCTGTAGCTATCTACCTTCTGGAGAGTAGTGTACTCAGTGGCCAAAATGAGAACATGGCACATTTCTGCAACAATACTCTCTCACCTGAAGATTCCTCTTCATGGAAGCAAAATATTGCTGTATTCTTCTATTTAGCAATAGTGCAACCTACAAATACAATGGAAAAATAGGGCTGATTATTTTAAAAAATGCAGTAGTGAACGTCTTTGCTTTTGAAATTGCATTTTGTTTGCTATTATCTGAAGTGCTTTGGCAGGTTTTGTGTTGCTTTGAATCAGACAATTTGACATCAACTGAGATAATTACATAATACTTAAAGTCTTGGATTTCATCTACACTACTAAAAATGCACATGATGAACATCTTGTTTGTTGTGTTAAAGTCTGGTTATCTAATAATACAAAATGAACAGATAGAGCGATGCCCAGAGAAGAATATCTTTCTCTATTATTGCCACATAACACCTTCAGAAGATGCTGCCTTAGAAAGGAAGCATCCATCATTACTGCCCCACCATCTAGGATGTGATCTCTTCTCATTGCTACCATCAGGAAGGAGGTACGGGAAGCTGAAGACACACACACAACATTTTAGGAACAGCATCTTCCTCTTAGCCACTAGAATTCTTAACGGGCAATGAACCAATCCATGAACACTACCTCACTAAGTTTTTGCTTTCTCTCTTATTGCATCACTAATTATATATAGTGGATTCTGGTTAATTGGGCCATTGGTTAATCGGGGCAGATTCTTATTTGGGACAACTCTTAAAGGAGAAAACATAATTGGGAAAATAGCCAGGATTCCTTCAATTATTTGGGATACTATGGCCCTTGATTGGGACAGGAGACTGTTGCCAAACAGTTTCTAACTAGCGTCTGTCACGCACTCTTGAGTGGCTGTTAGACACTACACTGGGCTTTGAGCAGACAGTTTTAAATAGCATCATCTGCTTGCATTTGTGTTCAATAAGCAGTAATTTTTGCTACAGATACTTGGCGAAGAAATAAACAGTAAAACAATTCAGAAATTTTTTGCTCACTGCGATTTCAAGCATTCAGGCTTAGAGATGCCAGAAGTGGCTGGGAGTGAAAACAAAACAATTTCACTTCTTCAACAAGTTATGTACTGTGAATTATTTGCAAGTATCAACAATCATCTTGAATGTTACAATGAGATTGAAGATTTGGAAGATGCATTGTAGTAACATTGGTAATGTTCTAATTTGTTCTGTATTTCACTTAAATGTATAATCTACTCTTCAGTTCAATGGTAGTTTGTCTCTTTCATATCTTTTTAGCTACTTCCATGAAACTTCGGCTAAATGTGCCAAAATGTACTGGTCCTGGTTTGTCCCAATTAACTGAAATCTAGTGTAACCATTGTAACACACTGTATATATATATATATATATATATACCTTACGCAGTATATCAATATATATTATATTATATATATATAATACATATATATTTGGAGTTTGGACTATATCATTGAGGCCTGTTTTGTCCTTGCAGGTCTCCATCTTTAAAGTATGGCTTTTCAACTTCTTGCCCTTCTGTTTTTGATAAGTTAGATTTAATATTCAAGCATTCAGGTCAAATCAAAACATGATTTAGTATATTGGTTCACAACAGTCACACATCCTAGACATTTCCAGCTGGAATAATTCTGGGCAGACAGCAATGTGCAAACTAATTCCTCAAGTCACTCTTGTTTTGTTCAACACCATATGTCATTACATCAACATTTTTCTTTGTTGAACTGATATATGAGGAAACCATTATAATGCTTTATTGTTTCCAGATCAACCCACTGAGGAATCTACATATAAAACTTTCATTTAGCATTTATTCCCATGTGCTCGTTCTGTCTTCGTAACAAACTACAGAGAGCCAAGATATACAGTAGATTGACAAGGGCCTAAGAGACCACAAGCAGCTTTTCAGCACGAAATATAGAAAAGTTTCTCTTTTTTAAAACCAGGGTCACGCTACTAAACTGAAGGATTAATACTGCCAGATTTGATAATAAGCTGTTGAAAATTCAAATATAGGCGATACCAGAAATTCTGAAATAAAATCAGAAAATAATTTAAAAATAAAATACTGAAGATAGTGAAGAGTCTGTGAAGAGAGAAACAGAGTTAACATTTCTGGAAAATAGTCCATTAGACTGAGCCCAGGTGATCAGGTAGCCATTGACAATGTTCTTGAATGCTCTTGACCATCAGAATGATTTCCAAGTTATTAACATGTAAGTTAACACAACTTAAGTACCAATATTTTATATTCAAATGTCTCATCCTGTATGCACTTGGCTCACAAGATATCTCACCTGTCTCATTCCCATTTAATGATGACCAATTAGGAATCATTGTCACAACACCATCTCTCACGTCTTCTGCAAACTACAGCAAGAATAGGGATCCCCTGACCCTCACATTTCAACTCCAATGTAAAACTGAAGTTCAACAAGATTCCTCCATCAGGCAGGATTTTCCTCTTCCCTAGATTTTCGCCATTCCAAAAGGATTGTTCCTTTTATCCCTGGTCCGCCAGCCATTCCCCTTTAGTAGCACTTCCCCGTACAATAGAAGTTGTTGCAACACCTGATTCTTTACCTGGTTCCTTTTCACCAGAGTCAGGACTCAAAGCAGTTCCTCCGGGTGAAGTAGTGATTCATTTGGCCTTACTCCAATAACATGCATTGCGTTCAGTGCCCATGGGGTGGACTTCTCCACACTGGAGAAGCAAAATACAGGTTGAGTGGACATCTTGCACAAATGAGACTGCAAATCTGACCCTAAATTTCCAGCTGCTTGTCTCTTTAATTCTCTATCCCTTTCCCTACTCTGTTCCAGTGAAGCCAACATAAATCCTCCCTCCTTCCCTCCTGGGCACATTTCAACTTTTGAGAGTCAATATTGAATTGAATGAGTTCAAATAATCCACTTTACTCTTTAGATAAGAACTGGCTAATTCCGGTAAGATGGCTGCATGCTTACTCCCTGGTGCAAATATGTGTCTCAATCGCTTTACTTGTGACCTAGTGACCCTGCTGGACATTGGTAATGTAAAATACTACAAGATCGATTCATTGGTTCATTTACGAGACTGATGGCAGGGGATCTGCGTGTCCTTGATTGTTTCATGGACCAGGGCCTCATGCCGCGGCATCGCCTGTTACAGCCACCCAGGGGATGATGCACCGACGCTGGTGTGGGAGATTATAGAGGCATGGCAGGCACACTGAAATCTATGCTGGGTTGGGGGGTGGCCCCTGCAGTTAGGGTCTCTCGTTAGTGCTGTTTTACAGGTACGTTGGATTGCCTGCATCTGCAGCTGACCCAGAGCGAAGTGAGAAACTGCTGTGTGATTGTTCTTACAGAAACCTGGCTCCAAGACAGCGTCCCATGCACCACCAACCTTCAGGCCATGACCCTCAGAGACGTGTTAATATTATTTTTTGACTGTACCTGCTATAGCAACTATATGTGCTAGGGGCTGCATGTGACTGTAGGTACTGTGTTTTGCACATTGACCCTGGAGGAATAATTGAATTCAGTTGAATAATAATTAAACTTGAACTTGAACTAATTCTGATATTAAGCAATCCACCAGCAACCTAAACTTTGGCTTTCAATCTCCATAGTTATTGCCTGATATGCTAGTAATTTCCAACATTCTCCCGTTAGTCTCAAGTTTCAGTTTTGATCTGGATTTCACAGCTTCAATATGTCTCTTCAATTGTGTTTTTTCTCTCTGCAACTGCTCTCATTAAGTTATTATTAATTGCAGTAAGCTCCATCAGAGATGTTCCTTGTGTCCCACCCACACCTTTCCTACACTCTTTGTAACTTAAAACCCAATTATTTTCTCATTTTCACTGCTCTGATGAAGAGTTTTTACCCATAAACTCACTTTTTCTTTACATAGATGGTGCTTGATAGTCTGAGGGCTTCTAGAATTTTCTGCAGCCACTGTTGCAAGGCAGCAAACTGTCTCATTTTATCCTTTTTTTACTCATAGCTCTATATGGTTTTTAAATTGTAAGAACAGGGTCAGTTTTAGGCAAAGGTGCAACACCTAAGTCCACAAAGACTAGCTGACAATGACCCTGCATAAATCTTTATGCCCAATGAATGTGCTTAGCTATCTTCCAAGAGGTTGTCATTCAAGAGATGATTAGTTGGGGTACCATGAGGTTGAGTGGTGTGGTGGAGATATGTCTCTACCAACAGAGCTGTAAGGCACTCCTCCCCTCCACTAGACTGCAGGTCACCCTGCAAGACGTAGCACCTACTTAGCCCATTCCACCCCCCACCCCAGCCCTGCTCAGGGCCAGGTGAAACCATGGGAGCAGATGGTGGATGGTTGTTTGACACCCGGTACATATCACAAGTCCTGGTTATGTGACCACTGACACTAGGCAGACAATCTCTGAAGAGTATTGATAATGGCTGGGTTCACCTGTCATGCAAAGACACTGCCCAGAAGAAAGCAAAGGCAAATCACTTCTGTAGAAAAATTTGCCAAGAACATTTATGGTCAATGACCATGATGATACCTCATACAACACGGCACATAACAATGATGACTGTGAGGTAATCATTGGTAACTATTGAACATATTCAAATAGAAGCTTCTGTAAAGGAGCAGGTTGGAAGAAGAGACAATACAGAGAGCATAGATGTCTCTTTAAGTGAGTATATTTATACGAAAAATTATATTTTCCACACTTGCAACATATTCCGTGATAAATGTATTAAATCTTACGGTTTCAATAACTTCAAAAAATTAATAGACTACTGCAGTAGATTTTTAAATGCAAATCAGGTGTGTGAGAAATTATCATTTGCTTGCTTCGATGAATGTGGCGCCAACAACATTCATTAAGTTGGACACCATCTGGAGAAAGTAAACTACAGGATAGGTGCTTCATCCATCAGCTTATATCAGTTTACATATCAATCCCTCCACCAGCAATGCTTTGACCCAAAGTCAAAAGATCTACACTCTAAAATAACAAGTGCAGAAAGTAAATGGAACATCATAACTTCCAAGAAACACATCACTTTATTTGGAAACACATCGCTGTGCCTTAAATATCACAAAGCTAAAGTCCCCATTAAAACTCTTCAGGTATTCTTTCACCAGATGGCTGGAACAGCTCAAGAACACTGCTCTTCACCATAAACACAAGAGATTCTGCAGGTGCTGGAAATCTGGGGCAGGACACACAAAATGCTGGAGGTGCTCGGCAGGTCAAGCGCATCTCTGGAATGGTATGCAGAGCCATCGTTTCAGGCCAAGATCCTTCATCAGGACCCGATGAAGGGTCTCAGCCCAAAAAGTCAACTCTTTATTCCTTTCCATAGATGCTGCCTGACCTTTTTAATTCCTTCAGCATTTTGTGTGATTTCTTCACAATGTTCTGATAATCAAGTCAATAAATTATATTAAAAAAACTGCTTCAGCCAAACTTCAAATAAATGCATTCTGCAGGCTAATAAGTACAGTCTCAAATGAGATTACACATGCAGATAGTTGGGATTTGAACCCTCAAGCTTCAAGCAATCCTTTCAATTTAAAATGGACAAAAATAAATAGAAGCACTTTCCATCTTAGATGTTAACAGTTCAATACTTTAACTATTTAAAGCCATCATCTTATTCATCTGGAGTCTTCACTGTTTCTGTTACTTTCCTTTGAATAAAGCAGCATGATATTACAAAGCTTAACAATTAAAGATTTCCTATAATTGCTCAGACACAGTCAATAACTCAATGTGATTTGACTTTTCAGTATCTGACACATCTTCCTCTCCACTTAACGTAGTCCTACTATCACAAGGTAATCTTTATGTGGTATCGATGTTATTAAACAGCCTCAATGGCGTGTCAAAAATCAGTAAAATTATTATCACATTTTTCTATTTAAATATATATTTTCCCTAAATGCAGACTGAAGGGGCCAGGTATACATTCAGTGGCCATTTTATTAGGTACACCTGTACACCTGCTTGTTATAGTCATAGTCATACTTTATTGATCCTGGGGGAAAATGGTTTTCGTTACAGTTGTGCCATAAGTAATAAACAGTGATAGAACCATAAATCGTTAAATAGTAATACGTAAGTTATGCCAGGAAATTATGAAATAAATCCAGGACCAGCCTGTTGGCTCAGGGTGTTTGACCCTCCAAGGGAGGAGTTGTAAAGTTTGATGGCCACAGGCAGGAATGACTTCCTATGATGCTCTGTGCTGCATCTTGGAGGAATGAGTCTCTGGCTGAATGTACTCCTGTGCCCAACCAGTACATTATGTAGTGGATGGGAGACATTGTCCAAGATGGCATGCAACGTAGACAGCATCCTCTTTTCAGACACCACTGTGAGAGAGTCCAGTTCCATCCCCACAACATCACTGGCCTTACGAATGAGCTTGTTGATTCTGTTGGTGTCTGCCACCCTCAGCCTGCTGCCCCAGCACACAACAGCAAACATGATAGCACTGGCCACCACAGACTCGTAGAATATCCTCAGCATTGTCCGGCAGATGTTAAAGGACCTCAGTCTCCTCAGGAAATAGAGACAGCTCTGATCCTTCTTGTAGACAGCCTCAGTGTTCTTTGACCAGTCCAGTTTATTGTCAATTTGTATCCCCAGGTACTTGTAATCCTCCACCATGTCCTCACTGACCCCCGGATGGAAACAGGGGTCACTGGTACCTTAGCTCTCCTCAGATCTACCACCAGCTCCTTAGTCTTTTTCACATTAAGCTGCAGATAATTCTGTTCACACCATGTGACAAAGTTTCCTAATGTAGCCCTGTACTCAGCCTCATCTCCCTTGCCGATGCATGCAACTATGGCAGAGTCATCCGAAAACTTCTGAAGATGACAAGACTCTGTGCAGTAGTTGAAGTCCGAGGTGTAAATGGTGAAGAGAAAGGGAGACAAGACAGTCCCCTGTGGAGCCCCAGTGCTGCTGATCACTCTGTCGGACACAGAGTGTTGCAAGCACACGTACTGTGGTCTGCCAGTCAGGTAGTCAAGAATCCATGACACCAGGGAAGCATCCACCTGCATTGCTGTCAGCTTCTCCCCCAGCAGAGCAGGGCGGATGGTGTTGAACGCACTGGAGAAGTCAAAAAACATGACCCTCACAGTGCTCGCTGGCTTGTCCAGGTGGGCGTAGACACGGTTCATCAGGTAGACGATGGCATCCTCAACTCCTAGTCGGGGCTGGTAGGTTGATCTAAGTGTGGCTTGACCATAGGCCGGAGCAGCTCCAGAACAAGTCTCTCCAGGGTCTTCATGATGTGGGAGGTCAATGCCACCGGTCTGTAGTCATTGAGGCCGCTGGGGCGCGGCGTCTTCGGCACAGGGACGAGGCAGGACATCTTCCACAGTACAGGAACCCTCCGGAGCCTCAGGCTCAGGTTGAATACATGGCGAAGTACTCCACATAGCTGAGGGGTACAGACTTTGAGCACCCTGGTACTGACACCATCTGGTCCTGCAGCCTTGCTTGGGTTGAAAGGTTTCAGCTGTCTTCTCACCTGTTCAGCTGTGAAGCCCACTGTGGTGGTTTCGTATGGGGAAGGGGTATAGTCATGAGAGCAGGGTGGAGGACTGTGAGGAGGGGTAGGAGGGGAGAATGGAATGTGTGTTGGTTGGGGGCCAACAACAGATGGCTCATGTTAATGCAATTATCGAACCAGCCAATCATGTGGCAGCAACTCAATGCATAAAAGCCTATGGATATTGAGAAGCGGTTTAGTTGTTGTTCAGTCCAGGCATCAGAGTTGGGAAGAAATGTGATCTAAGTGACTTTGACCATGAAATGAATGTTGGTGCCAGACGGGGTGGTTTGAGTATCTCAGAAACTGCTGATCTCCTGGGATTTCCATGCATAACAGTCTCTAGAGTTTACAGAGAATGATGCAAGAAAAAAATCCAATGTGCAGAAGTTCTATGGGTGAAATGAGAGAGGTCAGAGGAAAATGGCTAGACTGGTTCAAGCTGGCAGGAAGGTGACAATAACTCAGATACAACAGAGGTGTGCAGAAGAGCATCTCTGAATGTACAACATGTTGAACCTTGAAGTGGATGGGCTACAGCAGCAGAAAACCATGAACATGCACTCAGTGGCCATTTTATTATGTACAGGAGCTACCTAATAATGTGGTCACTGAGTGCAGACTCAGCATTGTGTTACATTAATTAATTAAATATTTCTTACGTTGACTGCTTAGTTGAACGTTCCTGATCCAAATCACCTTTACTACTTGCTTTGACCTCGAATGAATATTCAAAAGGCAAGTTTAATCCCTTTTGTTATCCAATATTATAATTTCTGTTTTCAATATTTGCATATATTTCCAATATAATGAGAACCTTATTAGTTTTTGTTTTACGTAAGTCTTGCTTTATCTTACAGACATAATTTTTCAGACGTCAGGCTATTCGATGTATTATTCTGCATTAAATCATGAATATTTAGTCATTATTTGAAATAAATGTCAATGTCGGTAAATTGAATAATGCAGTAAAGGTCTTTCTGAATACTTTGCCAAGAAATACATTGACATTCATCAATGCAAATGTGAACCACCAGTGGAGTTGATCCCAAAGGGATAAGACCAGCCTAGGAAATAAAAACACAACTTTAAAAATTGAAAAAAAAAGTTTGTCTTTTGACCTAACGTATAACCACCATGCAATTCTACACAGGTTTCTGACGTTTAACCTACATAATGTTTACTGTACTTCAGTCTTTGGTAGTCTGAAAGGATGTGAACAGAAAAACGAAGAGCTTGCTGAATATTGAACATACAGAGATTTGCTTTCAGAGATTGGTGATTACCTAGCTGGAGCAGTGGTCCCAATCTGTAAGTTATTAAAAATATTATAACTGCATGCATTATTTTGACTATGGCTCTATCAAAGCTGGTAACGGTGATTCAAAATGGAAGTACATTCCTTCACTAGACTTGCAATATAACACATTTACTACATATGATAACGGTTTGCTTCAAATAGAGGAGCAAAGAACTGACAATTTTCTTTGGATGTTCGTGGATACACTCAGAAATGGTGGAAGGACTTCATCACCTCTCACACTGCCTACTCACTTGCCTCAACTCTGCCAGAGTCTGATTATCCCAGATTGTTCCTTGTTACCTTGGATCCCAAGGCATTGGAGTGGAATCGAGTCATTCTCACTCCTAGTGGCGTGTCCAAGATAAAGAAGGGGGAACCAATGGATTGTCCCATGGATCAAGATACAGTGAAAATTCTGCCCTGCATACTGTTCATTCAGATTAAATCACTACATAGTGCATTTGGCTACAATAAGATAAAAGAAAACAATACAGTATATAGTGTAAAAGCTACTGAAAAGATGCAGTGCAGGTAGATGCTAAAATGCAAAATCGTAATGAGGTAGATTGTGAGGCCAATACATCTTGTAAGAGAGGCTTGTTCAGGAGTTTGTTAACAGTGCCATCGAAGCTGTGCTTGATCCTGGTGGCATGTGCTTTCTGGTTTTTGGATCTTCTACCCGATTGGAGGGGAGAGATTCTACCCAATGGGAGGGGGTAGAAGAGAGAATGCCTGGGGTGGGTGGGGTCTCCGAATATATGAGAATGATCAAGGTTATCTATTAGCTGGTAAACAACTTTGGTGGTATGGTTTCTTGGAAGGTAAAGATTTTTATACTGTTACGTTAATAAAAGATTCCCACAAACACTTGGTGACACAATCATTCAAACTCATTACCATTTTCAATAGCATTGTAACACACCATCTGCCTCTTATATAAATAGTGAAGCCAACTAACTGACAAGCACTTCCTTCCACCTTAACAGTCATATAAATTACTGAGCATAATGTTTTTAAATCCAAACAGTATCATTTTCTCTCTCCACCGCTGCACCTACGTTTTCCTTATTGACGATTGCACTGTAATGTACCTGAAAAATAGCCCAGACTATGTTTTGCCAACGCAAATCACTAGCCAGCTATCCATTCTGCAAAGCCAGACTGGAATGCAAGCTTGTTGACTTATTCAACCATCCCTCTAAGGCGAGTAATGCTGTAACAACAGAAGCAATAAAATTTCCAGTTAGTAACGGAAAGGTTTGTGCACTGCTCTTTTATTTTCACGAATCAATATACATGACACACTTGCATGTTTTTTAATCAACTGGTTTGTTTCACTTGCTTCTGAATGATTGAGGTATTTCTCTTCTACAATACTTCTCATCCTAATTATTCTCACCTGTATACAAACTATCTACATAAATGTATTAAATTGAATTAACTTTATTATTCAATCTGTTATACAATTGAAGAAAACACACAATAAGAAATATACATTATATAAAAAATGGGCCATATTTCTATTTGATTTTGCAAGCAAGATTCCTTGAGCACTGTCTAAGGAAAATATGTGCCTGTAAAAGAGGACTCCAGTCAACATTCCCTCTAATACTTTTTACAGTTGCGTGGACCAACCATTGCTCTGAACAGAAAATTTTTACACAGCCTGAAACTGTGCAGCGCTTTAAATTTGTCTTTGTAATATGCATACTATTTAGAAAGAAAATTGAAGAATCACATACCATCGATTTTATTTATTAATTGAAGGACATATTGAAATACAGTGCAACAAAGAAAAAAATCTACATTTCATAAACATTATTTCATCTGTCTTTATTCCAGCTGCATGGCAACAAAGGCTATGAACGCAGGAGCATTTCAGTTACTGCACCACCGTACACTTGTGCAGCTTGGAGGGAACAGTGGCTCCGTTCGTCATTATTTCAACTTAGTTTCAAAATTCGAGTGCTCACTTTTAGCGGACCTTGCGCTGTATGACCAGATGTGTTCTTTGCAAAATTGATCTGCAAATAGATAGCGCAGTGGCTAGTGTAACACTACTGCAGTGTCGGTGACCCTGGTTCAATTCCATCGTGGTCCGTAAGGTGTTTGTATATTTTCCCCATGATTATGTAGGTCGCTGTGCGTTCCGGATTGTTCCCACTTTCTAAAGACACATGCTTTAGTAGGTTAATTTGTCACATGAGTGTACACTGGGCTAGAAGGTCCTGTTACCATATTGTATCAGTAAATAAAAGACTACTGAGTCTTTATGCTATAGAATCCCAGAAATTTAAGGCATAGGAGGAAGCCATTTGGCCCATTGTATTAATGCCAGCTAAAATGGAATTCAGACTATCTAAATTGACTCTCCTTGATAAAACTTAGCCTCTCTCAATGCTGTTTCATGCTGTCCCCTCAACAATGTGTCCACTATCTATTAGACTGATGGGCCAGTAGTTATTTGTTCTATCCTTTTCTCCCCTTATCACATCAGCAAATTTCCATTTCCCAGTACAACTTTAGCTAAAGAGCATTGGAAAATGATAATCAGAGCACATGATCATTTCACTTGATTCTTTTAAGCATTCGAATGCATTTTATTTGAGCTGAGCAATTTTGCACTTCTAAGAATGCTGGAGTCCTTGTCTTCCCTCACTATGTCTACCATTTACAGTTTCAAAATCTCCCTCCTTAAAGTCAATGTCTATAATCAATGCACGCTTTTCTAAGGACACATAGTTGAATATTAACTGAGAAATTTAAGCACATCCACATACTCTAGTTGCCATGCCGATTTCCAATTGCCCTTCTAATTTCTCTTTTGCTTTATATTTACAGATCATCTTAAGATTCTCCTTGATTCTACTACTACTACATCGACTCAGGCCTAGGGGGCCGGCGTCGGGCACGATGACGGACTCTCCACTTCTCCCTCTCCCTCATCAGTGTGTTCAGTTCATCTACATTAGCTGTGCCACTGTCTTCTAGGAGTGTGTTGACCATAGTCCTTGATTCTACTTGCCCATAACTTTTCCTGAGTCCTCTTTGCATTCCTGATATTACTTTGAATTTTAATTCCCTGCATTTGTAACATTAATTCTACCTTCTGCCTCCATCCAAGGATGTTAATGTTGGGGAGCGTGGTGTTTTGAAGAAGGAAACAACACCCCCCCCCCCACTTGCCACATGTTATTAGAAGGGATTTTCAATGAGTTATTGATTTGCTGGTCATTGAATTAGAGTTCATGTTATCTGACAAATCTGCAGTTATTCAACTGTTAACTCTGCAGGAAAATATTCAGCTGGCTTTCTTAGTATTAGTGCTTCCTTTTATGGAAACACCAATGGCCATGAACAGAAGAGCCCTCCACATTATTGAGCACATATACAAGGAGCACAGCCACAAGAAAGCAGCATCAGCATCAAGGCATCAATCTATCATCCTCACTATCTAGGCCATGCTCTCTTCTTGCTGCTGCCATTGGGAATGAGGTACAGGAGCCTTAGGTTCAGGAACAGTTAGTACCCTTCAACCATCAGGCTCTTGAACCAGCATGGATAACTTCACTCACCTCAACTCTGAACTGATTCCACAACTCATGTACCAATATTATTTATTAGTATTTATTATTATTATTTGTATTTGCTCATTTCTCTTGTTATGCACAATGGGTGTATGTATTTGTGTGTAGCTTTTCATTGATTATATTCTGAATCTTTATATCTACTATGAACTCCCACAAGAAAATGATTCTCAGGGTAGTATAGCTGACATACGTACCTTAATAACAAATTTACTCTCTTACCTAGCCCATAGTTTATATCTTCCTTACAACATAGAAAGAAGCTTTTCAGCCCATTAACACTACTTTACTTTACTTTATTGTCACCAAACAATTGATACTAGAGCATACAATCATCACAGTGATATTTGATTCTGCACTTCGTGCTCCCTGGAGTACAAATCAATAGTAAATATAGTAAAAATTTAAATTATAAATCATAAATAGAAAATAGAAAAGGGAAAGTAAGGTAGTGCAAAAAAAACGAGAGGCAGGTCCGGATATTTGGAGGGTACGGCCCAGATCCGGGTCAGGATCCGTTCAGCAATCTTTATCACAGTTGGAAAGAAGCTGTTCCCAAATCTGGCCGTATGAGTCTTCAAGCTCCTGAGTCTTCTCCTGGAGGAAAGAGGGACAAAAAGTGTGTTGGCTGGATGGGTCGTGTCCTTGATTATCCTGGCAGCACAGCTCCGACAGCATGTGATGTAAAGTGAGTCCAAGGACGGAAGATTGGTTTGTGTGATGTGCTGGGCTGTGTTCATGATCTTCTGCAGTTTCTTCCGGTCTTGGACAGAACAACCTCCATACCAGGTTGTGATGCACCCTAGAAAAATACTTTCTACGGTGCATCTATAAAAATTATTGAGGGTTTTAGGAGACAGGCCAAATTTTTTTAGTTTTCTCAGGAAGTAAAGGCGCTGGTGGGCCTTCTTGGCAGTGGACGCTGCTTTGTTGGACCAAGTCAGGTCATTTGTGATATTGACCCCGAGGAACTTAAAGCTTTTGACCTGTTCCACTTGCGCACCACCAATGTAAATGGGGTCATGCGGTCTGCTACTTCTTCTGAAGTCAACAACCAATCCCTTCGTCTTGCTGACATTGAGGGATAGGTTATTAGGTTATTGTCTTCGCACCATGCTACCAGGTTCTTAATTTCCTCTCTGTACTCAAACTCATCATTACCCGAGATACGGCCTACAACTGTGGTGTCATCAGCAAACTTATATATTGAGTTCGATGGAAACTTGGCTACGCAATCACTATGCTGGCTTTCATAGAAATAATTTCAATACCACTCCATCATGTTACATATGTCTTCACACAAGTCCATAAAGACTTCTAGACATATTTATTTTTAATCACATGTACATTGAAACATTCAGTAAAAGACGCCATTTATGTTAACAGCCAACACACACGGAGGATATGTTGGGGGCAACCTAAAACTGTTGACGCACGTTTCAGTGCCAACATACTGTTCCCACGTGTTGAGCTCAGCAGAAGAACACGCAGCCAATATACAACAAGCAACAACAGCAAAGCAAACCCAAGGTGGGTTGAGTAGAATTATATTATGGGGTGGAAGGAAGTAAGAGATGTGTGTTTCAACTATCTGTAGCCTGTAAATCAGAGGAGTTTGAGGAAATGGGTCCTGACATAAGTAGGAGATTAAAATATATGTGAGGCTGGATGTTGAAAACCCGTTGGTGGGGGAGTGACGGCCGATTATAAGATGAAGCTAGACGTGGTTCAATTGCTATTAAATAGGATTTGATAGCATATTCACAGATTTTGACAAGAACTGTGAGATCATTGATGTTAATGTTGGGGAGTGTGGTGCTTTGAGGCAGGAAACGACACCCCCCACTTGCCTTGCGTTATTGGAAGGGATTTTCAATGAGTTATTGATTTGCTGGTCATTGAATTAGAGTTCATTTTATCTGAGAAAACTGCAGTTATTCAACTGTTAACTCTGCAGGAAAATCTTCAGCTGGCTTTCATAGTATTGGTGCTTCTTTTTGTGGAAACACCAATGCTCATGAACTGGAAAGTTTACAAAAAGTGACGGATACAGCCCAGTTCATCACAGGAAAGAGCCTATCTGCCTGCCTGTTTGTCGGCTACGTGGAAGAGTCTATGTTGCAAGCCGACACTAGTGACCGTCCCACACTTCTCCTACACTACGTCGATGACTGCATTGGTGCTGCTTCCTGCACCCCTGCTGAACTCATCGATTTCATCAACTTCGCCTCCAACTTCCACCCAGTCCTCAAATTCACCTGGTCCATTTCTGACACTTCCCTTCCCTTTCTGGATCTCACTGTCTCTATCTCCAGAGACAGCTTATCCACCGATGTCTATTATAAACCAATGGACTCTCACAGCTATCTGGACTATACCTCGTGCCTCCCTGCTACTTGTAAAAACACCATCCCCTTCACTCAATTCCTCTGTCTCCACCACAACTGCTCTCAGGATGAGACTTTTCATTCTAGAACGAGGGAGATGTCCTCCTTTTTCAAAGAAAGGGGCTTCCCTTCCTCCACCATTAATGCTGCCCTCAACCGCATCTCTTCCATTTCACGCATGTCTGCTCTTACCCCATCCTCCCACCATGCTACCAGGGATAGGGTCCTCTTGTCTTCACCTACCACCCCACCAGCCTCCGCATCCAGCACATAATTCTCTAAACCTTCTGCCAGCTCCAACTGGATCCCACCACCAAGCACATCTTTCCCTCCCTTCACTTTCTGCTTTTCACAGGGATCACTCCCTATGTGACTCCCTTGTCCACTCGTCCCTTCACTCTGATCTCCCTCCTGGCACTTATCCTTGCAAATGGAACAAGTGCTACACATGCCCTTTCACCTCCTTCCTTACTACCATTCAGGGCCCCAAACAGTCCTTCCAGGTGAGGCAAAACTTCACCTGTGAGTCTGTTGGGGTCATATACTGTGTTCGGTACTCCCGGTACGGCCTCTTGTATATCGGTGAGACGCAACGTAGGCTGGGAGACTACTTCATCGAGCATCTACACTCTGTGTGCCAGAACAAGTAGGATCTCCCAGTGGCCACGCACTTTAGTTCCACTTCCCATTCCTATTCTGACATGTCCATCCATAGCCTCCTCTACTGTCGTGATAAGGCCACACTTAGGTTGGAGGAACAACACCTTATATTCCGTTTGGGTAGCCTCCAACCTGATGGCATGAACATCGATTTCTCAAACTTCCAGTAATGTCTTCAAGCCCCGCTCACCATTTCCCATCCCCTTGAACCTCTCTCATGTTAACTCCTTGCCCGCCCATCGCCTCCCTCTTGTGCTCCCACCCCAACTTTCTTCTTTCTCCCATTGCTTCCTGTCTCTTTCATCAATCAACTTGCTAGCCCTTTGCTTCATCCCTTCCCTTCCAAGTTTCACCCATCACCTGGCGTTTCTCTCTCCCCTCCCCCCACCTTTCAAATCTACTCCTCAGCAATTTTTCTCCAGTACTGCTGAAGGGTTTCAGCCCAAAACGTCGAATGCACTTTTTTCCATAGATGCTGCTTGGCCTGCTGAGTTCCTCCAGCATTTTGTGTGTGTTGCTCAGATTTCCAGCATCTGTACATTTTCCCTTGTTTGTGAGATCATTGATGTTGCTGTGACTTCACTCCTGGAAGTAACCTTCAGTGCAAATTCTGATAACTGCAATTTGACATTATTGACTTAAGGAATCTTTAGCAACAGACACAAAATGCTGGAGGAGCTCGGCAGGTCAGGCAGCATTTGAATGTGAGTATCTGGGAATTTGGTGGGAGTGAAGACACACTTCAAGGCAGGTGCCTTAAGGAACCTTTTACTTCCCTGCATTTCCATGTCTGCAATGTGACACACCATTTTTTTTCTGCCAAGCTGTGGACTGGCCTTAATAGTGGTTGCAAGTAGAGAACACAAGCCCTTTAAGAGAAACAGGTATGGCTTTAAGTACAGTCATTTCAGCTAACGCTATCCACTCATGAGACTGCATCCCATGAACATTTAGCAAGTCTATAACAGTACATTTTGCACTGCCTTGCTGCTGAAATCACAATAGTGAGGATGGAACATGTACCTTGCATTAGATCAATGAATTGTTCGTGCATCAAGATCCCAGAGCCTGCATTTCAGAACTATCCAATATACTCCTTGGTGGAGAGATGGAAATTGCTTTTGCTGGAATTCACTGATAATGACATGGTTCTTTGTGCACAAAAATATATATTTGATGCAAATCTTTTAATCATTTGGTGTATATGAATAAATTACAAGTTAACACAATTGTCCATTCTGTTAAACACTCTGGGAATCAAAAACAGGTTTGACAATCAGGTGGCAAGAAGATTTGTGCCTAGCATTTACTTTGGATCACCTTCCATGACGATCAGCAGTCTATGTGCGCTGGGTGCCACAGGTGATGCATAGCTTTATTTATCTGTGAATGATACACATTTGACTTCATTTATACCAGTTATACCAGAGCCTAAGAAGAATAATGAGGGCTACCTTAATGCCTATCGCCCGGTAGCACTCACATCAACAGTGATGAAATGCTTTGAGAGGTTGGTTATGACTAGACTGAACTCCTGCCCCAGTAAAGACCTGGACCCATTGCAATTTGCCTAGCGCCACAATAGGTCAATGGCAGATGCAATCTCAATGGCTCTCCACAGGGCTTTAGACCACCTAGACAACACAAACACCTACATCAGGATGCTGTTCATAGCTCAGCACTTAATACCATCATTACCACAATCCTGATTGAGAAGTTGCAGAACCTGGGTCTCTGAACCTCCTTCTGCAATTGGTTTCTCGACTTCCTAACCAAAAGACCACAGTCTGTGCGGATTGGTGATAACATCTCCTCCTCGCTGACGATCAACACTGGCGCACCTCAGGGGTGTGTGCTTAGCCCTCTGCTCTACTCTCTGTATACACATGACTGTGTGGCTAGGCATAGCTCAAATAACATCTACAAAACTCGCTGACGATACAACCATTGTTGGTAGAATCTCAGGTGGTGACAAGAGGGCGTACAGGAGTGAGATATGCCAACTAGTGGAATGGTGCCGCAGCAACAAACTGGCACTCAACGTCAGTAAGGCAAAAGAGCTGATTGTGGACTTCAGGAAGGGTAAGATGAAGGAGCACATACCAATCCTCATAGAGGGATCAGAAGTGGAGAGAGCGAGTAGCTTCAAGTTCCTGGGTGTCAAGATCTCTGAGGATCTAACCTGGTCCCAACATATTGATGTAGTCATAAAGAAGGCAAGACAGCAGCTATACTTTATTAGGAGTTTGAAGCGATTTGGTATGTCAACAAATACACTGAAAAACTTCTACAGTTGTACTGTGGAGAGCATTCTGACAGGCTGCATTACTGTCTGGTGTGGCGGGACTACTGCACAGGACCAAATGAAGCTGCAGAAGGTTGTGTATCTAGTCAGCTCCATCTTGGGCACTAGCCTACAAAATACCCAGGATACCTTTAGGTAGCGGTGTCTCAGAAAGGCAGCGTCCATTATTAAGGACCTCCAGTACCCAGTGTATGCCCTTTTCTCACTGTTACCATCAGGTAGGAGATACAGAAGCCTGAAGGCACACAATCAGAGATTCGGGAACAGCTTTTTCCCCCTTGCCATCCAATTCCTAAATGGACAATGAAGCTTTGGACTCTACCTCAGTTCTTTCAATATACAGTATTTCTGTTTTTGCGCATTTTTTGAAATCTATTCAATATACGTAATTGATTTACTTGTTTATTTATTATTACATTTTATTTTCTTTATTATTATTTTTTCTCTCTCTGCTAGATTATGTACTGCATTGAACTGCTGCTTAACAAATTAGGCATTATGTGACGATAACAAATTTCACGGCACATGCCAGTGATAATAAACCTGATCCTAATTCTGATTTATCCCAAGCTCAAGTGTTCTTCTTGTATGCATATGGTATTTAGAATCAATGAGTGTCCAACCTGACTTGTCAGAATCTGTTTGTGTCACTGACTACATCAATTATGTTGTATACTATGTTCAAAACTAATCTAGATATTGTGCTGGGGGTTTATAGTATTAAAATTGGTCATGGCGCCAAATTGGAGAAACTTAGCAAATAGTATTGAGGATGGTGAAGGACTGGAGATTGCAGATATTCTGCAGGCTGGGAAGTTCAGTGATAGGTGCAATTCTGTATTGAAAGTGAAATATTATATTTTGGAATTGGCATACAGATCTTAAGTGTAGTGGAAGAAAGAGTCTTTGTATTCCAAAGAGACAGATCGCCATAAGGAGCTATACAAATAGCCACATATGTATCACGGCGTAAAAATGCAACTAACTAACATTGTTATTCTTGTAGCAGTCAAAGTATTTGAAGATGAACTGTTTCCTAGCAGGAAGTGTGATGATGACTATTTCCATGTGGTTTCATACTATTCTAGAAATTCAGTGGACATTTCCCAACGTGAATTGTCCTTCCATATCAAGCACGTCTCAAATAACACATTTTCTGTGCATTTCTTCTCTTGAAATCTTGCTAGGGAATTTAGACTGTCTGTTCATTCCTTGAACAATCAAATTTAATATTCCTGAATCAGATTGGGACCGACCAAGGTTGAGATTGTTAACTTAATTTCCTGTCTTTTGGGACTTTCTACACCAAAAAAACAAATTCTCCCTGCAGCTGTTCACCACCGATGTCTGGCCCAACCTCTAACTCCAACCTCGTTGATTCCTCTCCAATCATCAATTTCCCAGATTCCCTGGCTGATGCCCTTCCTCCTGCCCAACATTAACTGAATTGCCAGCAATCCGGTTTCTGTAAAAATCTCGACTACTGCATATGATATAGATACAGAACACCAATTTTCTCGCAAGGTCACTGGAAGTGATTGGTTAGCACTTAGAACTCAGAGGATAGGGTGGCTGCAACTCTCAGTAAGAAGCAGTGGTTGATATCCTCATCCTGTCCACCTGATGTCCTGAATTGGCTTTCAATGAAGATTGGGGATAAGAAGTTGATTGTGTGCTGCCCATCCAATCCTTGAAGCTCACCAAGAAGCAATGTCAGGTGGGGCACCCCAGCGACACACCTGGGATGCCTAAAGCCTATGCATTTTTGATCCTGTGTCGCATGTCTGGGAAGAAGACTTAGTTGGCTCAAAGTACCAAGGATCTTCTCGAGCCTGGGCACTAAGTATCTAGCTGGGTCTGTTCACCTGGAACCATTATTGTTCAGCAACAGTATTGGAAGCCTACCTTATATTTTACTGAATCTTTAATCCCATTTCATAAGATCTGCCTCCATGAACCTTGCCCCCCACCCCAGAACATTCTGACCCACCCATCCACTTGAATTCCCTAACTCCATGGTCAACCAGTGAATGTTATTCCCAATTTAAGTCTCATCAGCTACTTGTTCTTTAATTTGACATCAGGTTTGCAGAGATTTCCCTCAAAACAATTGGGGCTATTTGTCGTAACTTGCAACCGTTGGGACAGTGTCATCATCGTCATTACGTGCAGTGTCGTATGACGTGGGTCATCATGGTCTACATGACCATGATTATTCTCCTACAGAACTGGCTTGCCATTGCCTTCTACTGGCCAGTATCTTTACAGGTTGGGTGAACCCTGCCCCCCCCAGCCATTATCAATACTCTTCAGAGACTGTCTGCCCAGTGTCAGTAGTCACATAACCAGCTCTTGTGATCTGCACCAGTTGTTCATACGACCACCTGCTCCCATGGCTTCACATGACCCTGGTCAGAGGGGAGGGGCTAAGCGGTGCTATATTTTGCCCGAGGGTGACCTGCAGGAGCTCCTTACACCTCCTTTGGTAAAGATGTATCTCCACCTCACCACCCCCGGGATGGAGTGAGCAGATTCAATTTTCCTTGGTATATTTCACTCTAGCAGTTATTATATTACCTTCCTAGTTTCATGTTATTTGACAGACCTGAATAAGATCATGACTCTAGTTGTACAAGTCTGAAATATTAAATGGGGCCCGGCATTTTATCCTGATCAGATAGTCATTAACAAACATTTTCAATACCTCATACCTATTATTTTTCTCTTAATTTTATATGAGTTTATTTCATTTTATGTCACAATACTTAAACATTGTACAGTACCAAACTACTTTTTTCATATTTACTCAATAATAATAGCATTCAATTTCTGTGAGTCTAATGGAAACCGTCAATTCCACTCCGCTGGGAGAAGAATTCAATCTTTCACATCTGGTGACAGAATTTTCACCTACTATTTCTTGGAGTGTTAGTAAACAACCTGATCCAATCAAAGGTCGTACCACGACTTGTGTTGTTTTAGTAACTGATGTGTATTTTTTCATTTAGTGATGAGATGGAAAGGTTAAAGATGACATTTCTCTCTAAGAGTGGAAGAACAATTAGGAATATTTTCTTTAGCATAAGGGGCAGTAGTGAGTGAATTCAGATATATATTCGGTGGTAGGGTGGAGATACGTCTCTACCAAAGGGGACGTAAGGTGCTTCTACCCTCCGCTAGCTAGCAGGTCACCCTTGGGAAAGGTGTGGTACCTGCTTAGCCCCCCTGATCAGGGTCACGTGAAGCCATGGGAGCAGGTGGTGGATGGTCATACGAGCAGCTGTTGTATATCACAAGTCCTGCGTAAGCCACCAATGAAGCTAGGAAGACAGTCTTTGAAGAGCGTTGATAATGACTGGGGTCATCCTTCTTGTACAGACACTGCCCATAAGCAGGCAATGGCAAACCACTTGGGTAGAATAATATGCCAAGAACAATCATATGATCACGTCATACGACACAGCATGATCTAATACTCAGGCGTGGTAGCACGCGATACGTAATTGAGAAGGAACAAGATAGAGGCTGATGATCTGAAACATTAAATGTTTTTTTCTCTCCAGTTGTTACACATTGCTCAGGACTTCTATTTTCAGATTACTGGCATTTTCACTTTTTTCTTTCCAATAAGGAGGAAGGCACTCCTTTTCAGTGACCATAGAGTCTGGGATATGAGAGCAAATGAGGCAGTTAGGAAATTAAAAGAAAGAAATCAAAAGGATGTTAAAAACAATTTAGGCCCATCGAATTAGGATTAGAGTTGGTGTGAAGGAAAACTCAAACACAGAGCAGTTGCAATAATACAGCCAATTTTTAATGTTAAGTTTCCATGCAACGACTTGTTATAAACAGATTGTTCAAATAATAATCAACTATGTTTGATTACTGCAGTAAGAAATATTTGATATTTGCTAAAGACAAAACCTAAAATCAAACATGAGGGAAACGTTGACTTTTCTCCTTACTGTACTATTTTATTTTAGCAATTGCTGAGTAAAATATGTAATATTTCTCATGTTAATATTAACCACATTAATAATGTCATTTATAAACTTAAGAAATTGTGCAGATGCTAGAACTCCAAAGCACCACTCACAAAACGTTGGGGGATCTCAGCAGGTCACAAAGTATCTATGGTAAGGAACAAACAGTCGACGTTTCAGGCCAAGACCTTTCTTCAGGACTGGAACAGAATGGGGAAAGTGCCAGAAGGTGGGGGTGTGGGGTGGGGAAGAAGGATAGCTAGAAGGTGATAGATGAGTCCAGGAGGGTGGGAAAGGTAAAGAGCTGCAGTTGGAGGAATCTGATTGGAGAGGAGAGTGGTCCATCGGAGAAAGGGCACCAGGTAGCGGTGATAGGCAGGTGAGAAGAGGCAAGAGGCCAGAGTGGGGAATAGAAGAAGAGGAGAGGGAGAGGGAAATTTCTTTTTAGCAGAAGGAGAAATCGTTGTTCATCCCTCAGGTTAGAGGCTACACAAAATGAATATAAGGTGTTGTTCCTCCACCCTAATAAATGCCATCATTTATTTCTGGCTAATAAAAAAAATAAATATAGTGTATGAGCACATTAAGCTGCCAAGCATTTGATGTTTCAAAAGAGATAAGGAGGGAGATAAAAGAGGGGGAGGTGTTGGACTAATAATCAGGGCAAAATCACAACTGCATCCAGAGGGAATTTAATGGAGGGATTATGCACTGGGTCCATACTGGTTAGAATCAAAAATGAGAAAGGTGCAGTCACTCTGATGGGATTATACAATAGGCCTTCCATAGCCACTGGATCGTTGTGGAACAGCTTTGCAAGAAGATTAGGGAAAGATAAAAATTTGCTTTACTTGCCACATGTAGATAAAAACATACAGTGAAGTACATTGTTTGTGTCAAATCAAATCAGCGAGTATTTTGTTTGGCAGCCTGCAGAACCACTCAAGGGGGAGATATATAATTGGAAGCGGGGGATATGAATGATGCTATTTTGTGTTGGCATTCACTAAAGAGAAAGACAAAGAGGATGGTGAGGTTAGTGTGGTGCATACAAATATTCTAGGGGATTTTGACATGGTGAAAGATATTGTTGGTTCTCTTGAAGAATGTTAAATTGGATAAATCCCCTGCCTAGATAGGTTGTATCCAAGTTATTAAGGGAGTCAAGAGAAGTGATTGCTGGGTCCTTACTGAGATTGTTTGTCCTCTCAGGCCGCAGGTGAGGTCCCAGAAGAATAATGAGTAGCTAATGTCCAGTGTTCAAGAAAAGGAATTGGGATAATCCTGGAAATTATAGACCAGTGAGTTTCACATCAACAATAGTGAAGCTTTTGGAGAGGATTCTTAGGGATAGGACTCATGAGCATTTGGAAAAGGCAATTAGGAACAGTTAGTGTGGCTCTGTGTGAAGCAAGTTATGTATACTGACTTGATTGAGTTTTTCTGGGAGGTGATGAAGATGATGATGATGAAGATAGAGCAGTCAATGTTGTTTATATGGATTTAGTTAGGCATTGAACAAGGTTTTCCATGGTAAGCTCTTCCAGAAGATTAAGGTGTATGGTGACATGGCTATTTAGATTCAGAATAGGCTTGGATTCTTTTAAATCTGATCGATCCATGATGGCATGCACAAAAATGTGAACTTTTAAACAAACAGTAAAATACTTAATCAGGTGAGCTTGGAGCCTTCGGAAGCAAACTATTAGCATTTAGATGTTCTTTAGTTCAGCATTTCAATTGCTATTCTGACTGAATGACTACTGAAGCTAAACTGAGAGAATGGCAAGTAGCTGAGTTTCAGCATGCATGAGAAGTTTATGGTCGACTACTGTGCTGCATAAGCACAAACTCTTCACACTGAGATCTATTACATTTAATTGTACAGTAGATTTAAATACACCCTTAGTGATGATGATACACATGCAGTGAAGAGTTAGTTAGGTGCATTGCACTCAGAAATGTTTTCTTCACACATTGTGTTCCGTTTCTCTGTGAGACTAGATTGAAATACATTGGGTAGGGTTCATCATAGACACTCTTTATTAGGTAGCCCGTACGCTTGCTCATTAATGCAAATACCTAATCAGCCAATCATGTAGTAGCAACTCAATGCAATAAAGTACTCAGACATGGTCAAGATGTTCAATTGGTGAAGAAATGCGATCCAAGTGACTTTGGCTGTGGAACGATGGGGCAGAAGGCATGATTTGAGTATCTCAGGAACTGCCGATCTCTTGGGATTTTCATGCACAAAAGTCTCTAGAGCTAACAGAGATGGTGTGAAAAACAAAATAAAATTCCAGTGAGTAGCAGTTTGTGGGCGAAAACACCTTGTTAATGAGAGAGTTCGGAGGAGAATAGCTAGACTGGTTCAAATCGATAGAAAGCCAACAGTAGCTCAAATAACCACACGTCACAATAGTGGTGTGCGGAGGAGCATCTTAGAATGCACAGCACATTGAACCTTCAAGTGAATGTGCTACAGCAGCAGAAAACCCTGTACATACTGCACACTTAGTGGCCATTTTATTTAGTGTAAGAGGTATCTAATAAAGTGGCCACTGTGTGGTTATGTCATGCAACCAGCAGCCTGAACTACTAGTCCGGTCCACAATCGACAAAGTAATGGAAAGTTTCTGGCGCGTTATATGCTGACAAAATATTAATAAAGAAATTAGAAGTGGAGGAATGTGTTAATGGTATGTAAAAGAACGAACAATTTTTTCCGTCAGATAATGTTGCACTGCCATGCAAGAAAGTAAAAAAAAATGTAATTTCCCCATTAAAAAGAACAACTGTAAGGTGAATTTCTCCAAGTGAGTCGTAGAGATAAAGAGAAAGTTGCTTGATCTCAGCGACAGTAGCACTATAATTAATCTCAAGGGCATGGACCAGGACAGGAAACATCAGGAAGAGTTTCTACCACTGATCATTTTCCACAGGCTGTGAAATGAGGTTCTCCTGGTGTTATGAGTCATGCTTCATTAAAGTAAGTTCTTACCTACATCACAACCATGCCACATTTTAGAAGAAGTTCTCTAGACGTATAACATGTCCCAAGCTTCTGAAAGGTGCCTTATTAAAGTATTTCTTCTGAAGAAACAACACATGCATCTGCAGAATGGTATTCAAAGTTCAAAGTAAATTTATTATCAAAGTAATTATATGTCACCATGTATAACCCTGAGATTCATTTTCTTGCAGGCATTCACAGCATAACAAACGATAGAACTAAATCAATGACAAAATACACACAAAGACCTACAAACAACCAATGTGCAAAAGAAGACACTGCAAATACCAATAATAATAATAATAAATAAGTAAATTACTAATACTGAAAACACGAGTTGTAGAGTCCTTGCGAATGAATCTATAGGTTGTGACATCATTCACTGTTGAGGTGAGTGAAATTATCCATACAAAATGCTGGAGGAGCTCAGCAGGTCAGGCAGTATCTGTGGAAATTAATAAACAGTCGAAGGTTCAGGCCAAGACCCTTCCTTTCAACCCAAAATGTCAACTGTTTATGTACTTCCATAGATGCTGCCTGACCTGCTGAGTTCCTCTAGACCTGTACGTGTGTTGCTTTGAATTTCCGGCATCTTCAGACTTTCTCATTTTCATGAAGTTATCCATGCTGGTTTCGGAATCTGATTGCTGAGGGGTACTATCTGTTCCGGAACCTTTTGGTGTGGTTCCTGAGGCACATGCATCTGCTTCCGGGTGGCTGCAGCAAGCAAGAAGAGAATGTGACCTGAATGGTGACTGTCCTTGATGATGGATGCTGCTTTCTTCTGCCAATATTCCTTGTAGATGTGCTCAATGGTGGGGGTTTTTAACCAGACTAGCAGTTTTCCATTTGGATAGACAAAAGTTAAAACTGGAGGAATTAATAGTCACAACCATCTGATAATTTCCTTGCTGCTATGTTTCAGAGTGGAAGTGGCAGACAAAGGCAAAGAAAAGAGGAATTTGCTTTTACAATGCGCCCTTTACAACCTCAGTGTGCTGCCAAACATTTCACTGCAGACGGAGTAACTTTGAAATGTAATTGCTATTTTAACACAAAGAAATGTGTTTGCTAAGTTTTCACTGCAAGCTCCCACATAAAGCAATCTACTTTCGTGATGTTGAGAGGTACAGTAAATTTTAGAAGAATGAGAGGTGATCTGTCCTAGGACCAGTACTTAAGTACCATTAAAAAGAAGGCACAACAGTGTCTCTACTTTCTGAGAAGTGTGCGTAGATTTGGCATCCCATCTCAAACTTTGACAAACTTGTGTAAATGTATGGTGTAGAGTATCCCGACTGGTTGCATCCTGGCATGCACCAATGCCCAAGAACATGAAAGCCTACAAAAACAAAGCAGACACCAGCAGAAAAGCCTGCCAGAAGTGGTGGATACAGCTCAGTCCATCACAGGCAAACCCCTCCCTACCACTGAGCACATCTACAAGGAGCACTGCTTCAAGAAAGCAGTATCAAGGACCTCCACCATCTGTGCAATGCTCTCATATCATACCACCATCAGGATGGAGGTACAGGAGCCTTAGGTCCCCTGCCTTCAATTATTATTCATCAACCATCAGGCTCCTGAACCAGCGTGAGTAACCTCAACTCTGAACTGATTCCACAATCCATGGATTCTGCCACGGTCCCGACTGTTAATTCCTCTTATTATCCTAATTCCTTTTTCCCCGCGTTCTCCTGGGCTCCTTGATTGCGATGCCTGGTTCCCTTCTAAACCTGCTGCATAAAAACCCCGGCTTTGCATCCACTCGTTGCCAGACCGTTGATCCAGCTAGTGTGGTAATTCACGTTCCCAGCCACTTAGAATGGTGTATTCTAAGTTATACTTCAGTACTGAGGTTTACCTGTGAAACTCTGTCTCTCCGTATCAAGGTAAGTATTGTCTGCCGCTTGCCTTTCCACGCTCCGTGTCAAGTTAAGTGTTGCCTGCTGCCTGTTTCCTGTTTGCCGTTCAGCTCCAGCAACGCCCTGTGTCGAGAAAAGTTTTGCCTGCCTCCTGCTCCTCCATTCACCCGCGCTGTTTGCTTGTGTTAATTCTGTCTCTCAACCACTTAGAATTGTGTATTCTAAGTTTTGTTTCCTCGTTGTTTGCTTGTATTAATTCTGTCTCTCGGCCACTTAGAATTGTGTATTCTAAGTTCTGTTTCTGCGCTGTTTGCCTGTGTTAACTCTGTCTCTCCCTGTTAATAGGAGCATTGCATGCCGCCTGTCTTTCCATTCATCCTTCCACCTGCTGTTCTCCTCAAGCCACGCTTGCACCTTGTTCTGCATCCCTGCTCTACCTCGTTCCACCCTCCGCCTACACTCTCCGTTGGCTCGGTGGTTAAACACCACGTTCCCACCGTAGTGACCTGGGTTCAATACCCGGCCAAGCCTTCCTCGCTCCTCGGCTTTTCTCTGCCTAATCCTCGCTCCCTGGCCTTCCCTGTAACTGTTAATAAACACTTTAGATTACTCTACCTCCGAGTCTGTGTTCTGCTTTTGGGTTTGCCCCGTTCCATTGCAACAGATTCACTTTCAAGGACTCTACAACTCATGTTAAGACCGTAAGACCATAAGATATAGGAACAGAAGTAGGCTATTCAGCCCATCGAGTTTGCTCTGCCATTCAATGGGCTGATCCAATTCTTCCAGTCATCCCCACTCCCCTGCCTTCACCCCATATCCTTTGATGCCCTGGCTAATCAAGAATCAATCTATCTCTACTTTAAATACACCCAATGACTTGGCCTCCACAGCCGCTTGTGGCAACAAATTCCACAGATTTACCACCATCTGACTGAAGTAACTTTTCCGCATCTTAGTCCTAAAAGGACGTCCTTCAATCCTGAAGTCGTGCCCTCTTGTCCTAGAATCCCCCACCATGGGAAATAACTTTGCCATATCTAACACATTCAGGTCTTTCAACATTTGGAATGTTTCTATAATATCCCCCCCTCATTCTTCTGAACTCCAGGGAACACAGCCCAAGAGCTGCCAGACATTCCTCATACAGTGACCCTTTCATTCCTGGAATCATTCTTGTGAATCTTCTCTGAACCTTCTCCAATGTCAGTATATCCTTTCTAAAGTATCCTTAGTATTATTTATTTATTTGTGTTTTTTCAGTATTTGCACATTTTGTCTTCTTATGTACAGTGATTGTCAGTCTTTGTGTATAGCTTATCATTGATTGTTTTGTATGTCTTTGTTCTGCTGTGAATGCCTGCAAGAAAATGAATCTCAGGGTAGTATCTGGTGACATAAAGCATATGTATTTCGAAAATAAATTTACTATTTCACCTTTAATTTCCTGCACCTCAGCTAAGGTGCAGCAAGCTTTATGCCCACCTGACAGAGCAGAGTGGAACTTGGTCTAACATTTGAAGAACAGCACAAACAACTGCACAATCACCCTTCAGAGGTGTTATGAGGTGTTAAACTCGATGATGTACCCTAATAACCATATAACCATATAACAATTACAGCACGGAAACTGGCCATCTTGTGCCGAACTCTTAATCTCACCTAGTCCCACCAACTTGCACTCATCCCATAACCCTCCATTCCTTTCCTGTCCATATAGCTACCCAATTTAACTTTAAATGACAACATTGAACTTGCCTCAACCACTTCTGCTGGAAGCTCGTTCCACACAGCTACCACTCTCTGAGTAAAGAAGTTCCCCCTCATGTTACACCTAAACTTTTGCCATTTAACTCTCAACTCATGTCCTCTTGTTTGAATCTCCCCCACTCTCAATGGAAAAAGCCTATCCACGTCAACTCTATCCATCCCCCTCATAATTTTAAGTACCTCTATCAAGTCCTCCCTCAACCTTCTACGCTCCAAAGAATAAAGACCCAACTTGTTCAACCTAATCTCTGAGTGTGATCTGGATCTCCTGAATGAGTTGTGAAAAAGATACTAATCGACACTCTCAGCATCGGTGTTTTCATTTTCAAATGCATCCACTAGAGCTGTGGACATTTGCCAGTTTTGAATTTTATGTCATTTCCATGATGCCTTTGCTTTTTATTGTGCAATTCAGTTTCAATTGATGAGGAAGCCCTGTCTGTCTCTAAAACACATAATCCTAACAACTTTGAAAAATCTGCACTTAATCAGACAACACAGCAAGTGTTCAACCATCACAAAGGAAAATGATGCAACTTGCCTGTCAGCCATTTGTCTTTTGTCAGCTATACCACCAGGTTCAATTATATTGATCTGAAATATAAACAAATTTGCATTTGGCACCAAAGCATTACTAGTATAGGGAGCAAATACATAATGGAGTGCATGTATGGCCTTGGTGGCTGGTCATCGTTCATCCTGCTATCTTTAACTACACCTTTGAGCATTTGCTGCCACAGGTTAGCTGGAAGATGTAATTGTACATGTAATAAAAATGTAGATCCAAATTTCTTTACATTATGACAACTAAGATTCTACCTCAACCTCCAGCCATATTACATAAAAGAAATACACAACCTTTACATGGATGCCAACTTGAGATTCCTCTATCTGTTTCGAAAGTTAACAAGATTGGAACCATTGATGGAAGCTTATTCCTAAATTATATGACCAACGTCATTGAACTTTCATAGCAGCCCACATGTGTTTTTAACACACAGACTAACCTGATTGTACAAAATACATTTGTTACAATTAAAGCACTCTAGGCAGTAGAAAACTGACACAAAATAAATATTGAAAAAAGTTAACCAGCAACTGTGCTCTAGAATAGGCAACTTCAATATTCTTTTGTGCAAGATCTTGATATTGAGAACACTGAAGATTACAACTTTAGCCCATTCTCTTTTCATTATCACTGCATTATTTATTGGAGTGCTTTTCTCAAATCTTTGTTATATTATATATTACTATATTATAGTATTGTATCATGACATTATTGAGAGTGTTCAAGAATGCAAGTTTAGCCCATTCTATTTTTATTATTACTAAATATTTACTAGAATGCTTTCCCAAATTTTTATTATAGGGAATGAAGCAATCTTTCCAGAGAAATATTCTTTTGATCTGAACTCTAATTCATGTTTTCAAAAAGTTCATACTGTATTATAGATTTAATCTCTTGAGATAAAGGTTTTACAATATCAACATCATAACATAAATGATTGACCAGAATAGATGGTAAAATATTTCGAAGTATGATTCGCCAAAGATTTTATTCATGGTATAAATATCAAAAAACACTATAATTTTTATCAGGTTTTATCCACAGAATTATAAATTGCTTTCTTAACATTTCAACTTGTCCATGAAATTTTTCCATTGGCAATATTTCAATAATGTGTTACCCATTGAATGTCACTACGAGAAGGAAGTTGTCAGAAGTCCTCAAACGATTACAAATCTGTTTTGTTCCTTGGATGAACAAAGGAGCTATGAAACCGTCTTTGACATCTGCAAGACTGTGGAGAGATCCAACGTTTAACCTATGATTCAAAATTCAAAATATCACTTTAAAAATATCCATTGACAGAAAACAACTCAATCAAACGTTGTCAAGTTAAAGAAAAATCACCCCATAATCTTTGGAATCTATCCAGATTTAAACAGAAATTATTGCCAGCTGCTTCATTTGAATTTCGTACAGCTGGTGAAGGTCCAAGTTACCGGATTGAAATTCCTAAAGTAATTGCTCTTCAACAACCTCTTTGTGAAATTTCAAAGTTAAATGAAACCATTAAGCCAAGTATTTTTTTCTCTCTGCCTTGATTTATGTAACCAAGTTGAATAAATTGTGTCAAGATAAAGAAAGGGAACTAAATGTTCATAGTATTTTAAATGTGCATATGTTCCTATATCATATGTATGTGTACAGGACACATGATATAGACAAGAACATTCATTTTAATGGGTTAATTGTTTTTGTTCTTAGCCTTTTCAATGACAAAATCCATATGTTGCAAATATATTGGAGTTGTTGTCTACTTAGAGTGTAAAACGTGATAACTTGTCTTGTGGCTATTCCAATACAGCAATCCATTAAAACCTTCCGGATATTCTATTATAAAAATAACAGAAAGTGGTTCAAATATAAAGCAGAACCATCAGTACACTTGTTTCATCACCCAAAGATCCAACAGCCTGCACAGAGAGAACAAACGTAATGTACCAAATCCAACGTGGAGACTGTCCCAAACACTATGTAGGAACTACATATGAGACTACATGAACGACAGCTAGCCATAGAAAGGCATGATCATCTGCCACTTATGAAGACTAAGAAGGATACAAGTTTGTCTGAGAAACTACAAAAATCCTGGCACAAGCACAAAACAAGAAATCACGAGAATTCTTAGAAGCTTGGTTCTCAATGGAAGATTCTATTAACAAGCATATTGAACTGGATGCAATTTATGAACCTAGGTGTCTGTGGGAAAGGGGCTTAGGGGTGAGCCATGGACACCCAAGGAACAAATGCCCACAATGACAGATAACCAAGGATACAGGCCAGTGGAGACCAATCAGCTACCGGGTTGGCCAGGACGTTGCAGAGTCTTGTGGCCAACCAATCAGAACAATGAGTCGGACTAATATAAACGCAAGCACTCAGCAGAAGGAACACTCAATTGCGCACTGATGATGTCACCTCGACCGGTGATGAAATGTTTGTGACCAAACCTCCAGGGCTGGCGAATAACCTTAAAACGATAAAACAGATCAGACAGGGTGTAAAGGTTAGTGTAATTATTCAGATCTCGTCCTTCTTTAATTAAGTACAATTTAGTTATGGAGCCCAAAATGAAGAACCATCCTTCAATACGTGGTTTTGTAAAAGATTTCAAAAATCTGTTTATTTGTAATTAGGAGTCCATTCATAAATGTTACCCTATTTTCCAGCTTTAGATTAATGTTTCTCATGAAGTAAAAAATAGGAAAATCATTTACTCATTCAATACATCGAACCGACCCTCTTATTAAACTTTCTGCACAGGCCTAAACAAGTTTCTCTTCTAATCCAAAGAATGGAAACGGAGAAAATAGAAAAATAGCCACTACTTCAAACATTTCTTTGACAGTCATTTGACTGACTACTCCATGGGCTACGGAGTGTTTATAAGAAGTTCCAGAGAGTCAGTCTCTGAGGAACTCTCAGAGTGGCCTGGGCCTCCTTGTATCTTATATATGTCTGTAAATTCTGCAGCTTGATATTAAAATAAAACAAAAAAAATGCATATCCCATGCTGGAAATAAACTTTAGATAGCAAAGAATTACAACTATAAAAAGTTATAAAGTTATTCTGGGAATTAAGCAGTAAAATTGGCAATAGGTTCTGCAAAGTCCAAGTTGAACGCTTAAGACTAATACACAATACTCAGGTACCAGTAAAGCCAATTGTGAGAGAGAAGATTTTTCTGAAGTGCATTCCACTGATGGTGAAGAGGAATTGCTGGTGAGAGACACAGTGAGGCAATATCTCTGAGACCAGAGATGGATAGTACTCCAACATTATCTGAGCAATCCAAGCATGCTAGGCAAGTGACAACTATGATTATGAAGAACATCTTGAAAAAAAAAACAATGGAGTTGTGTGGAGCCAACAAAGATTTATAAAAGGAAAATTATTTGAATAAAATCAGAAAACTGTGCAAACTCAATAGAAGTTACACATAGAACATAGACTCAGTGGCCACTTCATTCAGTAACATCTGTACACCTGTCGTTAATGCAAATGTCTGCTCAGCCAGTCACGTGGCAGCAACTCAATGCATGCTGGCATGATCAAGAGATTCAGTAGTTGTTCAGACTAAACATCAGAATAGAGAAGAAATGCGATCTAAGTGATTTTGACTGTGGAACGATTGTTAGTGATTGTTGGGTGGTTTGAGTATCTCAGAAACTGCTGATCTTCTGAGATTTTGACACACAACAGTCTCTAGAATTTACAGGGAATTATACAAAAAAAACCAGCAAAATTCAGTGAGCAGCAGTTCTGTGGGTGAAAATGCCTTGTTAATGAGACAGGTCAGAGGAGAATGGCCAAACTGGTTCAAGCTGACAGGAAGGTGACAGTAACTCAAATAAGCACGTGTTACAACAGTGTTGTGCAGAAGAATATCTCTGAATGCATAACACATCAGACCTTGTAGTGGATGGGCTACAGTGGCAGAAGATCATGAACATTAGGTACATCTGTAACTAATAAAGTAGCCAATGAGTGTAGAATAGTACAGCACAGTACAGGCCCTTCGGCCTATGATGTTGTGCTGACCTTTTAACCTACTCCAAGATCAATCTGTGGAAACGATTAACAAAACAAGTCCCAGACCTGAAATGTTAACTGTTTCTCTTTCCACATTAGAAATTTTTTACTATTTTAATCATGTTTGACTGAGTATTTTGAGTATGTGGCCAGCAGAGTAGAAGGAGGAAACCAATAGATGAGGCATTGGATAAAATCCCAACAAGGAACATGATCATTTACGAGGAGTGATTGATAAGTTCATGGCCTAAGATAGAAGGAGTCAATTTTAGAAAACCTAGCAAATTTATTTTTCAACATACTCCCCTCCTACATGTACACACTTAGTCCAGTGGTCGTAGAGCATACGGATCCCTTCTTTGTGGAATGATAAGTTCATGGCCTAAGGTAGAAGGAGATGAGTTATTAACGTCAAACCTTCTGCATTATCACTCAAAGAGTTGAACTGTACATGCGTGTAATGAGAGCGTCTTGGACCTCCAGGTGGTCCACAGCAGGGGTGATTGATAGGTTCATGGCCTAAGGTAGAAGGAGATGAGTTATACAGCTCTTGTTACATGCACGTGCAGTTCAACTCTTTGAGTGAAAATGCAGAAAGTTTGAAGTTAATAACTCATCTCCTTCTACCTTAGGCCACAAACTTATCAATCATCCCTGCTGTGGACCACCGCTGGAAGTCCAAGATGCCGACTTCTACAAAGAAGGAATCTGTATGCTCCACGACCACTGGACTAAGTGTGTAAATGTAGGAAAATAAATGTGTTAGGTTTTCTAATATTGACTCCTTCTACCTTAGGCCACAAACTTATCAATCACCCCTCATATTTTAGGACACAAGAAATTCTTGGTAAATTATGCATGTTGATTGAGAATTGATTATTGGATTGAAAGCAAAGAATGGGAATAAATATATCTTTTTTCAGGGTTGGCAGGCTGTGACTAATTATACCCCAACTTTTCACAGTTTGATTGAAGATATCAAGTCAAATTACCAAAGATATGATATTGTGAGCACAGAGGAGGATGTGAAAAGGCTTCATGGGGTAGGAATAAGGTGGGAGAGTGGATGAGGATGTGGAAGGTAGAATATCATGTGGAATAAAATGTATCTGCTTTGGTGCACAAGTGAAAAATATTTATAAAATAATAAGAGACTGGGTTCAAAGAGACCTGGTTCTTTTTATGAAGGTGTTGAAGGATTATGTACAGGTGCAGTAAGTTAGTAAAAGAGAAAATGCTGTGTTAGCCTTCATAAGCAGAGGAACTGACCTCCAGAACAGATACCAGGCAAAGAACAGACTGAAAACTTGTATAAAAAATGAACTTCGTAAGCTATGAATCAGAAAGAAGCAGCCTCCATCCATGGAGGCGTTTCTCATTGCTAGCAATAAACATGTCTTTGAACAGATCCACTGTGTTTTTATTTGTTTTTTGTTGTAAGACCTAGTGAAAGGTACACAACAGAGTACACAGAAGATAATCAGGAAGGCAAAAAGGGATGGTGAGTTATTCTTCTCAGGTAAGAAAAAAAAAGGATCCTAAAAACTTCTGTAAGTATATTATGAGTAAAAAGGGTAGCTAAGGAGAGAACAGGTCCCCTTATTTATTTTTTTCTTGCGAATGCTGCTTTTGTGATGTTACTGCCTCAATGTTTTTCATTGCACCTGTGCACTTAAGTCGTCGTGCATTTAACTATAATCTTAACAATAGCATTGTTAAACCTATATCAATAATATTGACTATGTGTGGAGCCAAGGGCCATAGACAAAGACTTAAGTGAGTCCTTCTCATTTGTATTTATTGTGACAAAGGCATGGGAATTCAGGGAAGAGAACACTGATTCCTGAGTCACATCAATATTACCAAAGAAGAGTCCAGTGTAATCTCACTTCCAGCATTTGGTCAACTGATCTGCATCTACAGACGTTCAAAAGCATATCTGAGTCCATTTAAAATATGATGAGGGTTTCTACTACCAAATGTAGGTAAGATATTCACAACATGCTGGAGGAACTCAGCAGGTCAGGCAGCATCCGTGGAAATGATGAGTCGACGTTTCGGACCGGAACCCTTCGTCAGGACTGAAAAGGGAAGGGGCAGAGGCCCTATAAAGAAGGTGAGGGGGGAGGGTGGGAAGGAGAAGGCTGGTAGGTACCAGGTGAAAAACTAGTAAGGGGAAAGATAAAGTGGTAAAACATTATTTCCCTCATCTCCCTTTTCCAAATTCCTTTAAATTTATGCTATTTGCTTTCTCTGACCTCTTGATGAAGGGGCATTAAGTAATTCTTATTTATTCTAGCTCATAATTTTAAACAAACAATTATCCTCTCAGCCTTATTTGTTCCAAGGAAAATACCTCCAGCTTATCCAAGCTCTCTGATAGCATCAGATTCTCAGCCTTGACAATATTGCTGTAAATTTCTCGGAAGTAGTCACTGCTTTGCGCTTATGTGGTGAACTGTTATACACATTTCTCAAACTAAGGCCTAAACAATGTTGCATGAACTTCCATAATAACTTAAATGCTCTTGTATTCTGTGCCTCAGCAAATAAAGAAAAGCATCCTGTAAGGGTTTTAACCAGGATGTTGATATATTATGTTAAACTTAAGGCCTTATGGGCATACACTTCAAGATCCCTCTACACCTCCACACAGTATTTTCTCAGGCATTATGCAGTACTTTGCCTTGAGGAACTCCCCAAGTGCATGACCACAGTAGATTAAGCTTCCTGCCGCTGTGACGAGTTTCTACGTTCTCCCCGTGACCATCTGGGTTTTGTTCGGGTACTCTGGTTTCCTCCTACATTCCAAAGATATACGGGGCAGAATGTTAATTAATCACAAGATGTAAATGGAGATGTTGGCTCATGGGGCTCGAAGGGCCTGGTACTGTGCTGCATTTCTAGATAAAAATTTTTAAAAATAAATATTTGCTTTGCTATTTCTCTGTCTGAATGACCAGTCCATCTATACCTTTCTACAGTCTAGTCTTCCTTCTCAACTGTAATGATATGGTTATGTTTTATATCATCTTCAAACTTCTTTATCCAGTCCCTTATATGTAGGTCTCAATCATTCATATACAGTGTATGGTAAAATGCAAGGAATCGAGTAAAGTGTCCCTGAGACCCCTATTGGGCAAAGCCTTCCAGTGACAAAAAAAAAATTTAACAACCATTACACATGGCTTCCTGCCGCTGAGTCAATTGTCGGTCCGCTTGTTCTCTTCCCCACTTGGATCCCAAGAGACTTTACTTTTTTGAACAGTCCGTGATTGTGGACTTCAGGAAGTAGGAGCTGGGGGAACATACATGAGTTCTCATTGAGGGACCAGTGGTGGAAAGAGTGAGCAGATTTAAGTTTCTGGGTTTCAACGTCCCTGAGGATCCATCCTGCACCCAACACACTGATGCGATCAGTAAGCAGGCTTGCCAGTAGCTGTACTTCAGGAGAAGCTTGAGGAGATTTGGTACGTCATTAAATATTTTAGCAAATTTCAGTAGATATATAGTGGAGAGCATTCTGACAGTTTGTATCATTGCCTGGTATGGAGGTTCCAATGCACAGTGCTATCATGTTTGCTGTGGTGTGCTGGGGCAGCAGACACCAACAGAATCAACAAACTCATTCGTAAGGCCAGTGATGTTGTGGGGATGGAACTGGACTCTCTCACGGTGGTGTCTGAAAAGAGGATGCTGTCCAAGTTGCGTGCCATCTTGGACAATGTCTCCCATCCACTACATAATGTATTGATTGGGCACAGGAGTACATTCAGCCAGAGACTCATTCCTCCGAGATGCAACACAGAGCATCATAGGAAGCCATTCCTGTCTGTGGCCATCAAACTTTACAACTCCTCCCTTGGAGGGTCAGACACCCTGAACCAATAGACTGGTCCTGGACTTATTTCCTGGCATTATTTACATATTACTATTTAATTATTTATGGTTTTATATTGCTATATTTATACTCTATTCTTGGTTGGTGCAACTGTAACGAAACCCAATTTTCCCTCGGGATTAATAAAGTATGTCTATCTATCTATCTAGGACCGCAAGAGGCTGCAGAGGGTTCTCGACCCAACTAGCTCCATCATGGCCACAGTCCTCCCGCCATCGAGCACATCTTCAAAGGGTGGTTCAGTGCCTCAGTGGTTCAATATGACGTCGAGGAATGTATACAGTATACAACCTGAAATCCTTACTCTTCACAGGCATCCACAAAACTGAAGAAAATTCCCAAAGGATGAATGACAGAAAGCATGAGAACGTCAAAGCCCCCCTCCCCCCTCCCACGCACAAGCAGCAGCAAAAGTATCAACCCTTCCCCACCACCCACCATGCAACAACAAAGCCCTCAGAGACCATGATCTAGAGTCCATCAAAAACTAACTGTCCATCCCACACTCACACAGGCTCTCTTTCTTAATAGCGAGGGAGAGAGAGGGGGGAGACCAACAGCTCGCTATTTCGATGTTACAATCTACAGCCTCACTTATTTGAGTTTTCCTGACTGGAGGACTAACACTCACCAAGAGAGAGAGAGAGAAGGAGGGAGAGAGATTGCTTGAGTGCAGGGGCCTTCTTTCGACAGCAGAGTACACCATTTGCTCACTGTCTTGATGTTTCCGTCTTCTGCTACAGTTACATAGAAACATAGACAACAGAGTTGCGCCAAACATGTCCCTACCTTAGAAATTACTAGGCTTACCCATAGCTCTCTATTTTACTAAGCACCATGTACCTATCTAAAAGTCTTTTAGAAGAACCTATCATATCCACCTCCACCACTGTTGCCAGCTGCCCATTCCACGCACTCACCACTCTCTGAGTAAAAAACTTACCCCTGACATCTCCTCTGTACCTACTCCCCAGCACCTTAAACCTGTGTCTTCTTGTGGCACCTATTTCAGCCCTGGGAAAAAGCCTCTGACTATCCACATGATCAATGCCTCTCATCATCTTATACACCTTTATCAGGTCACCTTTCATCCTCCGTCACTCCAAGGAGAAAAGGCCGAGTTCACTCAACTTATTCTCATAAGGCATGCTCCCCAATCCAGGCAACATCCTTGTAAATCTCCTCTGCACCCTTTCTATGGCTTCCACATCCTTCCTGTAGTGAGGCGACCAGAACTGAGCACAGTACTCCAAGTGTGGTCTGACCAGGGTCCTATATAGCTGCAACGTTATCTCTCAGCTCCTAAATTCAATTCCACGATTGATGAAGGCCAACACATCGTATGCCTTCTTAACCACAGGGTCAACCTGCGCAGCTGCTTTGAGTGTCCTATGGATTCGGACCCCAAGATCCCTCTGATCCTCCACACTGCCAAGAGTCTTACCATTAATACTATAGTTCTTCAAGAAGATGGGTCCTTGATTAAAGAACCTCACTATTTAATACATAACCTCATTACTACCATCGGGTAGGAAGTGCAGACGCCTGAAAACCCATAATCAACATTTTTGGAACATCCCCTCCGCCATCAGATTTCTGAACTGTCCATGAACCCATGGTCACTACCTTTCTATTCTACTTTTGCACTTTTTTTGTAACTTATCGTAACTTTTCTGTCTTGCAGAGCACTGCTGTCACAAAACAACACATTACGTTTCATTTATCAGTGATAATAAGCATGATTTTAGTTCTGAAAAGAGGGGCCTTGCCAAAGGCATTGCTAAAATTCATAAGGACTACATCAAACACATTGCCTTCAACAGTTCTCCTTGTCATTTTATTACAGAATTCAATTAATTTGGTTATACATGACCTTCCCTTAACAAATCCTCATAAACTTCTGATTGTACAGTACCTTTTTAAATGAGGATTTATATTGTCCTTTAGAATTGATTCTAATGTATTATTCATTACCACATTTGTTCACCTGCAAGTAAATGTCCAATCCCTTCCACCTCCCCTTTTCCTGTTCCCCACCCTTTCAAACAAAGCTACAAAGGTAGAACCCCTTCAGTCCTCTAGCATAGCTGCTAAAGCCAATTTGTAGTCAGAGATTCCTCAAATTCTCTCCTTTTAACTACTTGGGAAATCTTTCAGCTGGGCCTGTTGAAGACCCTCATGCCTCCAATGACTTTGAGAGGTATGTCAATGAAGATGAAAGCTTTAAAGTGAAGGAAGACAAGGATGGTTTAGCTATGTGACTGACTACTCACCAGACAATGCATTGTTTTACATCAATTTTCAGTGCCTTGCATCGCGTTGCGCACTGCTCAAATGGACCTTGTTAGACAAAAGCAATCCAGAGAGGACACATACACAACACACGCATGTTAAATCAAAACCCAAGTTCCATACCTTCCTCTTTCCCACAATAAAAGCAATCTGAATGTTGCAAGATGAATATCTGCTTTTATTTTGTCATAACAAGAAAGGATCGATCACTGAATGCTCAAATGCACATGATGCATATTGATTTACTTGTGTGTGTAAATATTCTTCCAGCAGACATTCTTGTGCCAGTGACATTTTTACACAGGATTACTACCCATTTAAACACAATGTCCTAGAGCAGTGGTCACAAAAAAAATAAATTGGTTCAGTTTATCACAGCTCTGGATCATTGAAACTGAACTTATTTGATGACTTTCCCCAGGGTATGTCAGTTTGAAAGCTTACATGCACCAGTGCTTGTACGTCTGAGAAAGGTTATTTTTAATGTCCATGAATAATGACAGGTATTCCTGTATTTGGAGCAGAGCAGTGGGTGGTGGATTGTAATTAAAATGCATACAAGATACTGCCTACTTCACAGGGATACGGCTGATATTCCTTCACTATCTCACAAAATTGAATGCAGGAAATGATGACAAAACTTAGTAGCACAAAATGGACACATCTACAGTACCAATAATATGGTCAAATAGTCTACAGCTATTCAGATACTTCAGTGTTGGGAAAGCTTTCAGGTGATAGGTACAATTTAAAAAATGTTTATATACTTCTTAAATTTAGTGATACAGCATAGTAACAGGCCCTACTGGCCGAATAAGAGATGCTGGGATTCTATAGCATTTGTTCAGTAGTCTTTTTCAGTTACTGATACAACATAGTAATAGGTCCTTCCAGCCAAACAAGCCATTTACACATGTGACCAATTAACCTACTAACCTGCACATCTTTGGAATGTGGGAGGAAACTGGAGCATCCGGAGGAAACCCAACGTGGTCACGGCTAGAATGTACAAACTCCTTACAGGCAGCGGTGGAATTGTACCGGCATTGTTCATGCTGACTGCTGCGCTATCACCTTCAAGATTGTCAATAAAAAGTGATTACTGTGACCTTTCAGCATTGAATGCTATTGAACATTACTTTAAAGAGGTTTAAAATTTAATTACAATTAAACTTAACCCAGTGCACTGCTCTGATGAACTAAGTTGTTTGAAATTATATGAGATATCATAACTTTGAAGAGCAAGGAATCAATAAATTCCAAAATTTGTATCTATAATTTTATGAATAACCTCACTTTCAATGTAAAAAAATTGTGGGTTCAATGGAGGGGTTGCTGACAATATTGACTTAAACAATAAAGCATAACAGGCTTATCCCTACTCTCCATACGGAACTATGGTGTTGCCCTTTACACCATATTTTCTGTGCACTTACTGACCATGGCCCTCTACATCACAGTTCAGGTAATTCCACGTTGCTGAAATCTATTTTTATTTAACATTTTGGAGTTAAGAAATGACAGAGAAAGTAACACACACACGTACACATTCATCAAAAAGCACTCATACTCTCCTTTTCATATTGCCATTTAACACAAAAACAATTAAAGCACACTTGTGCACCATAAGACCATGAGACATGTAAGTAGAATCAGGCCTTTTGGCCCATTGAGACTCCTCTGCCATTCCATCATAGCTGACTTATTATCCCTCTCAACCCCATTCTCCTGCCTTCTCCCAGTAACCTTTGATGCCCTACTAATCAAGAACCTATCAATCTCCACTTTAGTAATACCCAATGACTTGGCCTCCACAGCTACCTGTGAAAATGAATTCCACAGATTTTCCACACTCTGGCAAGAGAAATTCCTCCTTATCTCTATTTTAAAAGAAAGTCCCTCTATTTTGAGGCTATACCTTCTGACCCTAGGGTCCCCCAGTTTAGGAGATATCCTCTCCACATCCACTCAATCTAGGCCTTTCAAATATTCGATAGGTTTCAATGAGATTCCAGCTCATTCTCCTAGGTTCCAGTGAGTACAAGCCTAGAGCCATCAAACATTCCTCATATGTTAACTTGTTTATTCCTGGAAATCTCATGGACCCTCTCCAATGCCAGAACATCATAAGGGGTCCAAAACTGCTCACAATACGCTTAAGTGCTGTCTCACCAATGTCTTATAAAGCCTCAGCATTACATCCTTGTTTTTATATTCTAATCCTCTCAAAAGGAAACTAACATTGCAAATTAACCTTTAAGGAATTCTGCACCAGCAGTCCGAAGATACTTTGCAACTCTGATTCTTGAATGTTCTGCTTGTTTAGAAAAGTAGTTTCACCTTTATTCCTTCTACCAAAGTGCATGACCATACAATCCCCTACACTATATTCCATCAGCCACTACTTTGCCCATTCTCTTAATCTATCTAAGCCCTTCTGCAGACTCGCTGCTTGATTAATACCAGTTACCCCTCCTCTTATCTTCATATTGTCTGTAAGCTTGGCTGCAAGGCTATGAATTCCATCATCCAAACCATTAACATGAAAAGAAGAGGTCTCAACACCAGCCCTTGTGGAATAATACTATTCACCAACAGCCAGTCAGATATGGCACCCTTCATTCCCACTCTTTGCCTCCACCAGACAACCAATCTTTTATCCATGCTAATATATTTCCTGTAATACCATGGGCTCTTATCTTGTTAAGCAGCCTCATGTATGGCATCTTGTCAAAGGCCTTCTGAAAAACCAAGTAAACAACATCTACTGACTCTCCTTTGTCTATTCTGCACCAAAGAATTCTAACAGATGGCAAGATTTCGTCTTAAGGAAACCCTGCTGACTTTGGCCTATTTTCTCATGTGCCCCTAAGTACCGCAAGGCTCCATCATCTTCCCAATCACTGGTCTGGCTAAGTGGCCTATCATTTCATTTTCTGTGCTTCAGTGGAGTGACATTTGCAAATTTCCAGTCCTCCAGACATTCCAGAATCTTGTGATTTTTGATAGATCACTATAATGCCTCCACAATCTTGTCAGCTACTGTACCTCTTTCTGAACCCTGGGGTGTCGTTCATCTAGTTCAGTTGACTTATTTATGTTCAGAACTGTCAGCACTATCTCCTTAGTGATAGCCACTACACTCATTTCCATCCCCTGACACTCTCGAATTTCTGGCATACTGCTAGAGTCTTCCACAGTGAAAAGTGATGCAAAATGTTTATTAATTTCATCCACTATTTCTTTGTCCTCCATTACTATCTCATGAGCATCAATTTCCACCAGTCTGATATTCATTCTTGCCTTTCGTTTACTCTTTAACTTCCTGAAACACCTTCAGTATCCTTTTTTATATTATTGGCTAGCTAACTTTCAAATCTAATCTTTTCGCTCCTGATAATTTTCCAGTTGTCTTCTAGTGGTTTCTAACAGCTTCCCAATCTTCTAACTTCTCACTATTTTTCCTATATTATATGCCCTCTCTTTTCCTTTCATGTTGTCATTAATTTCTACATTCAGCCAGGGTTGCCTGATCCTCCTGTTAGAATACTTTTTCATTTTTGGGAAGTATCTATCCTGTGCCTTCTAAATTATCTCCCGAACCTCCAGCCATAATGTTCTTTTTTTTTTGCGTGTGCCTGTGTGCGTCTGCGTGTCCGTGCATGCGTCCGTGATGACGTCTTTTTCATGGCTTTTACAAGGTGCGGAGCAAGACAGAGAGAGACTGTGTGGCGTGCCACTCCTTACACAGACATTTTCGCAGTGTTTTCCCTTTATTTCACGAGGTTGCGTTCCGATCTCGACACTCAACCCGGCACGGATGGAAAGCGTACACGGGAGCGGACGCGACTAGTTTCAAACCCGGGAACCTCTGCTCCTGGGCAGCCGTAATGTTCTGCTATGAGCCCTGTTAATGTCCCCTTCCAATCAACCTTCGCCAGCTTCTCTCTCATGCCACTGTAATACTGATCACCTGACTTTATCTTCTCCCTCTCAACCTACAGGGTGAATTCTATTATATTAAGATCACTGTCTCTTAAGGGTTTCTTTACCTTAAGCTCCCTAATCAAATCTGATTCATTACACAATTCCCAGTCCAGAATTGTCTATTTCATTGCGGGGCTCAACCACAAGCTGCTCTGAAAAGCAATCCCATAAATATTCTACAGATTCCATCTCTTGAGATCCAGCACCAACATAACTATTTCAGTCTATCTCAACATCAAAATCTTCCATCATGATTGCAACATCCCCTTTTGACATTCCTTTTCTATCTCCTGTTGTAATTACATCCCACATCCTGGCTACTGTTCAATAGTTGTATACAACTCCAATCAGGGTCTCTTTACACATGCAGTTTCTCAGCTCTACCCACAAGGAATCTACATCTTCCATGTCACCTCTTTCTAATGATTTGACCATAAGACCATAAGACATACAGTAGAAGTAGGCCATTTGGCCCATGCAGTCTGATCTGCCATTCAGTCATGGCTGATCCTTTCAGAATCAGAATCAGAATCAGGTTTATTATCACTGGTCTGCATCGTGAAATTTGTTAACTTAGCAGCGGCAGTTAAATGCAATAGAAGAAGCTGTTCCTGAATTACTGAGTGTGTGCCTTCAAGCTTCTGTAACTCCTAATTGATGGTAACAGTGAGAAAAGGGCATGCCCTGGGTGCTGGGGGTCCTTAATAATGGACGTTGCCTTTCTGAGACACTGTTCCTTGAAGATGTCCTGGGTACTTTGTAGGCTAGTACCCAAGATGAAGCTGACTAAAGTTACGACCCTCTGCAGCTTCTTTCGGTCCTGTGCAGAATGCTCTCCACAGTACATCTATAGAAGTTTCTGAGTGTTTTTATTGACATACCAAATCTCTTCAAACTCCAAATGAATTATAAGCGCTCTCTTGCCTTCTTTATAGATGCAATGATATGTTGGGACCAGGTTAGGTCCTCAGAGATCTTGACACCCAGGAATTCTCTCCACTTCTAGAAACATAGAAACATAGAAAATAGGTGCAGGAGTAGGCCATTCGGCCCTTCGAGCCTGCACTGCCATTTATTATGATCATGGCTGATCATCCAACTCAGAACCCCGCCCCAGCCTTCCCTCCATACCCCCGATCCCAGTAGCCACAAGGGCCATATCTAACTCCCTCTTAAATATAGCCAATGAACTGGCCTCAACTGTTTCCTGTGGCAGAGAATTCCACAGATTCACCACTCTCTGTGTGAAGAAGTTTTTCCTAATCTCGGTCCTAAAAGGCTTCCCCTTTAGCCTCAAACTGTGACCCCTTGTTCTGGACTTCCCCAACATCGGGAACAATCTTCCTGCATCTAGCCTGTCCAATCCCTTTAGGATTTTATATGTTTCAATCAGATCCCCCCTCAATCTTCTAAATTCCAACGAGTACAAGCCCAGTTCATCCAGTCTTTCTTCATATGAAAGTCCTGCCATCCCAGGAATCAATCTGGTGAACCTTCTTTGTACTCCCTCTATGGCAAGGATGTCTTTCCTCAGATTAGGGGACCAAAACTGCACACAATACTCCAAGTGTGGTCTCACCAAGGCCTTGTACAACTGCAGTAGTACCTCCCTGCTCCTGTACTCGAATCCTCTCGCTATAAATGCCAGCATACCATTCGCCTTTTTCACCGCCTGCTGTACTTGCATGCCCACTTTCAATGACTGGTGTATAATGACACCCAGGTCTCATTGCACCTCCCCTTTTCCTAATTGGCCACCATTCAGATAATAATCTGTTTTCCTATTTTTGCCACCAAAGTGGATAACTTCACATTTTCCACATTAAATTGCATCTGCCATGAATTTGCCCACTCACCCAACCTATCCAAGTCACTCTGCATCCTCTTAGCATCCTCCTCACAGCTAACACTGCCACCCAGCTTCGTGTCATCCGCAAACTTGGAGATGCTGCGTTTAATTCCCTCATCCAAGTCATTAATATATATTGTAAACAACTGGGGTCCCAGCACTGAGCCTTGCGGTACCCCACTAGTCAACGCCTGCCATTCTGAAAAGGTCCCGTTTATTCCCACTCTTTGCTTCCTGTCTGCTAACCAATTCTCCATCCACATCAATACCTTACTCCCAATACCGTGTGCTTTAAGTTTGCACACTAATCTCTTGTGTGGGACCTTGTCAAAAGCCTTTTGAAAATCCAAATATACCACATCCACTGGTTCTCCCCTATCCACTCTACTAGTTACATCCTCAAAAAATTCTATGAGATTCGTCAGACATGATTTTCCTTTCACAAATCCATGCTGACTTTGTCCGATGATTTCACCGCTTTCCAAATGTGCTGTTATCACATCTTTGATAACTGACTCCAGCAGTTTCCCCACCACCGACGTTAGGCTAACTGGTCTATAATTCCCCGGTTTCTCTCTCCCTCCTTTTTTAAAAAGTGGGGTTACATTAGCCACCCTCCAATCCTCAGGAACTAGTCCAGAATCTAACGAGTTTTGAAAAATTATCACTAATGCATCCACTATTTCTTGGGCTACTTCTTTAAGCACTCTAGGATGCAGACCATCTGATCCCCCTATGAGGATTACTTTTCCTGAAGTCCACAATCAGTACTTTCGTCTTACGGATGTTGAGTGCAAGGTTGTTGCTGTGACACCACTCCACTAGCTGGAATATCTCGCTCTTGTACGTCCTCTCATCTCCATCTGAGATTCCACCAGCAATGGTTGTGTCATCAGCAAATTTATAAATGGTGTTTGAGCTATGCCTAGCCACACCGTCATGGGTATAGAGAGAGTAGAGCAGTGGGCTAAGCACAGACCACTGAGGTGCACCAGTGTTTCACCTCCTTGGCCTTTTCTCCGTAACCTTTAATACCATGGCCAATCAAAAACTTATCAATCTCCCATCCAATGACCTGGCCCCCACAGCTGCCAGTGGTAACAAATTCCACAAGTTCACCACCCTCTGCTAAAGAAGTTTCTCCATATCTCTGTTTTACATGGATACCCCTCTAACCTGAGGTAGTGCCCTCTTGTCCTAGACTCCCCCACCATGGGTAACATCCTTTCCACGTCTACTCTGTCTGGACCTTTCAACTCTTGAAATGTTTCAATGAGCTTCTAAATTCCAGCGAGTAAGACCCAGAGGCATCAAATGTTCCTCATATGATAACCCTTTCATTCCTGGAATCATCCTGGTGGACGCCCTCTGAACTCTCTCCAATACCAGCTTATCTTTTTCTTAGATAAGGAGCACAAAACTGTTCACAATTCCCAAAGAGAGGCCTCACCAGTGCCTTATAAAGCCTCAGCATCACATCCTTGCACTTATATTCTAGATCTCTTGAAATAAATGCTTCCAATTATGAACTTCTTTCAACCATGACTCAGTGATGGCCACAATGTCATACCTGACAAACTTTAACTGTGCTTCAAGATCATCTATCTTATTCTGTATTTTGTGTGTATTCCAGAATAACTCCTTCCATCTGATTTTCATCACCCTTTTCAATTTTGCCCCTATGTTATACTTCAGCTCAGACTCCGACTGCAATTTTTCCCTACCGTCTGCCTATCCTTCCTCACAATCTCACTACACACTGCATCTGCTTGTATACCAACTGTCTCCTCCTCAGCCCTATCACTCTGGTACCAATAACACTGCCAAATTAGCTTAAGCCCTTCTCAGCAGCTCGAGCAAACCTGCCCGCAAATATATTGGCCCCCCTTGAGTTCAGGTGTAACACGACCTTTATGCACTGGTCATTCCTTCCCCAGAAGTGATCCCAATGATCCAAAAATCTGAAAACCTGCCCCTGCACCAATTCCTCAGCTATATATCCCTCTTCCAAATCATCCTATTCTTACCCTCACTGGCTTGTGGCACAGGCAGCAATCCAGAAATTACTACCCTCGAGGTCCTGCTTTTCAACTTCCTACCTAACTCCCAATATTCTTTCTTCAGGATTTCATCCCTTTTTCTACCTCTGCCATTGGTACCAATATGTACCATGATTTCCAGCTGTTCACAGTCCCCTTTCAGAATGCTGTGGACCTAGTCTGAGACATCCCTGACCCTGGCACCTGGGTGGCAACATATCGTCTTTCACGCCCACAGCATCTCCTGTCTTATCTTCTAACTATGGAATCCCCTGTTACTACTGTACTGTACTCCTCTTCTCCTTTTTCCTTCTGAGCCACAGAGGCAGACTCAGTGCCAGAGACTCAGTCGCTGCGGCTTCCCTCTCATAAGTTATTCCCCCCTCCCCAGTATCAACAGTGGTATACTTATTATTGAGGGGAAGACCACAGGGATACTCTGCTATGGGTGCCTGTTCCCTTTCCCTATCTTGATAGTCACCCAGGTAACTGCCTTTTGCAACTTAGGAGTGAGTAAATTCCTGTAGCTCCTATCTATCACCTCCCTGTTGTTGCATGAATGAGAGAGTTACTGGTAGGTACAAAGCAGCTTCTTTTTTCGACAAAACAAGGTACAGCAGGCATACGGAGACTCTTTTGGTGGAAAGGTCTGCTGGCCCAGTGTGGGGCTCGATATTTATTTGCTAAATACTAAGGGCAATTCATATTTACAAAGTATAGACAATGCTTTTTTTTGAAGCTACATACAAAACTTCACGCATTCTGATTACACTCATCCCACCAGCACTAGCAGGTTCTGGACTGGGATTCTGATATTCACAGCTCTTAGGAAATGCATTGTCAAGGAACAGAAGACTGGTGGCTGATGCCATTTACTAAGTGTTAATGACCTAAACCCAAAAATTACTCCTACAGTCCCTCCTCTTGGCTCTCCTGGACAAAAATAAATTTATACCAGGAAAGGCCAACCTAGGAGGATCTACTCAAATAGGGCAACGAAAACACCCTGCCTCGGTATCTACCCTAGCATTCCCTAATCACTACCTACCAAATGTTAAGCAGAGAGGCTGTTCCAGAAATTTGAACAAGTCTTTAAAAATGCGGCTTCTTTTGTGTGCCTGTCCGCTCTTTCCCTATAGGTTGATTGCAGCTTAATCACATTCCTTTGTCTTCAGCCCTTCATTCTCCGTTTGCTGAAACTCTCTTTCCAGGAGGACCCACAGGTTCTCTCATCAACGTACAGGAAGGGGTTGGGGTGGCCTCTACGTAAATGTCTGCAAGGACTTCTCCCCGGTGGCACCCCTTTCCGAACTGTCCAGTCGATCACTGGCCCAACTGCTGAAAGAGTCTAGCTCCTCAGACTGGGAGTGACTGCTTTCAGATGTCGCGTGCCGTGTGCCATTGAAGTTGTGGAACTTGCTGCCTCTGCTTTAACTTAAAAATCCCTCCCCATCTATTTTCCAATATTTTTCTATTCTATGCTATTAAACTAATCATCTACTTTCAGCAACCAGCCTTCTTTACAGAGTACCATCATCATCACGCTTTTTGAATAACTGCCATTATTGTTTCCCAGTTACTCTCACCTCCCTCCAGTCACTGCCTCACTTCCCCTTTAAAAAACTGACATCTTTCTTCATTTCTGGTGTTCCCAATAGTTGCCCAGGTACCATCCCGCACCCCTTGGGCCAGCCTGTCCCACATATTCCTCGGGCACTTCGCTTTTACCAACACGTGTATGTCTTTAGGGTGCATCTGGTGAATTTCAACTATTTCCTCAAGCTTATGCCAAAATTCTGAATTCCCACATGCGACTTTAAGTGAGGGAAAATCAGACAAGATGCTCTGTTTCTCCCCAGGGGTGAAGGGCTTATGAATGGTCGTTATCAAGGTCAAGGGCTGGCTCAGATCATTAGGGTTCTCAACCTGACGTTGCCTGACCTCAATAGATGCCATCCTGGCAGATATATCTGGGTAAAACCTCTCCTTGAGATACCTTCACACTAATTCCCACACTACGCAAAATATAAAAGATGGGTACCAGTTAAACAGCACATACTTAAATTCATGATGCCTGCTGTGTTCCTTTGCATCACACTTGCAAATGTATATGCTAAAATTCAGCTCCCCGAACGAGTATACATGCCCCTACACTGGTGTCTTGAACCGTCAGTAACCACCTTTCGCAACTGGTGGCTCCATCTCACCAAGTTAACACGCAAAGTTTCCTCACTTACATAAACACACATGCACGCGCACACACCACTTTTATATCTACCAGTTCAGCTCTCCACGATCATGATACCTCGTGTTCCCGTGTACCACCGACCCGAACAGATCCAAGTGTGTGTGCTATTTTAGAAAAGTACTCATCAACTTAGACTGCTAGGATCACTGGCCACACGATGGGTCACGAAGGCATCCCACTCCTGACACCAAATGTTGTTGCGTGAATGAAATCACTGGAGAGAGTGTTACTGGTAGATACAAAACAGTTTCTTTATTCGACAAAACAAGGTACAGCAGGCTTACAGAGACACTTTCGGTGGAAAGGTCTGCTGGCCCAGTGTGCGGCTCAATATTTATTTGCTAAACACAAAGGGCAAATCATATTTGCAAAGTATAGACAATGCTTTCTTTTGAAGCTACATACAAAACTTCACACCTTCTGATTACATTCATCCCACCAGCACTAGACTGGTATTTTGGTTTTCACAGATTTTAGGAAATGCATTGTCAAGGAACAGAGGAATGGTGATTTAAGCCATTTACTAAGTGTTAATGACCTAAACCCAAAATTACTCTAACACTCCCCAATCTCCCACATGAGCCGAAGGTCATCGAGCTGCAGCCCTAATTCCTTAGCAAAGCCTCTAAGGAGCTGCATCTCAATGTACTTCGTGCAGATGTAGTTATTGAGGAGACTGGAGATCTCCCAGAGTTCCCACATCTCACATAAAGAGCATACCACTAACCCTGAATCCATTCTCAATGCACTAGCTGTGTATCAATAGACAAAGAAAGGTGAAGAACATCTTACCAGAAACTTACTTAGAGCCTCCATCTGTTTTTGCTGAAGCCTGTTGAGCCAAAGCCTCCCACTCTAATCCTGGACCACTCACACAGTGGCCGCTTTCACTATGGCCACTCCGCTTACTCATCACGTCTTTTAATTGGATCTTGCTAAGTTACTAATGACCCAAGCAATCTTCCACTCAGCAGACGAGTCCTGACAGGTCCCACAGGCGTTTTAAAACTGGCACGTAAATTTCACAAGGTACTGTCTCCAACTCTCTCTTGCAGTCTCCTTCCCTGCGAACAAGACCCAACAGGCCCTGCTCACTTTTTAATACTGACAAGTAAAATCCACAAAGAGCTGTCCCCACCTCTCTCTGTACACGCTATGGAAACAATAGTATTGAGATCAGAATCAGAATCAGGTTTGTTATCATCAGCATGTTTGTGAAATTTGTTAACTTAGCAGCAGCAGTTCAATGCAATACATACTATAGAAGAATAAGAAGAAGAAGAAGAAGAAAAATAATAAGTAAATAAATAAATCGGTTACAGTATACATATAATGAATAGAATAAAAATTGTGCAAAAGCAGAAATAATATATATTAAAAAAGTGAAGTAATGTTCACGGGTTCAATGCTCATTTAGGAATCGGATGGCAGAGGGAAGAAGCTGTTCCTGAATCGCTGAGTGTGTGCCTTCAGGCTTCTGTACCTCCTACCTGATGGTAACAGTGAGAAAAGGGCATGCCCTGGGTGCTGGAGGTCCTTAATAATGGACGCTGCTTCTCCGAGACACTGCTTCTTGAAGATGTCCTGGATACTTTGAAGGCTATTACCCAAGATGGAGCTAACTAAATTTACAACCCTCTGCAACTTCTTTCGGTCCTGTGCAGTAGCCCCCCACCACTATACCAGACAGTGATGCAGCCTCTCAGAATGCTCTCCATCTATGGAGTACATCTATGGGAGTTTTCAAGTGTATTTATTGACATGCCAAATCTCTTCAAACTCCTAATGAAGTATAGTCACTGTCTTGCCTTCTTTATAGCTGCATCGATATGTTGGGACCAGATTAGGTCCTCAGAGATCTTGACATCCAGGAACTTGAAACTGCTCACTCTCTCCACTTCTGATCCCTCGATCACAAATGCAACATGTGAATTTTTCTCCGTAAGTACTGCTGAGCAGTTTCCCAGTTTGCACACCTGGATTGCCATTTAGCCTGAACACATAATCTAGATGTGTTTATGATATTAATAACATTCAGTCTCTCACCCTCAGGGTAAATTTAGCAGTCAATACACTAATGTAAGAATCCTCTTACTGCCCAACTGTAACTGAAGCTAATTAGATAAATGAGCATTTCATTCCTGTTGCAGTGTCTAATCATCTAATGAAAGGTATGTAATGTTTTTATTATGAAAAAATGCTTATCAATTTTGCCAGCTATTAATGTGTGTTTTCAATTTAGGTTCGCAGTTACAGCAATTGCAATTTGTAAAATTCTCATGTAGCATTCTGTGAAATTGGAAATTTCATGATATAGTTTGATTATTGCACTATGTTTTGCTACAAAACTGAAAGCCACTGTAGTTACAGATGCTGTCACTCCTGGATGACAGGATATTAACAGTAAAACTTCATGCTATGCTGCTGCGCAAATATATCAATAAATGTTAGTGCGAGCTTCCCAATAGAATTTTTTTTTATTTAGAGATACAACAAGGTAACAGGCCATTCTTGCCCAATGACCCTGCACTGCCCAGTTACACTGATGTGACCAATTAACCTACTCAACCTTAATGTGCCTTGTGGTCTTTGGAATGTGGGAGGAAACCAGAGCACCCGGAGGAAACTCAGTCAGTTACAGGGAGAATGTCCAAACTCCTTACAGGCAGCAGCGGGAATTGAACCTGAGTTGCTGGCTCTGTAAAGCAATGCAGTAACCACTACGCTATTGTGCTGCCTTGGATGGATGGGGCATTACTTATTCATTATCTCCTGTAAGAAGTTTGCACATCCTTCCTGTGGGTTTCCTCCAGAAGCTGCGGTTTTCTCCCAAGTCCAAAGACATACCAGTTCGTAGGTTAATTGGTCATTGTAAATTGTCCTGTAATTAGGCTAGGGTTAAATAGGTGGGTTGCTAGGCAATGCAGCTCATTGGGCTGGAAGGATCTGCGTTTCTAAATAAAAAAAAATGAAAATTCTTGACTCTTCTTCTGATATTCTGCATTCTCCATTTTCTAAAAAGTGTGGTTGCAATAGCTAGCCCTCTAGCTGACTAAATAAAATGTTTCTTTCACTTGTTCTTAAGATGTAGGCATCATTGGCACAATGGACTACTTTGGAGGGCAATTAAAGACCAGCTTACTAAGAAAGATGAATTTGGAAAAGTAATGCAACTGAAATTTCTAGCTTGCTGCACTATATTCAGGCTGTGCCAATTATACAGGAATTGCTGCTTGTTCTAATGTTTCCCTGGGTCCAAATTTCATTTTTAGAACAGGCTGAAGCATAATCCAGCAGCAGTCAGAATCTGACTGAATTAGTAGGTCTGAAGCTGTACTAGTCCAAAATATTGAAATTCCCTAAGCTTTGTCATCTTTTCAAGTCTCTCTCCTGCTTTAAGAATCCGTAAAACCAGTCTTTTAAAGCAGGCTGCCAGACACCGGCTGTAATTTCTTTTTCTTTGGCTCAATGTGAATTTTTGTTTGTCAATGTTCATGCGAATGCTGTTATTGTAAATGACCTCTTAACCATACTTAACCACACTTTGCCACATTAAAGCTCTGCTACATCAATGCAAGCAGTTGCTGCGGCTGCTAATGTTGAAACACGTCTGTTAAAGATGAAATATTAACTTCATTTGTCACGTGCAGTGAAATGCATCGTTTGCATCAAAGACCATCACAGTCTGAAGATGTGCTGGGGGCAGCCCACAAGTGTTGCCATGCCCTCAGCCTACAAAGACCTGTAGGTCTTTGGAAAGTGGGAGTGAACCGGGGTACCCAGAAGAAATCCTACTGATCACGGGGAAAACGTACAAACTCATTATAGACAGCAGCGGGAATTGAACCTGTATGACTGGCATTGTACAGCATTGTGCTAATTGCTACTCCACCATGACATACCTGGACTGATGGGGAGGGGGGTGTGTTTGCTTAATTAGAGGTTCCAAACCTGGGGTCCACAGATCCCTCACTAAATGGTAAGGCTCATTGGCAATGAAAAATTTAGGAATCTCTGGTCTAGATAGGAGATCTTGACCTGAAACATTGATGACCCACTTCCCCCACAGAGGCTGCCTGACCATCTGTGTTCTTCCAGCTGTGTGTGTGTGTGTGTGTGTGTGTTGCGGTGACAAACCATCTTCAAATCAGTATCTTCAACCTCCCATCTAGCCTTATGAATGTCAGCTACATTTTAAATGTTTTAGTTATTTAAGAACTGATGTACTGTATATATTTAATGGCACAATGTTTTGTTTCCACAATGGAAATAATTATTAACTCACCTGTGGTATTGGGAAGGTTTTTGTTCCACTGGTCTGTTCCTGAAGCCTTTCCGTAGTGTACTTCCCTTTGAACCGAATGCGCTTCAAGACAATTACCAGCCTCAATGGTGCCTTTGCCAATGGGGATCACATCTTTTAATGATTTGCTTGCTGGGGAAAGATGAGCTGCAGGAAGTCATAACATGATCAAAATTAATTATGCCATTTTGGAAGAGACTTGCACCAGACGGGCACGATCTGTTCAGCATAATTTGTAGACCCAAGGAGACTTCAATGACTTTTCCCAGGAGCTCTGACTCAAGAGGCTAGGCCCTGGAGGTATGAAGGAGCTGGGTCTTGTGCTGTCCTGATCTGCAACATACGGTATGTTCCAATATGAACCCACTTCTTTATGTGAATGGCATAGGCATCCAGGACAAGGAGTATAGGTGGTAGATGACACACTTTTCAATTATATATCTATTATTTAGTTGATAGCACGCTTGGCCTTCGTAGTCATCATCATTATGTGCCATGTCAAATGACGTGGGCTCCCATAGTTTCACGTGATCTTGATCAGGTCCGAGCAGGTACTACACCTTGGCCAGAAGTGACCTGCAAGCTAGCAGAAGGAAGGAGTGCCTTACATCTTCTTTGGTAGAGATGATTCTCCAGCCCATCTCCAGCCATGTTGTAAGGATGTCTTTGGCGTATCAAAGATCTGAAATAGACACATCTTTTCATCTGAAGAGTGTTACATCATGGGACAATTATTTATCCAGCATTAAGAGCCAACCTCAAAGAAGTTATATGATTTTTCATTTTAAACCTTACTGACCAGTTGAGTTAGTTTTCTAACAGCCTGCAAAGTGTCTGAGGAGCGTTCTGACCCCAACATATCAGAGTTCCTTCCGAGCTCATTCACCATTCTGATGATTCCACCTTATTTCACCAAACTCTGCTTTTTATTGCCTATCCCCACACCAACACCACACCTGCACTCAAAATGTTGCCTCTCCTGCATTAGTGAGCATTATGCTGAACTGTTAATAACAATGCTCAAATGAAACAGCTTAGTTTAATGCTAATACTGTTAGTTGATAAATATTGAAGAGGCGGGGCTCTCTATGTCTTTCTTAAATCAAAAATATTAATTACAGAGCTAAAACCTGAATGTGAAGTCCTCCAGTCAGCATTGATACAATGGTAGCCCTAATACCACAAATAATGTGTTTCATTGCTGGTTCTCAGCTTTTCACCTGCAATAGATTTAGGGCAACTTAACTTTTCCTATCTTCAGATCCCAGTGTTGAAACTACCCACTGCATTAAAATGCATTCCATTTTTTTCCCATGTAATTTCAGCACTAAATCACTGCTGTGTTAAGATCAACTGCTGCCTCATGGACTTTTTCATTGCAAACACATTTCTTTAGTGCTTGTATATATCCAAAGTGCTATTCTTATTTCTTGCATGGGAGAAAGAACAAATAAAGAGAAAGTAGTATGGCCTTTTGTGATTCTCATTCAGCAAGGAGCTTTATCAGAAATAATTCTGGGATCATTATGGGGAACGAGCTCTATGAATGCAGTGCTAATAAAGCACAGCTATGTAAAAGTTCTGAAAACTTGGGGTTAATTTTTGTGATTTAAATATGTATGTGATTGGTATTGCTAGTGGTATTAGTTTATTGGTTCCTTAAGATTGTTATAGCCAGGGGTGGTAGTGGGGACAAGCTCCCACTAATAAATGCTCCCAATGGCGTGCATCTCAAATACCCTCTGACAACCAAGACTAGTTCCTGGCTTTCATGTGTGGCTTAGCTACTAAGGCCAGCAGAACTGTTTCTACTGATAGGAGAAGGGGCAAAGGTGGGTTACTGGTGCCTTAAAACCGGTCGGAACGGGCAGAATGGGCTCACCAACTGCAGCTTATCTGGGAGAAGGAAAACTCTGATCTTAAAACCTAGTTGCATTGCAGCTATACCCACTTATGGGGAAGGCTTCGGGAGTAAACCCCCAGGAAAACTCCAGAGCCAGAGTGGCTGAGGTAGTCCTACGTTGAGTTTAATGCTGACTGGTAACACTGCTGTGCCAAACTGTATTGGTCTCTGCCATTCCTTTGGATTCATCAGCTGTGTGGAGAGGGGCAGCTTGTTACATGGGCAACAGCTCGCTCTTCATATCGTACTGCCCTGTCTTGTGTCACGTGGAGAGCTGGAATGCAACATCAATGGTCAGTCCCGATCAACGGAGGGCTTCAGTTGGTTTATTGTTGTCACATATAGCAAGATACAATGAACAACCTATTTTGCATGCTGTTTATTCAGATCAAATCATTACACAGTGAATTGAACTAGAAAATAGTAAAACAATAATAACATAAACTGTAAAAGATCACAAGAGAGTGTACTGCAGGTAAGCGATAAAATACAAGATCATAATGAGATAGATTGTGAGGCCCAGATTCCATCTTATTGTACAAGAGGTCTATTCCAGAGTCTGATAACAATGGGATAGAAGCTGTCCTTGAGCCTGATGGTATATGCCTGCAGGGTTTTCTTTTATCTTCTGTCCGATGGGAGAAGGAAGAAGAGAGAATATCTGAAGTGGGTGGGGTGTTTGATTATGCTGGCTGCTCTATCAAGGAGATATGAAGTATGAAGTCCAGAGAGGGGAGGCTGGCTCATGTGATGTGCACTAAGTGGAAGCACTAGGTTTAGGACCTGCAGGTTCTGCAAGGGCATACTGATTAATAGCAGTCCTCTGAGAGTGGGGTTTATAGCTTTCATTGTGTAGCTTACAGCATACATTGTGAAGCTGGGGAGTGCACTGGCTGACAGACAAAGGCAGGCATCAGGATAGCTCCCGAATTGAGGGCAATGGTTCAGGGTCTCTCTTGGTCAGGGGTTCCCAATCATTTTATGTCATGGACATAAGCCATTAAGCAAGGGTTCCGTGGACCCCAGGTAGGGAACCCCTGCTCTAGGGTGATACTGGAAAATATCGCAGAGGAAGTGTTGTTGAGGAAAAGAAAAAAAAGGAGGTGCGGAAATAAATAATAGAGAAGAACGTGGGAGTATAAAATCCCTCTTCACCACTTGCTTGCATATTTATAATGATATAGAAGGTGGTCATTTTACCCACGCTAGATCCCAACAGAGTCATCCACCAGTCCTGCTTTTTTCTGTATTCCCTCACACATCCATATCACTCCCTTTACTTTTACCACCTACCTACTTTACAAGGGGTGTATGGAGGGTCAGGGAGGGGTAGCACCTCTGGTGGGGTAACATGTCGCGTCCTTTTTAAGGCGGTTAGTCCACCTTTGGTCCCCACCTGGCACTCAGCTCTCATCTGTGGCTCCCCGTAGCTGTTTGCATGCCAGCGGCCACACCCTGGGCAACGGCTTCGACAAGCCGGCTAAACCAGGTGAGAGTAGCCGACGGGTCTCAAACCCTCGGTGAGATAGGGAGTTGTCTATCCCAGCATGTGAAGACAGACTCCGGCAGATTGAGCGGACGAGACCAATGGAAGGTCCAACGGTCAAGAAGGCGGTCTCTGCAAGCGTCGTGGAACGTGTTGAGCACGACAAGACACAGAAGACGTCCTGGTCATCCACTGCGCCTAGTCCCATTTCCAGCCGTCTCGACTCTGTCTTGCCACTGGATCCAGATGGGAATTGGGAAGAGAGAGTGAGGCTGACGCTGCACAACTCTCCCTCACTTAAATCCAAGTCACGCGCTAGTCTCGACACCATCATAATGGTGTCGGGGTCCTCATCGACGTACGATGGACGAACAACAACAACTTTACAAGGGAAAGATAAGACTAGCTTTAAAGTTCAAAGTTCAAAGTCATATTTATTATTAAATTACATATATGACACCATATACAAACCTGAGATTCTTTTTCTTGTGGGCATACCTAATAAATCATAGAATAATAACCATAACAGAATCAGCGAAAGACTGCCCAACTAGGGGATTCAACCAGAGTGCAGAAAACAATAAACTGCAAATACGAAAAGAAGAAATAATAATAAGCAAGTAAGCAATAAATATCAAGAACATGAGATGAAGTATCTTTGAAAGTGAGTCCATTGGTTGTGGGAACATTTCAATGATTGGGCAAGTGAAGTTGAGTGAAGTTATCTTCTTTGGTTCAAGAGCTTTATGGTTGAAGGGTAGTAATCTTTGCAGAACCTGATAGCGTGAGTACCTTCTTCCTGATGGCAGCAGAAAGAAGAGAGCATGTCCTGGATGATAGGGGTCCCTGGTGATGGATGCTACTTTCCTGAGATAGCTTTCATGTAGGTGTGCTTAATGGTTAGGAGGGCTTTACCTGTGATGGATCGGGTTGTATCCACCACTTTTTGTAACAATTTTTAGCTCAAGGGCATTGTGTTTCCATACCAGGCTGTGATGCAGCCAGTCAATATACTCCCCACAACACATCTATGGACATTTGTTACATATACATCGTAACATCAAAGCATGCAGTGACATGTGTTGTTTGCGTCAAACCAAATCGGGAAAGATTGTGTTAGGCAGCCCACAAGTGTGGCTATGCTTCCAGTGCCAACACGGCATGTCCACAGCTCACTAAACCTAATCATGCATCTTTTTAGAACCATTTGAGGACGATCTAATAAGAATACAGAACTACGTTCTCATGTTCCCATCAATTGTTCCTCAAATGATTCAAATGTGGAATAATTGCAAGTTAGATTCTCAGTGTTGTGGATGGCTCGTTGTCACCTACTGGGTGGAAAGTCAACAATTTGAAGTTGTATTCTGAATATTTTATGCTAGTGCTTTCAGAAATGCATTCACATGCATCTCCCTTTTAATAAATGCTCATTCATAGTCCAAGGTGTTTTATAGTAGTAGTGCAGTCACTCAAGTCATGTATGGTGTTCTAAGGAAGCCTTTCTTAACCTTTCTGCCCTGAAGAAACTCTTGAAATAACGTTCAGAGCTCAGGGAATTCCTGTGTAAAAATTATTATATCCTCGGCTCTTGGTATGTTAACGTGATCAGTAAGTTGTAGACATAATAATCCAAAAATAATTGAAAAGAGAATGAATTTATAACCATTCTTTCTTGAAAAGAAACTGGTAGTTAAGTGTAGCTTACCTTTCTTGAAATTAATCTCTTTCTTTCCCTTTCATAAATTTTAAAAACCCATAAGGCAGACATAATAAATTTCTGTTAAATAACTGGTTTAAACCAAAATGGGATTTAATTTTTCTAAAGGAAGGCTTAGAAGGTTTAATTTAAGTAAAGGTTGTAAATTGATTTTAATTTATGCTATTTACAACATGGAAATTTATTTGCACGGGTTGTGACAACGTCAGTATTTTTTTTACAAGAGAAACTAAACCTCTCATGGAGCCAACCATCGATGGGAAACAATCAGTACAGATCCCAACATAGTTCCTCCAAGACAGACTTTTCTTTCCAGAAGTGAAGACAAAATATTAAATATATCTTGGCCTTTGCTTGTTTTAAGCAGTCCTTTGTAACAGAAAAAGTTTCCGTGAATTTCATCATCATTTACAAATCTTACGAATGCTACAATACGATATTTATTGGTGAAATCTGCTGAGCCATCAACCTGGATAGAGAAGTTGTTGTTTCTCATTTTATCACACAATACATCAACTTACTGCACTGTTTGAGAGTGAAAACTTTTCAATTTCTTGTATTGCATCTTGTCCTAGCATATTACCCACTATAATTTTACATGCTGGCATTATTAGGTTCTCAACAACTGTGTGACTTTTCCTTTTTAACATAAATTACGCAGAACATAGCAATTTACAGCACAATACAGGACTTTTGGCCAACCATTTTCTGCCGACCATGTAACCCACTCTAGGGATTACATTGGGTTTTTCAGTTTCTCCTTTTGCAACTGCCACTTGTTCTCTGAGGCACAGAGGAGATCATTCTCGTATAACACAGATTTATATTCTCATATTAACAGATTTCCTCCAGGTCTATCTGTTGAGTGCAATACTCTTTAGATGATGAGTGTTTTTCAGATGGCACCAGACAGTGACTTCTTCAAACTCATCTGTGAAACAGCTTAAATTCCTCTCTTTAATGTCTCTTTTTCCCGTTTCAAGGTGGCTGGGGATCTGTTAGTGTCCGTGATCTACAGCTACACTCCAACTGCAGTTCTTCACGGTGGTGGGTTCCCGCTCCGGAACTCACCAACTGGCCATTTTCGACATCTCCAGGAGTGGCCTGGAAGACTTGCATTGCTCTGTGGACTCAATTCCTCATGGGTGTCAACAACTGAGGCGTTGCAGGAGATCGAAACATCAAGCCGGTGGGTGTAGCTGTCAGAGGCCTCTGCATTCGAGCAATCACTCTCACTCTCTCTCGATGGAAGGTGGGGTTTGTTGCTGATTCTCGAGTCGGAGAAACTTGGAATAAAAAAACGACGCTGCAGGCTATAATATCAAAAGAGTGATCTGTTTGCCTCGTTCTCACAATGGAATGGGTGACACCTCTCTCTCCCTTGTTAGAGAGGGAGAGCCCGTGGCCTTTTGGGTGAACAATGGTTTTTGTTAGGCTCATGGTCTCTGGGGGCTCTGCTATTGTGTGCTCGGTGGGTAGTAGGTGCTGATGCTTCTTGCTGGAACATGTGGGAACAGGGGTGATACTTTGATGCTGCTTGTGCATGGAGGGAGGAGGGTAGTATTTCTGTCATTCACTCTTCAGAGTTTTCTTCTGTTTTGTAGGAGTCGGTGAAAAAAGAATAATTTCAGGTTGTATAGTGGCATCAGTGCTGGACTTCGGGACGAAAGGTCCCAAGTTCGAATCCAGCCGGCTCCCCTGCACGCTTTCCATCCGCGGTGGGTTACGAGCTGGTGATCTCTTTGGAAACTCACCTGGCAGAAGGCAATGGCAAACCACTGCTGTAACTTGCCTCGTACGCAGTTCCCCACTACGTCAGAGAGGCGTGGAGGGAAATCATCCGCTAACCGGAGAAACTCTGGATGCGACGTACCTTTCCTTTTCTATACTGTATACATCCTCAGATATTAAATGGAACCACTGAATTTGACGTTATCTGTGAAGCTTTTCCTTTGCCTGCCAGGGGCTCACTGATCTTCCTTCAGTTGGGAGTACAGTAAAAGATCTGTTTGGAGAGATATGAGTCAGGCATCTGGATGACATGATCTATCGATTGGAGTTGGTGTTGCTTTATCATATTGGCCTCCTCCATTATACTGGTGACAGCTCTCCCATGGCCTGCTTCGAATTATCAATTGAATAACATCCTCCCAGTTGTACTTATTACCTGGCCTATTTACTGTTTCAAATTATGGAATGGAGTATTAACAATTCTCCTGGAGGTACAGTAGCACAACAGTGCCAGTAACCCGAGTTCTTTAAGGAGTTTAGACGTTCATGGGCTTCCTCTGAGTGTTCTAGTTTCCTCCCGCGTTCCAAAGATGTACGGTTCAATAGGTAGATTAGTCACATGGGTGTAACTGGGCTTTTTGGGTCAGAAAAAAGAAAGAAAGACAGAAATAAAACACAGTTCAATCAAAGTGATAATCCTTTGTTAAAATGAGTGTAGACTTACACAGAAAGCAAATGTGCAAATAACTGTTGACATAGTACAGTGTTCTATTGTGGTTCTATGAAGTTTTGCTGTCAAGAAGTTGTGTTGCTAAAGAATACAATGTAAGGATAAAAATGCCCAAGGCATTTAGCAATCAGTGTCTATTGTGCCAACAGAATAGGCCAAGTTGCGTCAGCAGCTTTGAAACCACTAGTAATAGTGATAATAAAAGATCAATTAAAAAATATTTCAGTGAGGGAAAAGTTATAAATGAAGGAAGCTTCAAAGTGGAAGATCCAGTCATATGGTCATTTGTTACTGAAGCCTTTACAAACAGGTGAGTGGGTTTTAACTTGGAAAGATTGCTGTTTTCTAGCTGAACAATTGAACACAGGAAGGAAAATACAATGCCAACTTGGTGAAAACACGTATTACCCTGTTAATTAGATGTTGTAACAAACCACAAGCACACCTCAATAAAAAAAAGAACAAGAGTGTTATTATCTGAAGGGGATTATTAAATTTTTTAAATTTTGTTTCCCCTGGCTTAGAATAAAAAAAATTCTGTCAGATTTTTGGAGGAGAGCCATGACCTTCCTTCTTGAGAATGTTACTAAATCCAGCTTGTGAAGGGGTTTTGCAGCTACATTCAAGCAATAGTTCACCATTATATTTTGGGCTAAATAAGGTTCCTAAAGCAAGAATTTAACATCATGATCAATCTACTCAGTTTTGGAAGTAATGATGGCGGATGAGTGAAGATAGTTAAATGGTGCTTTGGGATATCTTAACTCTAATGACACCTGACAGCCACTTGCCCCAAAATAAACACGGACAGCTATCCAGGGAGAACCTGTAATAATTATAAACACCTCTCCATCTGGGTTAAGAGGAATTTCTAAACCTGTCAGATTGAGTACGTAGAAAAGAAACATTTCTGATTGAATATAAACCACATTTTTATGGTCTGCACCATGAAGTATAAATGAAAAATTATATCATTAAACAAAAATAATGCAGACAGCATTTATGGAATAACCATACTTGGAAAAAAAGTCTTACTTAAAACAAAGGCCTTTGAGTTTTCGTTGAGCCCCAGCCTCATGCAGGATATGATGAAATAGGTAGTTTTAGATCTAGTCTTGATTAAGAGAGGAAAGATTAACTGAAGATCAGTTGTGATTACAATATGAGAGGACTTTATACAAACATTGAAGTGAATTTATACAATTGAAATCAGGATCTTAATTCAGGATAAATTCCTGAAATCAGGGATTTATACAATTGAAATCAGGATCTGAATAAAGTAAATTATGAAGACATGTGTTGAGATGTGTTGAGAAACTCCACTAACATTTAATGCTTTTCAAGTTCCTAGGTGTTAACTTCTCCGAAGGGCTATCTTGGGCCCAACTTACTGATGCAAGTATGAAGAAGGCATTCCACATGTCATTAGGAGCCTGAAGATATTCGTTATCTCACAAAAGACTCTAGCAAATTTCGAGCATTCTAAGTGGTTGTATGATTGTCTGTCATGGAAGTGCCAACATTCAGGATTGAAAAAACACTGCAGAGGGTTATATCATGGGCACTAGCTTTCCCAGTGTCAAGTACATCTTCAAAAGGTGATGCTTCATGAAGTAAGGATTCTCACCTTCCTGGGCATGCCCTTTTCTCAGTGCTACCATCAGGGAGGAGGTACAGGGGTCTGAAGATGCACAATTAATGTTTTAGGAACAGCTTCTTACCCTCTGCCATCAGATTTCTGATCAGTCCATGAACCCAGGAACACTGCCTCATTATTTTGCTCTTATTTTGTACACCATTTATTTATCTTTTATTATTCTTATTGTGATTTTTAGTAAAGCCAAAAGGGCTGGTACCATCGTCAAAGCAAAGTAAACCTGGCTGTGAAAATTTCCAGAGGTCAGCCAAGGAGGAACAAGGCATTGAAAAAGAAAAAGAAAGACAGAATATCAGAATCGCTTAGTGAGATGTATAATGATCGTAAAAGCTTTGAATGATTTGTAAATGTAAATATATGAGCTAAATGACGGTGCATGTTCCATACAGACTGAGACTGAAAGAAGATGGCGCAAGCAAACAATGTGACCAGTGACAGTTCGTGAAATTACATGGTTCACTCCTTTGACATCTTCTTTCTTTCAAATGTGGTTCTGCTATTGTTGGAGCACGTGATCTACATTTTGGTGGTGTCTCCGAGGGTGTTCTGTGAGACTTCGACCAAAGTGTGCGGCCTCAAGGCACAGAAGCCTGGAAACGAGGTGCAAGCCCGCGATTAACTCTATTTCCCGCCAATCTCACTGATGAAAGCACCGAGGAAGATTGAAATCATTGAGGTGTGAAAGGAAGACAAGTGGGTGTTCAGTATCGTCTACCAACCTCTCTCTCACCGCTGCTGGGGGAAGGTGTCTGTGTGTGACGCTCTCTCTCACTCTCTCTCCCTCCCTCCCTCCCTCCCTCTGGCTTGCTGCTTCTGAAGGAAAGTCCCTGTATTTGAATGGTCTCTCTCTCTCTCCCCCCCTCAATGATGTCGGAGGATGGTGCTGAAGTTCTGGGTCTGTTGTTTTTTGGATTGGCTCTTAGTTCACATTCTGATGTGTTCCGGTTTCTGGTTTCTCCTTTTTTTGTTGCTGCTTTGGCCAGTTTTGAATTGGGACAGATAACCAACACTGAGCTGCACGGTATATGCCTGAACTCTTTTGATTTTATGTTTTATATTCTGTGCTTTTTACTCATTTTTTGTTGCTGTCTGTGTGAATTTTTTTTGCTATGGGGGAGGGGTTTTTCTTTATATGGGTTCCATGATTTTCTTTGTTTGTGGCAATCTGTGAGGAAGATGAATTTAGGGTTGTGTACTGCATACATACTTTGGTAATTAATGTGAATCTTTGAATCTTTGTGAAGTGAAATTTTATTGAGGAAGAAGGATTAGCAGAAAAATTAAACATATATTTTGCATCTAAAAAACCTCCTGAAAATACTGAATAACTGATCATTTAGAGAGAATGAGGAGCTAAAGAATTAAAGTACAAAGTTTAAAGTAAATTTTATTATCAAAGTACATATGTGTCACTATATACATGAGGTTCATTTTCTTGGGGGCATACTCAAAAAATCTTTAGGATAATAACTATAACAGAATCAATGAAAGACTGCTCAACTAGGACGTTCAGCCAGCGTGCAGAAAACAAACTGTACAAATGCAAAAAGAAAAAACAATAATATAAATAAATAAGTAATAAATATTGAGAACACGAGATGATGAGTCTTTGAAAGTGTGTCCATTGGTTGTGAGAATATTTCAATGATGGTTCTAGAGCTTGATGATTGTGGGGTAGTAACTGTTCCTGAACCTGCTGGTACAAGTCCTGAGACTCTTGTGCCTTCTTCCTGATGTCAGAGCAAGAAGAGAGCATGTCCTGGGTGGTGGGGGTCCCAATGATGGATGCTGCTCTCCTGCGACAGTGTTTTATGTGGATGTGCTCAATGGTTGGGATGGCTTTACCCGAGATGGAATATGAACTAAAAATTAATACTGGTGAAGTTTGGATGGGCACATAGATGGAGAATGAAACGATATGGTCCAGGTGCAGGTAGATGGCTCTAGACTGTAAGTCTAGCTTGGCATGGACCAGGTTGGCTATAGGGCTGTTTCTATGGACTCAATGAAAGCTTCAAAGTCAGGAGTCAGTAATTCAGGATAGAGATAACAATTCTTTTAGAAGGTATCTTTGGAATGTTTGATTCACAATGACTCTGGAGACTGAGTCACTGTGTCTCATCAAAACAGAGGTCAAAAGATATTTAGATGTCAAGTAAACTTAAAGAGAAAAGGCGCAGGAAGTTGGATGAGGGAAATGATTCACCATGCTCTTATTGAATGCTAGGGCAGCCAAAGGCATGCTCTGTTTCTGTATGCAATATGATGATCTGAAATGCTGCATATTCAGAATAATGGAATTAAGATTAATATTGCATTAAATAGAATCATTAGAAAACATAACAAGGAATAGATAATGTCCATGTAAGGTCACCTGTGAAGGTTAATAAGTAAATTTTAACAAATGTCATAATATAGTTCACTAAAGTGTAATCTGACATGAGGTTGGAAGCTTTGATTGAGACAGTGTATTTGGAATCTAGTGTTCTTTTGCTCATTTGCCCTGATCTTGCTGGTGCTGACGAGAATTTATTACCCATCCCTAAATAAACTTGAAACAGTGATTGTGAGTTCCTCCTGAAATGCTTGAAGTCAAGCACAGGCTCCTAACCTGGGTCCATGGACCCCTTGCTTAATGCTAATGGTCCATGATAAAAAGAATGCGGGGAACCCCTGCAGTAAAGGGTGGTTGATGGAATACCATTCAAGTAGAAACCTGCAAGGTTTCTTGATGGTTGTTATCATTGCACTCATCCAGGCAAGAGAAGAGCGTCCCATTGCATTTCTAACTCGTGCCATGTAGAAGGTAAAAAGGTCTTAGAGAGTCAAAAGGGGAGTCACAGGATAACTTTCTATCTTGTATGTGCCTTGAGCTGTGTGTGCCTGTTGGGACTGTGTTTTGCACCTTGACCCCAGTTTAACACTGTTTTGTTTGCCTGTAGTCATGGGTATTCATGTATGGTTGAATACAATTAAATTTGGACTTGAATTTGAAGTTGCCTTTGGCTTGCTCTCGGAGCCACAGTATTTATATGATTTTCCAGTTCAGTTTCTGGCCAAGGTCAACTTTCCCCTCTCCCTGCTCCCAGGATGTTGATGTTGGGGATCCAGCAAGTGTGTGGTTAGGCTACCTTTTGTTGGAGGCCATTTTCTGGTATGAATATCACTGGTTATATATCTGTCCAGACCTGCAATACAGTCTGTTACTGCTATCTGAACTGGGGCTTGAATCAGAAAATGACAGAAGTTACAATGTCATCTTTCCTTGGATCGAGTGGAGTAATTTATCCTGGCCAACAAGATAAATGAAAATTGGGTAAAACTAATAAAAAAAAACATCAGAATAATGGAGACTGAAAATGTAGAAAATAATCTTCCGATTTGCTTAGAGCAACTAATTAATGGAACTAATAAATAACAACATGAATTTATTACATATCAGTATGAAGTACTGAACATGAATGAAAAATGATATATTAAATTAGCAGAAAGGGAATGATTGTTGTGTTGTGCTGGGACCAGGATTATTTAAAGATGGAAATGAGCTGTATTCAATGATTAAACTTAAATTAAAGCAAATCCATAAATGTTAAAATTCTGAGGGCTGAGGAGAGCAAAAGATAAAATAATCAAACTATTCTGCCTGTTTTCCATAATGACACTGTTTAATTGGTAATTATTTTTTTCATTTTCAAACCTCTAATCAAAGTCTCACATCTGAGAGTTAGGTGGACAAAGCCATGACTCCTCAGCATGAGTTTTCTAATGATAATGAATGCTTGGGAAGGGATTGGAAAGTTTGATTGACAAACAGATGGGCCAATCATAGCAAACACTAACACAAGAGATTCAGCAGATACTGAAAAATCCCAGAGCAATGCACACAAAATGCTGGAGGAACTCAGTAGATTAGGCAGAATCTATGGAAGCGATAAGGGGTCTGGCCCAAAACGTTGACTAGTTACTCCAGCATTTTGTGTGTGTTGCTCATGCCAGTAATAGCTCTGAATAAGTGTACATCTACCCTGTATTCCTAAAATATAAGTAACAAAAAGGGAGAAAATCCTCTGTTCTGCATCAGTTGGTTCCAATAAAGCCTATAAGATTCATTGAGGTGGGCTGGAATTAAGATATAATTGCTCGTTTTTCACAGGTACCTGCTAAACTGAAAAACAAAAGAAATGTAATTTGACCTTGGCTCTCCTGACCAGTTTATCAGTTTCAACTAAAAAATAATCAAAGAACTGAAACCGGGCACACATTACAAAGGAGCATAATTCCTGGAGTTAAAAATTATACTCTCTTGTTTACAGCTACAATGGGAGATTAGAGGACATGCTGCAGAAATTCCAATCATACATAACTGAACTCCAATGATTTTGTCTGTTAAAGTTGATAAATAGGTTCTCTGCTACCACCCCGCTGAAGTTATGGTACAGAAGGGGAGCTGGCCTGAGAAAATTCTCTTCCAGTGTATACAGACAGAGTAATTTAAAGATGTCAATCAATTGAGGACCTCAGCCAATTCTCACTGGACTCCTGTTGATGGATAGCTTAGTGGGCTGGTCCTCTACTGACAAAGTGGTACTGGGAGTGAGTTATCAATCAGTAAGCAGCCCAAAACTAGGTCTTTCATGCAATGTGTGGTGCTTGGTCACTTCTGACAAGGCCTCAGAAATGGCTGTCAATTAACGTAACCACTGCAGCCTCAGATCCTGGTGGGAACTAACAATAAGTAATCCTGATATAATAAAGCACAGTTTATTACATTAGGACAAAGGGTGGACGCAGCTAACTTTTGTAAGGAGCATTAGGTGTTTGCAGTGAATGTGATGTTCAGTATAATTCAGGGGTGGTGCAGTGACATGGCAGTTAGTACATCACTTTACGGTGCCTTTGATCACCAATTGACTTTCAAATCCCACCGCTGTCTGTACGGTGTCTGTACATTCTCCCTGTGACCAGGTGGGATTACTCCGCTTTCCTCCCGCATTCCAAAGGTGTACAGTTACAGTTACTGAGTTGTGAGCATGCTATATTGACATTGAAATGTGGCAACACTTCTAGGCTGCTCCAGGCACAATCCCAAGACTGTGCCGGCTTCTGACGCGGTACGGTGCATTTCACTGCATGTTTCGATGTCGATGTGACAAATGAAGCTAATCTTTTCCTCATCTTTTTCAATTGACATGTTGCACTTGTATTATCTTCAGTTTCATCAGCTTAAACTTATGAAGAGCACCAGTGTCAGTTCCTCTCATGAGTGCGGAAGAAGTCTCGCACTGGAAGGATGCCCTGCAGCTGTCCTATAGAAACCTGATGAAGGGTCTCAGCCCGCAATGTTGACTCTTTGTTCCTCTCCATAGCTACTGCCTGGCCTGCTGAGCCCCCCTAGCTGTAGTTTGCGGGGACGGGGTGAGGGGGAGATCTCGATCTTGCCCTTCTTTTCTTCCTACACACTGGCCTTGCAGCAGACACTGCTGCTCATGCTGTTCTCTCTGGCCTCGCAACTTCTTTCCGTTGCTTTGAAGGTGACAAAGTGCTCCAGGCCAGTCAATTCCATTCTCCCATTGACCCTTCTAAGATGGAGTAGCACAGTATTAACTATTTTTAGCTGACAGAATTTCTGGTATAAGTTTTAGAGAAACCATGACAAAGTACCCAATAGATCCAGCAGTGTGGTTCAGCAATTATTTTTCACATTTCTGACATAAGAATTGATGGGAGCACTATTAAGTTTATTTAAAATCGACATCAATATTTCAGTTTCTCCCAGACATCTGTGATGATGTTAGTGGAAGTGCTAGCAACCAAAATGTTATATTGTCTCTTTTGTGAAAACAGGCTGGCATTCTAAGTGCAATCAAGTGTTCAATGAACCACTTTGCTGCTACTTCAAATGCTGGATTCAACCTTTCTGTGAGAGCACTACAAGAATGCATGCAAGATTTAAAAAAGCCTTTTGTTTATGTCCCCATTGTGGGCATTACTTTGACCCCTTCAATGAAAATCTCTGCTTCCAGGATTAAAAAATCAAGTAATGATACTAGAAGATGTGCAATATATGCAGACATTTGTGAAACTAATTATTGAAGATAAAAGCTGAAATGAAGAGTCATGTTTGTAATGATGAGTGGGTCAGGTATTGGAAAGACTTACCGTAGATTTACTTGAAAAAGTATACAAATTGGCTGCATATTTCACATGAAGTCAGAAGTCTTTTTCTTGGCATTTTTATCTAGCCATCTTCTTTGTTTTCAAGAGGAATGGAAAAAGAAGGAGATAAATATTGCTTCAGATAACTTTAAAGAAAGATGGAAGTGAAGTTCAAATATTCACAGTGATATGCTTGGAATACAGGAATACAGCCAGCTAAAAGAGAACTGCTTCTTAAATGAGCCCTTAACTCAGTAAATATACTGTGCTTTTTTATCCTTAGGCATTGAATTACATTCCTGTGGTGTGACATATCATGTAGCTAATGTTGAGAGATATTTTATTTCACCCTATGAACCTCACAGATTAATTCTATTCAACCTCCCGTTGAACCTAACAAAATTGAAAATGTGATACAAGAAACATTCTCTGAATTAATTTTTCATTAATATAAAATCTTAAGAGCAGTGTCATTAGAAAACATAATTAAACCACCAATTGTTTGGATCTTGCAGCTGTTTTAGTAGTTAAGTCTGATGAAGTTACAATATTTTTGATCAACAGATATTTTAGCGTAATGGACTCCAATTTCTGTTTCTGTCTGTGAAGTAGCCCAGCCATGCTTGATCTTTCTTTGAACCATATATGCTTTGATGAACCTTTTACTAACCACCTGTTTTGTTTTGAGATAAAATGCACAGCAATTTTATTTTTCAGAAAATAACGCTGACAGTCTCATGAGGAGTTAGATATTCTACATCTGCTGGTAAACAGAATCTAATGACATGAGTTTGGAATCATTTGTCCTCCCTATATACAGAACCAAATGTTAAAATTAACTTCTGCAAGGAGATGATGGAGTCTGTACTATAAAAGAAATGTGTATGCGTTCAATACAGACTGAGTAGCAGCCACTTCAAAATTGACTGACCTTTAGTTTGTTGGGGGGATTGTAAATTCTTTCTCCATCATTCGCATATTCAAGAATCAGCAAAGTTCAGTTTCAAGTTCCGTTTATATTTCATTCAATCGTACACATATATACCACCAAACAAAACAATGTTCCTTTGGACCAATGTGCACAACACCGTACATATAACTCACACGCACACAAAGCATAAAATAATATTAACCCAAATAAATTAACAAATGATAAGATGCAGTTACGACACACGTTAAAAAGTAAACAAGATAGCGCCACTGGAACTTCAGATGTGATGGGATACCCTGCCTGGGTGGTGGCAGGGAGTTCAGTAGTCTTATGGCCTCGGGGAAGGAGCTGGAAGAAGTCCTGATGAAGGGTCTCAGTCTGAAACTCCGACTACTTACTCTGATGCTGCCTGGCCTGCTGAGTTCCTCCAGCATCTTGTGCGTGTTGCTTGGATTTCCAGCATCTGCAGATTCCCTCATCTTTGTTTCCTATCCTGACAGTTCTTGCCTTAATGCCACCGTGCCCCCTGCCTGATAGTAGGGGGTCAAGGAGATTGTTGGACAGATGGGACGGAATTGGTAATTCCAAGGGCCTGCGTATGCAGCACTCCTGACAAATATCTCAGAAGGGTGGAAGACAGATCCCGATGATCCTCTCAGCTGTCCTCACAGTCCTTTGTAGGGACTTGTGGTCTTGCAATTCCCATACCAGACGGTGATGCAGCTGGTCAGGACACTCTTGATGGTGCTCCTTTAAAAATTGGTCAGAATGGGGGGGTGGGGGAGAAGACTTGCTCACCTCATTTTCTTCAGAAAATGGAAACGCTGCTGTGCTTTTTTGACCAAAGAGCTGGTGTTGAGCGACCAGGTGAGAAAGTAAAGGGAACGACATCATTATAATATTTTATTTAGCTTGCACTGCAAGTATTGTAAAAAATAAGAAAAAAAATGTCAGAGAACAAAGGTCAGACTGCAACAGCTTGCATTGCCAGTATTTCCACAGCATCCATCTGCTCTTGGACCTGTGACTGTGAGTGGCGTTGAAGACTTAGTCCTGAGAAGCCTGGAAGCATTTGCACTTGACAGATTCTGAAGGCAATCCACCCCACTCCTGCAATTTCTACCCTTTATGCATGATCTATGTCACCAAGTGTGCAGCCCCCAGCCAACCTCCATGCTGCTGAGCAGTTCAAGTTCATGTTTCCCTTCCCTCACGCAGTCACCGTGCAGAGATCAGTTTTCAAGCTAACTGCAGCTCAGTGCACCATTGCCTTTCTCTGAATAGCAGGCTTGTTATCTTCATTGAATTTGTTCTCCCCGATGTCCAGAGTTGATCTGTGCATTGTAACACCAACTAGGTTACAGCCCTGATGTATTATTGGCCTCCCATGTCAAATCCAAAAGGCTAGAGTGAACAAGTGCACCTGCACTGAAAAAAAAACGAGAGTGTTTTCTTTCTAAATGTTAAAAACCTGTTTAATTCTGTAAAGATCGATTCTCGCTTCACAAATGTTTTCTGTGGGGCACTGGAATGAGGATTTCCAAGTAACTACAAGCTAGCCACTTTTCCCCTGAAGTCATATTTTTGCCTGGAAGGTTCTGTTACTGCATTAATTCAAGTCAGCTTTCTGCATTCAGGCAAGTTTTTGAACAGTACACAATAGAAATAAAATAGTTTCAAATCCTCACATAAAATACTTGAAAACCAGTAATCTATGTCAGCCAGTTTAGGTCATTAATTATCATTTGCTTCAAACATGAACATCACAGAGAATTTAACTTGAGTTTAGACCTGTTAATAAAGCCCCTTTCTTACTGCTGAGTGCAATTCCCAGTGATGGCGATAAGAGCATCAAGTTATTCACATCATAAACACTTAAATCCTGTGATCAGACTAGGGCATTAGTGTAAAGCATCCATTACTTCTGTAAAATATTAATGTCGTATGGCTGAAAATAAAATAAAATGTCTTTAATTAGTTTCTGTTATGCATTGAAAGCAAAAGCATCTCTGAAAAATCTCATACTGTAAGATTCATCTTTCAGGATCTGTCTGTTATTGCTAAGGCTGGTATTTATTGCCCATACCTCAATGCTTTTAAGAAGGCAACGTCAAGGCACCTCTTTTAATCATTGTAGTCCTGCTATACTATTGAGGAGAAAAAATTACAGGATTTAAATCCAGCAATGAGTTTCTAGTGACAGGAGAAGGAGCAAAGGCGGGTTACTGCTGCCTTACAAAACCGGTCGCTTCAGGCAGGTGGGGCTCGTCAGCCGTGGCTGGCCGCACGTCGAGGAGAAAGAAAAGTCTGATCTCAAGCTTCTGCTGCCTGGCAGCTATATCCAATCACAGGGAAGGCTTTGAGAGTAAACTGCAAGGAAAAGTCTGGAGCTGGACTACAGAAGACAGCCCTATGTTGAGTGCAACACTGACTGGCAACTCTTGTGATGCCACTGGTGTCAAACCGTAGAGGACTTTGCCGGTCCTTTAATTCATCAGTATGTTGAGAGGGGGAGCCTACCACATTGGCCGTGACTTGCTCTCCATGTGGTACTGCCCTGGCTTGTGATTAACGTGGACAACTGAGATGCAACATCCATGGTTGACCCCAACCAGTGGAGGGCCTCAATGATCTTCAACTCAGAAGGCAACATGTTGTTGATGGAGTTCGCATATATGCCTGCCCCATTCTTTATTTGTGGTAGCAGGCGTTCTCTGGGAGGTGTTTTTGAACTAGCCTAGGGGAGAACCTGCAGATCAATTTGTAGGTAAATATGGCACTCACATAAGCTGGTGGTGGATGGAATGCAGGTTTAGGATGTCACATGGGATACCAGTCAAATGGGTTAGAGACGGAGAGTGGCGTGGTAACACGACGCTATGGGCGATGGAGTTCAGAGTTCAATTCCAATGTCACCTGTACGTCCTCCCCATGGAATGTGTGGGGTTTCTCCAGGTGCTCCGGTTCTTACCTACAATCCAAAGATGTACTGGTTAGTAGGTTAATTGCTCCTTGTAAGTTGTCTTGTGATTAGGCTAGGGATGATTCGACGGTTGCAGGGCGGTTCTGCCCAAAGGTCTGGAAGTGCCTATTCCGTGCTGTGTTTAAATAAATAATAAAAAAACAAATAAAGAAATAAATAGTCAATCAGAATGCATGTAGGCCTGTCATCTCAACGAGTTCATAGTGACCAAGGTGCATTCCTGAGCTACTCCGCTTCAGATCCCTCTAAATCTTTTCTATCCATGTACCTGTCCAAATGTCTTTTAAATATTGTAATTGCACCCACCTCTGCTACCACTTCCCTTGGCAGCTTGATCCATGTTCCCACCACCGTCTAGGTGAAAAAATTTCTCCTCTGGTCCCCTTTAAACTTCTCTCTCCTCGCACCTTAAACCGGTGCTCTCTAGTTGTGGGCTTTTCCCACCCTGGGAAAGGGCCATGACCATGCACATTATCTATAGCTCTCATGAGTTTACAAATCTCTGTAAAGGTCACCGCTCAGCCTCCTTTTCTGCAAGGAAAACAAACTCAATCTACCCAGCTCCTCCTTATCTCTCAACCCGTCCAATCCTGGCCACGTCCTTCTGAGTCTTTTCTGCATGCTCTCTCGCTTTATCAAGTCCTGTCTGATGTATGGTGACGAGAGGTGCACACAGTGTTACAGATGTGATCTCACTGATGTAATGCAACGTCCCAGCTCTTGTTCTTAATGCCCCATCGATGAACGCATACACGTTGTGAGCCTTTTTCAACACCTTGCCTACCGGTGCTGTAACTTTCTGAGAACTATATATGTTCTTGTAGCCCTTCATCTCTCTGTCCCATGCACTCCCAGAGCCCTGTCATCCACTGCATATCCTGTTCTGGTTTAGCTTCCTGAAAGGCATCATTTTGTATTTGTCTGAGTTAAATTCCATCTGTCTTTCCTTTGCACACTTTTCCATTTGATGTTGATCTTGTTGTAGTCTTGGACAACCTTTCATATTCATTTTTTCTCCAGCCCTTAAGCTTTCTCACCCACCTGACTTCACCTGTCACCTTCTAGCGAGCCTCTTCCCCCTCCCCCCACCTTTTAATTCAGGCACCTCCCCGTTTCCTCTCAGTCCCAAAGAAGGGTCTTGGCCTGAAATGTTGACTGTTTACTCTTTTCCATAGATGCTGCCTGATCTGCTGAGTTCCTCCAGCATTTTGTGTGTGTTACTTTGGATTTCCAGCATCCGCAGATTTTCTTGTTTTGCAACCTTTTTCACTGACTACTACACCACCAATTTTGTGTCATCTGCAAATTACTAATCTTGACACCTCTACCTCATCAGCACCAGCCCTAGCAGCACACCATTGCCTTGTTCTGAATGGTGCTAAACATTTTAAGAATGATCAGAACTACATTTACCTGTTAGGTGGAGGATTTTATGTCCTGTTCCTGAACCTGGATAGCAGAAGGGAACTAGGGCGTCAGACTTGCCTCGTGTTTTCAATATCCAACTGTGACTCTGGGCAATGATGAACTGTTGGGGGATGAAGATGGGGATTCATAAATGGTAATATCAAGTGTAGGGTGCTTAATGCTCTCGTTTTCGAGAAGATCATTGCTGGCCACTTCTGTGGCACAAATATTGCTTGACATTTATCAACCCATTCCAGCTCACTCTCCAGAACATGACTGGTGCAAGAATGGATTACTTCATGTGCTGATGAGTTTCAAGAAAATGAACACCATGCAATCATCAATGAACATTCCCACTTCCTACCTTATGGTGGAAGGAATGTCATTGATAAAGCAGCTGAAGCTGGTTGCACCTGCCCTGAAGCACCAGCAATGATGTTCTGGGGCTGATATGATTGCAACTCCAGCAATCACAACTTTATTCTGCTCTGTGAAGCATGACCGTAAGAAATGGATGTCCCATGATTTCGTGTCACAAAGGCTCTGTGGTAGCTATCGAATGGTGAAAGGCCTTGACAGAGTGGATGAGGAGAGGATGTTTCCTATGGTGAAAGAGCATAAGAACGGGACACAGCCTCAGAACAGAGGGGTGTCCTTTTAGAATGGAGATGAGGAAGAGTTTCTTTAGCCAGAGAATAGTGAATCTATGGAATTCATTGCCCCAGGCAGCTGTGCAGGCCAAGTTCTTAAGTATATTTAAGGCAGAAATTGATTGATTCTTGATTGGTCAGGGCATGAAGGCTTACGGGGGTGGGGGGGGGTAAGGCAGGAGATTGGGGCTGAGAGCAAAAATGGATGAGCCATGATGAAATGGTGGAGCAGGCTTGATGGGCCAAATGGCCCAATTCTGCTCCTATATCTTGTGGTCTTATGGTGCCATAGAAAGTCAAGTACTTCCTTGATACCAAGGGTTCCTGCTTCCATCTTATGTCACCTCTAGAATTTAACTCATTGTTCTATGTTCAGACCAGGCCTGTGATGAAATCTGAAGCTGAGTGGTGCTGGTGTAAAACAAAATGGGCATTGGTGAACAGCTTATTGATCAGTAAGTGCATCTCAGAAGATATGTCCTTGGCCCAGCATATTAATTTGGTCACAAAGAAGGTACATAGAGCAGTACAGCACAGCACAGTACAGGCCCTTCGGCTCACAATGTTGTGCCGACCCTTAAACGCTGCCTCCCATATAACCCCCCCCACCTTAAATTCCTCCATATATCTGTCTAGTAGTCTCTTAATAGAACATAGAAAGCCAGCAGCTGTATTCCATTGGAGTTAGAGGAGATTTGGTATGTCATCAAAGTTTCTACAAATGTACCATGGAAAGCATTCAGACTGGTTGTAGCATTGCCTGTAATGGAGTCACTAATGCGCAGGATCACGAAAAGCAGCAGAAGTTTGTAGACACAGCCAGCTCCATCATGGGCACAAGCTTCCCCACCATCGAGGATACCTTCAAAAGATGGGTGCCTCAAGAAGGCGATTTCCATCGTCAAGGGCCCTCAACATCTAAAACATACCTTCTTCTCGATACTACCATCAGGGAGGAGGTACAGGAGCCTGAAGACCCACACTAAATGTTTTGGGAATATTTTTTTCCCTTTGCCGTCAGATTTCTGAACAGCCCATGAACCCTGATTCATCGTCCAAACATCAGGTTCAGTCACTTCGACACGATCTTGGGCCTGGACCCCTCCACTTTGCTTCGGCCTGTACCCTACCTTTCAGATTTGGCCACCTCGATCCGATCTGTACCTGGCCTTTCCAGTTCAGCCCAGCTGGTTCAGCCACTTTAATTCGGCCTGTACCCTACCTTTCTGATTTGGCCACCTCGATCCGATCTGTACCTGGCCTTTCCAATTCAGCCCAGCAGGTTCAGCCACTGTGATGTGCTCTGGGGCCTGGAACCTGCCGCCTCCATTCGGCCTGTATCCCACCTTTCTGAATTGGTCAAGCATTGGATCTTCCTCGGTCTCAATAACAGGCCTACTGCCTTGGTTCTACAGGCCTACTTGGTTCTGTCACATGGAATTGCTTCAAAGATCAAAGGGAAGTTACAAGTAATTGTTTACGATAATTATTTACCAGTAAAAGAGGGATTAACATTCAGTTGTTTTCCTTGTTTCATTTTCCACCTGGCAGAAGTCACTGAGATTCATCAGCACCATCTTAAACCAGAATGTTTTAAACCTCTTAAACCTGTGTATATTTTCCAATTGCTACAAAGGTAATGGAACGTCTTGGCTAAAGGCACAGCTATTTCTGGCATACCCGACAGCCAAGAGGTAATCTGGCCTCAAAGCCTTTGTGCTCTAATGGAGGGAATCTAATACCGAATGGGTATGGTTGCAAAGTCTTTGACCTGGTCTTTCCCTCTACATCCTACATCCTTCAGCTCGGAGTAAAGATCCTGCTATGTCTTATCTATTGCTGCAAGGGTTCAGGTATATACAATGAAGAACACATTGTGCTGGTTTTACATTATGGTGAATCAAAAGGCTATGACATATTCACTTCTACAGTAGGCATATCACTGACACATCAGACTAGCTCGTTCTTGATGGCAAAACCCATCCTGTGAAGACAGCCTTCCTCGTCCAGTTCACCCTTCCAGAAGAAGTAGTACTTAATGACTAGACAACACAAGGAAAAAGAGCAGTTTATAATTTTTGCATTCATCAGATAATCTTCTGACCCCCTCTCTGCAGTCCACTATCAGTCAGACTAAAGTACTGACATCAGCGTGACATGCTCCATTCATTAGATCACAGACAGACAAAATGGGCTCACTAGAATAAGAATAATTGACACTATGAATCCTTCTGACAAATTGCCCTTTTGCTGTCAGATAATGCTGAGAGTATTTCACTAGGCTGAAAAATGTTGATCTGCTGGGGAGCGCAATGGTTGCTTTGCAATTGACGCCCAGCAGCTGCTTCTTGTCCTTGTGAAATAAAGGGTATGCAACCGAGGAACTTTTTTACATTCACTGCAATTGTTATTTTGCAGGTGTTCTGTAATATTTCAATAATATTTGAGTAATATTGTAAATATCTTGTTTGATTAAGCATTCTTTGCTCATTTAAATAGTTCATTATGGGTTATATGTAAAAGTGCATGAATGACATACGTCATCGTGCCACCACATCATAAGTGTGCGCCTCACGAACGTAAAGAACGAAGTACACACATTATTCCTGGCTCTGTGTTATTCTTTTGGTTAGTTTTATAATTTGGAATTACAAAACATAGCAGTAGCATTAAGTAAGTTTTAACTGTTGCAGGAACATTTAGAACTGAAACCATTGTTAAATGCAGAACACTCCAGGTTTCATAAGTGGAATCCAAAGGAGCGGGGAGTCCTTTTCAGGGTACATGGCTGAATTGGAGAAGTTGTCTGAGCATTGCCAGTTTAGTGACGGGCATAATGATACACTGCAAGATCATTTAGTTTGTAGTATCTTACAAGAAATCATTCAAAAACATCCCCTAATTGAAGCATAACTCACATTTAAAAGAGCAATTAAATTAATGGAAACTACATCCAGAGATGCAGTTGAGTTGCTCTCAGCAATGAAAGTTAGTGTGAACAAGGTGACAATGCTTAAACAGAAACCAGCCCAGCCAAACTGTCATGAACTCTTTGACTTGAGTGGGGCACTGTTCAATGTCAGGTGTTGGCAGTCCAGTGCACCTGATTTGTTTCAACTGGAACTCATTAAGTGACTGGATTAGTCATTAAGTTTTCCTTGTGTTTTTCAAGCCACTTTGGGCTAGATTATACTTTAGCCCTCTGAAGTAAAAACACTCTGAGTCATTTGTTATTCCTCTGTTATGTTCTTCAAATAAATCCTCATCTTTACTTTCTACTTTTGAGTCTCGACTTTACTCCGTGCCTGGGTTTCTTTGCCTAAAGATCTCATTACACTAACAAATGGTGATATTGTTGTGGCAAGGGCTTATATACGGCAGAACAATGCAAGTTTAAAGGGAAAATTTGGAGAAAATGCAACAAAGTACGACACCTACAAAGAATAGCCTTGAGATTTACAATGTAAAACAAGCAATATTGCATACACCAGAAGAAAAATAAAGCAAATTAATTAAAATGGAATTGAACACTGTGTTTCAGTCATTACATAAAATTAATTTGCGTCAATTGTTAGAGAAGAAAGGTGTCCAGAGCTGTCAAAATCACTTCTTGCAGCTAACTCGAACAACCATCACAGAGAGGTCCCAGAACCTGAGAATATTTCACAGCCACAAGTCTCACCTGCCATGCACAGTGACACCCCCTCCAACCCCTGCCAGGGAAGATGTTATCCCACAAGGGTAAGAAATCCTCCACAGCAATTAAAACTCCAGGCCTGAATGGGACAATTTAAAATTTACTATGCTGTGGGTGTCTATATATTAGTTGGATTTATAAGATATACTGTGCATTTAAAAACATAAATGTGTCGGGAGCAAAGGATGTTCGGTATGGTGAGGGTGGAGTGCCGTGGAATAGATGCGGGACAGGTGGCAGAGAAGGAATGCCAGAGCAGAGAGATGGCAGTGGGTGCAGATACACCGAGCCCTGAAACAGCAGCTAAGGCCATTTGATTCCAGACAACTGACTTATTACTCATTACAGAATATCTTTCTGATGCTTCCCACTTCCTCCCCTCTCCCTTCCTCTTTTCCCAACTATGATTCCACACTCCCTGTCCCCTTCCAATTCTCAGTTCTTAATAGAGACTCATATTAGAATCAGGTTTATCATCACTCACATATGTCATGATTTTTTTTATTGTATGGTGCAATACATAGAATTACTACAGTACTGTGCAAAACTCTTAGGCGTCCTAGATATATATTTATGCCCCTAAGACTTTTGCAGAATACTGTATATAAATTGAGTTGCATTCTTTATTGAGTTAGAGTTGATAGCTAAGTAGGGAGGAGTGTTGTGTATTTAATATTTCAGTAATATTTGATTGATATTGTAAATATATTGTTTGATTAAGCATTCTCTGTTTGTTTAAATAATTCATTATGGATTATATGTAAAAAGCATACATCATTACACCTCCACATCATCAGTAACAAACGAAGTACATGTATTATCCCTAGCTCTGTGTTATTCTATCAATTAATTTTGCGATCAGGAATTCCAAAGCATAACAGTAGGATTGTGTGAAGAAGAAGATTAGACTTAAGAGGATTGGTCTGGATAGTCTAATGGTATCTGTAAGCACAAGAGAACCTACAGGTGCTGGAAATCTGGAGCAACACACACCCAGTGCTGGAAGAGGTCAACAAGTCTAGCAGCATCTATGGAGGGGAATGAACAGTCTTTCAGCCTGAAACATTGACTGTTCATTCCCCTCCATCGGTGCTGTTTGATGTGCTCAGTTCCTCTAGCATTTTGTGTGTGTTTCTAAAGGCTGATTTATACTTGTGTGTCAAATGTACGCTATAGGTAGAGCGTAGCCGCGAACCCTACGCTGTATCTACGCTGAACCTTACGCCGTAGCCTAACGCGCACCTCTCCCAAAATCTAACTACGCGTTGCAGAATATCTTTCTGATACCACAACAACTGTGATTGGTCCGCTTGGTAGCATCGCATTTCCTCCTCTGCTGCAATAGCTTCTCATTGGGCGACTGAAGGGCAGGGAAGGAACTCTGGCTGCAATGTTTTCCATAAAGCTTTACAGATCTCCGAAATTATGGAGGACCCTGTGCTTGACGCCAGTTTGGAGCTAGCTGCTACAGCCTGTTGACTTCCACCTGAAGCTAAAACTCGAATGGTGATTGCCAGTCTCTGAGTATACTGTGCATACACTGATGCGAAATAAATGGTTGGAGATGATGAACCAAATCATCAAATCTACCTGCCGATGTCCGAAAGTATTTAAAATATATTTCCTCGTCCATGTTTCTCAGTGGCCGGAGAAGCACAGAAAATTCACCCTCCTTCAGTTTCAGTCGCCATTGTTTGAAGTTTGAGTTTCTTCGTGTTGAGTTTCATGTTGCTGAAACATCATCATTCACTGTTGATACCCTATGAAATTGAGCATTTCTGCACTTAATTCAACATGGCAATTCTACGTGACTGCTGACAAAGAATCTGCCTATCTATGGCCTTAATATCATAGTGAATGGAAGTCGAAGAAGTATGAATCTAATGCTATCCATACAATGATTGTTTTAAACATAAAATATTCTGCAGATGCTGGAAATCGCAAGGAACACGCAATCCTGATGCAGAGTCTTGGCCCGTAACATTGATTGTTCATTCCTCTCCACAGATGCTGCTTGATCTGCTGAGATTTCCGCCAGCATTTTGTATGTGTCACCCAATGATTCTTTTACACTCTTCTATGTATTGAGCCTAAATTATTACCTAGCAAACCACCACTGGGTCATAAAGAAATTGCATGATTGTTCAAAGATAGGCATTTCAAACGTTTTCTCAAACAGATACTGTATTTCAAAATGTAAAGAATTTAAGATCTATTTTAAGCTTACTTCTGACATTTCAACTTCTGTATGAATCATTTATGATTCTGACTAATTAACACTGCTGTGTAATGTTTAAGAAGTTAATAGAAGTCATGCAATTTGTTTTCATCTGTGCTGACTGGAGAAATTCTTGAATGAAATGAGCTGATCCGCTAACATGATGATGTCAGCGCTGCTGGATGCCAAGTTTCCTTTGCACTGAAGCAGGTCTCGATAAAGGAGAAGCTTATGCCATTGAGCTTGATGTATCTTTGTGAGAAGCTTCTTATAAGGTCCGTGGTAGGTATCACTGTGTAGCCACTGGCTGCTAGCTTTGTGGCACTCTAAAATAAAGGAGATGGAAATGCTTTCCAGAGAGGTACTGACACTTATTTCAGGGTATATGCTTTTGTATGTGACCTTCAGAGGACGCAGAAATAAACATGGAAGTAAGTCATCATTATTATCATTATGTGCCATTCATATGAAGTAGTGATTATGGTCTTATCTCTGACCATGATTGTTCTAGGCTAATTTTTCTACAGATACATTGCTTCCTTCTGGGCACTGTCCTTACACGAGGAGTGAGCCCAGCCATTATCAATACCCTTTAGAGATTGTCTGCTGGGCATCAGTGGTCACATAACAAAAACTTGTGAAATACACCAGCTGCTCAGACGACCATCGACCGTCTGCTCTAACGGCTTCACGTGACCCTAACTGGGGAGGGTCTGGGTGCTAATCAGGTGCTACACCTTGGCCAAACGTGACCTGGAATCTAGAAAAGGGAAGGAGCACCTTACATCTCCTTTGGTAGAGATGTATTTCCACCCCATCAACCAAGAGTGTATCAAGTGAATAACAAAGCCTCAACTTCTCTTGTCACAGACATTTTCAGAAACTTGCAGTATACCAATGTAAATATATTAACACAATTATCTGATATTATCCTCAGTCTGTATCATTTTTTAACTGAAGAGAAAGCTGTTGTCTTTGTGTCCAAATTTTTCTGGAATGAATTCCTGTGTTAAAAGCATTGTGTCATGGAATTGTCATTGTAGGAGTTAACTGGAATGAAGCAAGAATACAGCTACTCTCTCATTCAATAAGGTTTGGCTGATCATATGCCTTGTCCACTTCCCCATCCAATGCCAACCCTTGATGTTCCTACTGGCCAAACATCTATCACCTCAGTCTTGAATATATTCAGCAAATGAGCAGGCACATTCTTCTGGATGGAGAATTCCAAAGGCTTGCACCATTCCAGCTAAAGATTTTTTCACTGCAATTGGGTTTCTAATTTCTGATTCCTGATAAAGGGTCTCAGCCCAAAACGTTGATTGTTTATTCCCCACTATAGATGCTGCCTGACTTGATAAGTTCCTCCTGCGTTTTGTGTGTGTTGATCAAGATCTGTAGCATTTCAAAGTTCAACGTTCAAAGTAGTATATGTCACCATATACTACTGGGAGATTCAGGCATTCACAGTACAACACTGCAGAATATATTGTGCTTATGAATTTCTAACTCCATATCTGGGGGCTATTATACACTCCATCTGTCATTCTTCTAAACTCCAGATTTACTTAATCCGCCCTCAGAAAAGGAGGCTCTCAACCCCAGGGATTAACATGATGAATCTCTACAGTACTCACTTTGCAGTAAAGTGTTTTCTTTGCCACGATGACCAAATCTGCACACATGCTCCAGGCCCAGTCTCAACTACACTGCATTTTTTTAACTCTTTTCAGACATTTGAGTTGTCCTTTTCAAACCTGAGTTCAGTCTTGACCTCCGATGCTTTCTGGGTGGTGCTTTCCTGCTATTCCTGTGATCAAAAGTGCTCTGGTTTCATCCCACATCCCAAAGATGTTTGTTTGCCACAGTAAATTGCCCCTCATATGGAGATGAACAGTAGAATCTTCAAGAGGTTTGAACATAGAGCATAACTGCACAGTATAGGCCCTTCGGCCCACAATGTAGTACTGACCTTTAAACCTATTCTAACATCAGTTTAACTCTTCCCTCCTACATAGACCTTCATTTTTCTCTCATCCATGTGCCTCTCTAAGAGTTTCTTAAATGCCCCTAATGTATCTGTCTCTACCATTACCCCTGACAGGGTATTCCATGTACCCACTAATCTCTGTGTAAAAAACTTAACTCTGACATCCCTCCCTATGCTCTACTCCAGGGCTCCCCAACCTTTTTCGCACCGCGGACCAGTTTAATATTGACAATATTCTTGCAGACCGGCTGACTGTGGGGGGGGGGCGGGGGCGGGGGGTGTTTAAGTAGGGTTAAACTCACCTCAACATGTCTTTTAGGGTTGCCAACTTTCTCACTCCCAAATAAGGGACAAAAGTAGCAGTCAAATCCCGGGACACTCTACCCCAGGAAAGACTATCATGACCATGAAGCCTTGCGCGGGCACCTGTGTGCGCATGCGTGATGTGTGCACATGCGCGTACGTGCTGATTTTTTTCCCACAAATCAGTTTTGCCTTCATCTTCCCGAGTATACTGTACATACATTATTTCTACTTTATATAGGCTGTGTATTTATCATATCATTCCTGCTTTTACTATATGTTAGTGTTATTTATTTTCGGTTTTATGTGTTATTTGGTATGATTTGGTAGGTTATTTTTTGGGTCTGGGAATGCTCAAAAATTTTTCCCATGTAAATTAATGGTAATTTCTTCTTCGCTTCACGCCATTTTGGCACGAAAGGTTTTCATAGGAACGCTCTACCTTAGCAGAGAAAATACTGGACAAACCAATTTAGCCCAATATACGGGATGTCCCGGCAAGTACGGGACAGTTGGCAAATGTATGTTCAAGTTCAACAGTGCGTGACAGGGAATGAGGAAAGGTGCAGCTGATTCATATTGTTTCCTCACGGCCCGGTAGCACATGCTTTGCAGCCCGGTACCGGTCCACGGCCTGGTGGTTGGGGACCACTGTTCTACTCCAATCACCTTAAAATTATGCCCCTTCATACTAGTAGTTTCTGCCCTGGGAAAAAGTCTCTGGCAGTCCACTCAATCTAGGTCTCTTCTTATCTTGTACACCTCCGTCAAGTCACCCCTGAAACTCCTTTGATCCAGAGAGAAAAGTACTTGTTGTTGGAAATATAGGGAGAATAAAATGGGATATATGTAGGAATAGTGTAAATGGGTGCTTGAAGGTTCAAACAGACAGTGGAACAAGGGACCTCTGTCGGTCAGGGTCGACCATGGATGTTAGGTCCTGGCTGTCTAGATACTGAAGCCCGGGCAGTACAATTTGGAGAGCAATCTGTTGCCCATGTAGCAAGCTCCCCCTCTCCACAAATCTGATGAACCCAAAGGAACGGCTGAGGCTGATACAATTTGGTACCAGTAGCGTTGCAGAAGTGGCCAGTCAGCATTGAACTCAACATGTGACTGCCTTAGGGAGTCCAGCTCTGGATTTTCCCCTCAGGGTTTACTCCCGAAGCCTTCACCATAAGTTGGTATAACCACAAAGCAGCAGAGGTTTGAGATCAGAGTTTTCCTTCTCCAAGATGAGCTGCCAATCACGGCTGATGAGCCCCATCTGCTCAAAGGGACTGGTTTTAAGACTCCAGTAACCCGCCTTTGCCCCTTCTCCTGTCAGTAGAAACAGTTCTGCCTGGTTTAGTAGCTAAGCCACACGTTAAGGCCAGGAGCTGGATTTGCTTGTTAGAGGCTGCCTGAGGCTCACACCATTGGGAACACGTAACAGGCCGTGGGCGACTATCCCAATTACAATCCCTGGATATAACGACCTTAAGTGCTATATGACTCTATACAATTGCCCAGGACATGACCAGTGAAGGAGCTGTTGATCAGCCCTTTGTGTGGACAAAAGAGAAGAATTTCATCAGGCAGTCTTTGCCTGGTCAGCAGAGAGGGAAAAGCGATTATGCTTATCAGTTTGTAAAATAGGTACTTCAGTGGCTGTCTGTCTATGAGATTACACCTGATTCTGATCCCATTCCTCATGATGAAAGAAATTATTTGTCTTTCTGCACACTCCTTCAATGTGTTTCAAGTACTTAATAACTACTTAAGTACTTTTGAAATATTGTAATGTGCAGCAAAGGCTGCATTCAATTTGCACCCAGCTAGGATCCACACAAAGCGATGAGGTAATGATCCGATAATCTGCTCTTTGGTGATAAATATTGCCCAGGACACCAAGATTAACTCTTATACTATTTGAATTAGTGCAACAGCAAGTTTTTTTTATATGTGTCTGGGAGGCAGATGAGTCCTTAGGTTAGTATCTCATCTAAGAGTCTTCATAACTTATGCCATGGCAATAGATGACAGTCTATATTTTGTGCTTACTGTAAGTCTCTTGAGGTGAAACGTATAAAAGCACCTCTTTGATTATGAAGTGCATGTGGTACTGTTAGGGATAATGTTGATAGCAATGACAGCCACCATTGACAGCTTGGAATTGTATGAAATGAATAGCTCAGAGCAAATTCAATCAGTGGATATTAGAAATCTAAAATAAAAAGAACAGAATTGCTGGTAATACTCAGCAGGCCATGCAGTATCCATAGAGAGAGGAATAATACAAATAGTTTAGATCAGCAAAGCCATCAACATAGAACATAGAACAATGCAAAACAGTGTGGGTCCTTTGGTCCATGATGTTGTGCCGACCTTTGAACCTACTCCATGACTAATCTAGCCCTTCTGTCCTCCATAGCCCATAACCGTCCATTTTCCTTCCAACTATGTGTCTATCTAAGAGTCTCTTAATTGTTTCTAACTCATCGGCCTCTACCAGTACCCTAGCAACCTATTCCATAAGACCATAAGGCCATGGGAGCAGATCTGGCTATTTGGCCCATCAAGTTTTCTCTGCCATTCCATCATAGCTGACTTATTATTCCTCTCAACACACTTTGCTGCCTTCTCCCCGTAATCTTCGACACCCTTACTAATCAAGAAACTGTCGAGCTCCACTTTAAATATACCTGATGACTTGGTCTCTGCAGCTGTCTGTGGCAATGAAGTCCACAGATTCATCACCTTCTGGCTAAAGAAATTCCGCCTCATCTCTGTTCTAAAGGAACATTATTGTATTCTGAAGCTTCTGCCCTCTGGTCCTAGACTCCCCCAATATCAGAAATATCCTTTCTAGCTCCACTCTTTCCAGGCCTTTCAATAAGTTCTCCCTTCAGTGAGTTAAGGCCCAGATCTATCACATGCTCCTCATACATTAACCCTTTCATTCCTGGCATTACTCTTGTGAATCTCCTCTGGGTCCTCTCCAATGCTAACACATCCTTTCTCAGATATGGGGTTCAAAGCTGCTCATAATAAACCAAGTTCTGTCTGACAAACGCCTTATAAAGCCTCAGTTGTATGTTCCAGGCACCTATCAACCCCTGTGTAAAAGTCCTTCCTCTGACATCCCCCCCATACAGTCTTCTAATCACCTTTCAAAGGATGTCTTCTAACATTAGCCATTGTTGTTCTGGCTGTCCACTCTATCTATGCCTCTCATTATTATATACACCTCTATTAGACCGAAGCAGTAATTCCCCTTTCCTTTCCATGGATGTTGGCTGATAATACGGAGCATTGCCAGCCTATTTCTTTCTTTACGTAAAGAACAGTTGTTTGGGCCAGGTATGAAAGGCCAGCCTCTGCCCAGAAGCCATGCCACAGAGGATGCCTGTGCCAACAGGATAAATTAAGGAAAACTCGTTACATTGTCCTAAGCCGGTGTTTACAGATTCTAACTACATTTCCGTTTTTTCGGTTTATCTCATGCCCTAGTCAAAACAGATGTCAATTGTTTTTCAAACTTGTGTCTCAGTCTTTTTGCCGTTGGCAGTTTTGGCTGCTGTTTTGCTTTGCCATTTTGATAGCTTCCTGTAGCTTAGCGATTGCAGTCAGCAGTGTTTGGAGCAGTTCCAGCGACCTGCTGAGGTAAAGAGCTGGGCCGGCTCTGCCATCAGACGTCAGAAAAACTTTGTACGTTTCTGATTTTATTCACTAACAGAACGGTATTTCGGGCACCTGTAACTGCTCCAGGCAGACCAGAACTGCCAGAAAGTAAACTTTCAAATCTTCCCGGGTCATCCTGAGAACACGGATGTTCAGTTTCGATCAGAACTGAGGGTGTTATTTAGGATTGTAGAAAGTGCAATTTTACCAGCAGTTTAGAGATATCTTGCTGATCTTGATTGATCCATGCATAAATTAGTGCTTTGGAACAGTGTAAGTTCTCTGTCAGCCCATTTTCTTAAAGAAGTGTCCTTTAACATCTGCCGGACGATGCTGAGGATGTTCTATGAGTCTGTGGTGGCCAGTGCGATCATGTTTGCTGTTGTGCGCTGGGGCAGCAGGCTGAGGGTAGCAGACACCAACAGAATCAACAAACTCATTCGTAAGGCCAGTGATGTTGTGGGGATGGAACTGGACTCTCTCACGGTGGTGTCTGAAAAGAGGATGCTGTCTAAGTTGCATGCCATCTTGGACAATGTCTCCCATCCACTACATAATGGACTGGTTGGGCACAGGAGTACATTCAGCCAGAGACTCATTCCACCGAGATGCAGCACAGAGCGTCATAGGAAGTCATTCCTGCCTGTGGCCATCAAACTTTACAACTCCTCCCTTGGAGGGTCAGACACCCTGAGCCAATACGCTGGTCCTGGACTTACTTCCTGGCATAATTTACATATTACTATTTAACTATTTATGGTTTTATTACTATTTATTATTTATGGTGCAACTGTAATGAAAACCAATTCCCCCGGGATCAATAAAATATGACTACTATGTCTCTGAGAAGCACGATTGCAGTGATTGGTTGCCATATCATAACAAACTTGGCATGATGGATTGGGAGTACAATCCAATCAAGCATCTGTACCTCAGTGCAAAGCTCTGATGTGGAAAGGTTCTGGTATCAGTTGTGTCATCACACGGGCCTGCTCAGAAGAACCAGATGTTCTGGAGCAGCAGGGAATGGAAAACTGGAGGAGGACAGCAACCCCTCACCACAGGCCACTTCCAGGTACGTACCACTTAGTGACTGGACAGGAAGAAGTCTGGGATCTCAGCCAGGTAACAAAAACAGTTTCTTCTTGGTGCTCCGCTCATTGTAAGTAGGTCAATGGCTGTGTTGAAAGACTGCACGTAAGGCACTTGATTCAAAAATTGCTGGCCAATAAGCATAAAACTCCCATGTGGACCAATAAGAGAAATTAAATAATAGCTACATCACCATCTGACAAAAGGATCAGAGGAAATAAGAAAACAAATATCCTCAGTGGCCGCTTTATTATGTACAGGGGATGATCCCAATGTGGTTTTCTGCTGCTATAGCCCATCCACTTCAAGGTTCAATGTATTGTGCATTCAGAGATGTTCTTTTGCACACCACCGTTGTAACACCGTGTTATTTGAATTACTTTCACCTTCCTGACAGCTTGAACCTTTCTGGTTGTTCTCCTCTGATCTCTCTCATTGACAGGGTGTTTTCACCCACAGGACTGCTCCTCACTGGATTTTTTTTTCTGTTTTTGCACCATTCGCTGTAAACTCTAGAGACTGCTGTGCATGAAAATCACAGGAGATCAGCAGTTTCTGAGATACTTAAACCACCCCATCTAGCACCAACAATTATTCTATGGTCACAGTTACTTAGGTCACACTTATTCTCTATTCTGATGTTTGTCTGTACAACTGAACCTCTTGACCATGTCTGTGTGCTTTTATCCATTAAGTGCTGCCACATGATTGGCTGATTAGATATTTGCATTAACGAGCCGGCGTACAAGTGTATCTAATAATGTGGCCACAGACCGTATATTTAAGCAGTGAGGTGTAGTGATCTGCTTTGCACTGCCTCAGAAGGAGAAGAAATCAGATTCAATCAGAACTTTTAAATATCAAATACTTCTTCCACCTATCATCTCCCAGCTTCTCATTTCATCCCCTCTCCCCTCCCCAACCACCCTTCCCCCTCACCTGGTTTAAACTATCACCTGCCAGTTTTTACTTCTTCCCCTCCACTCCCCACCCTCCCAACCTTTTTATTCTGGCACCTTCTCCCTTCCTTTCCAGACAGACCTGATGAAAGGCCTTGGAATGAAACTTCAGCTGCTTATTCCTCTCCACAGATGCAACCTGAGCTGCAAATGTGTTCTTCTCAAGCTCATCACCTGAACTGCCCATCACCTCAACTGCCCATCACCCCGACCGCGGCACAAGCTGCCAACAGCAGCTCGCCAGAGTCCTCTGTCTTGGGAAATCTTTGAAGCTGTCCCCTGGTGTAATCATCTTCAAAGATCCTTCCTCTCCCAGAGATGAGGTCTTTGAAGTTTCTGCCGCTCAAGGTTTTTATGGGATGGGGATGCTAGTCCCATACCCGGCCCGCCTCCTTTTGCAGCTGGACCTTGGAGTTTCGCTTGGAAATAAAATTGCAGGATGATGGGTAAAGAAGAAGCAAGAAAGAAGATGGGAAAAGGAAGAGGAAGGAGGAGGAAGAGGAAGAAGAATAGAAAAAGGAAGAAAAAGAGAATATAGTGGAAGAAGAGAATGAGGAAAAAGAGGAGGAAGAATACAAGAAGCTACACCATTCTGGTATCAGTCAAGATGATGATTTTTTCACCAGGGGTTTGCCCATTTATGGGAAGAAATAAATATTAATTTCTAATGCATGCTATTAAACCTCCTGATGAACTCTGTCAATGAAGAGAGATGAGCAAGAACCCTTTTCAACGTTTTCAAATGAAGAGAAGCAAATACATGAAGCCAAGTATTTATAGCAAAAGGTTTAAGTGCTTATTTCACATATGCTAAAGCCTGCCATGATGGAAATTCTAATTATTCTGATAGAATGTTAGCAAATGTAATTTCACTAATTTGTTTGAATTATTTATATTACCCTTTCAAGTATTTGGCTGTGCATGGATGGGAAAACTGTGTGGTTACTTCTCTATTTTGCACAGCATATGGATATCCCCAGGACTGCACCAAAAGCATCTAGAAAACATATTGAAAATTGTTATGCAGCCCACATACTGACACCATAGACTGGCCTTTGACAATGGGAGCAAACATATTTAGGCCAGTTGACACATTAGCAATCATGCAAATTTGTTTGAATGTCAATCCAATACATTTTTTATAAACCTCCTATTGATCTGTGAAATGATCTGTGTTAAAATTGTTGCTCTAGGGAACAGTGAAATTGTTTTATTAAGAAATCCACGTAATCTGTGCTGTTCAGATGGTGCATGTGCAGGTTCCGGGCAGTAGCCCTGTGGTCCGTAAATGACTAAGTTATTCAGGATCAATTTTGGAGTACAAGACCAGGTTTCAGGACAACCGATTACATATTCAAAGATTTGCTTGCAAATAACTTGGGGCTAGATATAAGATCTTCAATAATCTCCCACCCAAGAAAGAGAAACTTGTTCAGGCAAACCATTACTCCATTTTGAACAGAATATGCAATGGGAGAGGAACATTAATTTTCGTTACCGCACAGTGAAATAGTGGGAAAAGGCACAGCAAGCCAGAGAGAACTCAACCTGAGTATGTCTTAGTAACTTAGGAACATAATACTGCCACGTTGTAGGTGAGTGTGCAGGCAGTGCTGGCTAGGAGTTACTGTCCTACATGGGACGTCTGTATCTCTCTAAATAATGATGATCTGAAGAAGGAATAATGAATAGATATTATGTTTATTTACTATTCAGTGAATGAGTGTTTATTCAATCCATTAGAAACAGACTGATACACTGAGCAGAACTCTCTGAACATGCAGTTAACCAAATTATACTGCATTGTTGTTAAGAGTTACAAGCTATGCTTTTATGCAATATTGTAATTATTAATGGACATAATAAGATTGCAATAATTTATTAAAGCATAAGAACATAAGAATTAGATTCCAAAGTAAACCTTACAACTTCTCAAAAAGCCTGCTCTATCATTTAGAATGATCTTGACTAATCTAGTTACAGGCTTCAGAGCCATTTTCCTAAGTCATCCCACAGTTTTCGATTTGCTTACAGCCAAAAAATCCATCTTGGCTGTGAACGTACTTAGTGATTGCAGTTATGGCTTTCAAAGGTCAGAGACAAAGGTTGAGTCAGAAATGAATGTCTGGACGACTCTTATTGTCAAAGTCAGGAATGTCCTCTCCCTCAGAAGCTTTGTCTCAGGATGCATCCAGGCTGTCTCCTTAGTGGCAAAGTCAGGATTGTCCTTATCTCTCAGAAGCTTTGTCTCAGGATGTTTCCAGGCTGTCTCCTTAGTGGCAAAGTCAGGATTGTCCTATCCCTCAGAAGCTTTGTCTCAGGATGCATCCAGGCTGTCTCCTTAGTGGCAAAGTCAGGATTGTCCTATCCCTCAGAAGCTTTGCCTTAGGAAGCATCCAGGTTGTCTCTGTAGCGGCAAAGTCAGGAATGTCCTATCCCTCAGAAGTTTTGTCTCAGGATGTATCCAGGTTTCTCTGTAGTGGCAAAGTCAGGAATGTTCTCTCCCTCAGAAACCTTGCTTCAGGATGTTTCCAGGCTGTCTCGAGAGAAAAGCCACATTTGAGGAAAGTTTGAGTGACCTGGGGTTTTCTTTTTGTGGCAAAGGAGGATGAGAGGTGACTTGATGAAGGTTTACAAGATAAGAGACATTGATAGAGTGGGCAACCAGTGCCTTTTTTCCCAGAGAGTGGTAGGTGCTTGAACAAATCCCCAGCGATGGTAGTAGAGGCAGATACATTAGGGACATTTAGGAGACTCAGATATGAAATTGGATGAAAGAAAAAAGGAGTGCTATATGGGTGGGAAGGATTAGATTGATCTGAAAGGTTAAAATGTTGACACAGCTTCATGGTCTGAAGGCTCTATATTGTGCTGTACTGTTTAATATTCTATTTTCTATGGTATTTTAGTGCACATCACTGTATTGCTCTGACAAAATGGGAAACCTTACATTTTTGGCCAATGTGACTTCAACATTCATACTTAGAAGGGATGTTTGGCTGCAAAATCAGGGTTCCCCACATTTTAAGTATTTAAAGGGCACTCTTTCTGCTGGATGTCCCCTATCATTTCTGGCCATTTAACTATGAGGAGAAATGTGTTGAAATCAACTATAAGTGTAGAGCCTTGGGGCCCAGACTGGGTCAAACTACCTACCGTGGAGAGCTTTCTGACTGTTTACATCACCGCCTGGTATACAGTCGCCAATATACAGGATTGTTAGGTGCTTCAGAGTACAGTAGACACAGCCAGCTCCATTATAGGCACAAGCAGCTCCACTGTCGAAGATATCTTTAAAAGATGGTGCGTCAAGAAAGTGGTATCCTTACCATACAGGCTTCTCATTACTACCAACAAGGAGTTAAAGGAGGCTGAAGGCCCATGCTCAATGTTTTAGGAGTGGATTCATCAGATTTCTGAATGATCCACAAACTCGTGAATCCCAGTCTGGCCATTTGCCCCTTCTCACCTGCCTATCACTTCCTCGTGGGATCCCTCCTACTTCCCTTTCTCCTATGGTCCACCCTCCTCTCCTATTAGATACTTTCTTCTCCAGCCCTTGACCTTTCCCATCCACCAGGCTCTCACCTATCACTTTCCAGCTAGCCTCCTTCCCCAGTCCTGAAGCAGGGCCTCAGCCCAAACCACCGACTGTTTACTCTTTTCCACTGATGCTGCCTGATCTGCTGAGTTCCTCAACCATTTTGTGTATGTTGCTTTGGATGTCCAGCATCTGCAGACTTGTTTGTGTTTATAAGCTCACTATTCCTCTTTTGCGCTTCTTATTATTTATATTTTTTAAAGTTCAGTATTTTTTATACCTGTGTCATACTCCTGCCACAAAGGAACACATTTCACTACATATGTCAGTGACCATAAATTTGATTCAGATTCTGCTTTGCTTGGCTGAGAGTTGCTCAGTAATTCATCTATAATTGCAGAAGAGATGTGTTTAACCCTTTAACTGGGGTTCAGTTTGATCGATCAACGTTATTAAAAGTTAGTTCTGAAAATAAATAGCAACCATCATCAAGGTACTCCACCATCCTGGCCATGGTATCTTCTCGGTTCTACCATTGGGAAGGAGGTAGAGGAGCTTTCGGTTCCACACCACCAGATTCAGGAACAGTTAGCACCCCTCAACAATCAGGCTCCCAACTCAGAGTGGATAATTTCACTCACCTCAATACTGAACTGATTCCACAAGCTATAGATTCATTTTCAAGGACTCTATAACTCATGCTCTCAATATCTATTATTTATTTATTATTATTATTTTGATTTTTTTTTGTATTTGCACAATTTGTTTCTTTTGCACATTGGTTATTTGTCTGTCTTTCTGCACAAATTTTTAATTGATTCCATTGTGTTTCTTTGTATTTACTGTGAACACCTGTAAGAAAATGAAACTCTGGATAATATATGATGCCATATATGTACTTCGATATTATTTACCTTGAACTTTGAAACAGTTATGATTCAGACCAGCATGAATGAAAGTTTTGGTGGAGATGAATTTTTGGTATTGTACTATTACTCTAATTTGGGTGAGCTAAACGGCAAAAAAGCAATACCAGAGTATACACAATTCTCCTAATCAAAACACTGTGCAAGATTAAACAATGCTGTTAAATCCCAGAGAACAACATAAAATTGATTATCTTTGCTTTTACGTGATTTCAAGCAGCAGAGTTTCTGCCATTAGGTGGATAAATTTCAAACACAAGCCTGGATATTCAAGTGCAATCCTATGGACTGGGTTAATGAAGTGTAAGGACCACACATCCCACAGATATTCAATTATTATTGACTAATTTTGCAACAGATGAATTCATAGTATAGCTAAAATAAAATGATAAAGAGGAAACAAATAAGAGAGATAGTGGAGTACGAAGAATTTTCATATAAGATTAGGAAAGCCATTGTAACTTGCAAATAATCGATTGCCTCTGCTATGGTGCCCTGTGCTTTAATGCTTCTTGCAAAGCTGTACTGATTTCCATTTGATACAGTCAGTCAAATTGCTCATCAGTTGGTTAATTTTCTGTGATTCTGGATGCAGCTGTCACACGCTGTGCCTTGTAATGTGGCCAGAACACACAGGCAAGTGGGCACTTCATCTAACAGAGAAACACTTGGGGCATTGGATTAGGGAGAAAAGATGTAGTGCTTGTCAGTGGGTATGATGATAAACAGGGGAAAACAACCATCAGATGTAATGTAACTAGGTTTATTTTGTAATGATAATTTCTTTTCATACTGTCTCTTCCAATCTATGCATTATGTATAGATTCCTTATCTGTCAACTGCTGCATTCTGATTGATGATAAACTGTCTACGTCAATGTTAAACAAGCATTTCTCTCAGTCCAAGCTAACTGAAGCTTTTATGTAAAAATTACATCCTTTAATATAGCATGCAGGAAAAGCTTATGAGATGAAAACATTAATATTTACAAATACTACCTCCTTTCCATATTTACATTTTTAATATTGTTCCCAACTGCATGCCGTGATTACCTATGCAACAAACTACACTGTATATTTGATGCCAGAAACATTCCTCAGGTCAGCTGGGATCCATGTTGGATCTCCTGTCTAAAGTTAATCTGGTGGATGTTTCACCTTTGGCAAAGTTAATTCTTTGACCACTAGAAGCAGACTCCTGTAAGCAGTCCTTCCCATTTGTTTGTGACATGCCTGGTGTCAGTTGGCTCCTGGAAGGAGCAGTGGTCACCACTGACCAAACTTCAACCCAGGTCATGACTCTAAAATTACCCCTGCCCTTCAGTTCCAATTCAGCTGCAGGCAACCAAAGAAAAGAGATGAGATTCTGTGCTCCGCTCAGAGGCTGATCTGCACATTTATCTCACATATGTACTCATGACCCCAAAAGGTTCCATCGACCAGGAACCGCTGAGGATCAAGTAGCAGCTGAAGATCCAGGAACAGCTGAGGATCTAATAGAAGTACTAACACCTCTTCAGAAATTAAAAAAAAGAGGGAATTTTGTGGTATCTAACTGTGCACATCAAATTCACACTATTATAGAATATCAGCAGGCCAGGCAGCATCTATAGGAAGAGGTACAGTCACCGTTTCAGGCCAAGATCCTTCGTCAGGACTCAGGGTCTCGGCCTGAAACGTCGACTGTACTTCTTCCTATAGATGCTGCCTGGCCTGCTGCGTTCACCAGCATTTTTTGTGTGTGTTGCTTGAATTTCCAGCATCTGCAGATTTCCTCGTGTTTGCATAGAATATCAGAATCAGAATTAAATTTAATATCACTGACACATGTCATGAAATTTCTTTTGCGGCAGCAATATAGTGCTTAAAAAATAAAGAACATAGAACGTTACAGCACCCTGCAGGGTCTTCGGCCCACAATATTGTGCTGACCCTTTAACCTACTAAACTACTTCAAGATCAATCTAACCCTTCCCTCCCACATAGCCCTCCCTTTTTTCTTTCATCCGTGTGCCTATCTAAGAGTGTCTTAAAAGTTCCTAATGTGTCTGCCTCGGCCATCACCTCTAGCAGGGCATTCTATGCACTCACCACTCTCTGTGTAAGAAGAATGCCTCTGGTATCTCGCTTCTACTCCCCTCCCAACATCTTAAAGTTATAGTAACTATTTCAGCCCTGGCTGTCTTCCTTTCCATTTTATTGTACTAGATCATTCATTAGTCTTATAATAGTGGAACAGAAGTGGTTCTTGAGCCTGCTGGCACATTCTCTCAGGCTCTGGTATTTCGTGCCCAATGGGAGGGGGGAGAAGAGGGAATTGCCAGGCAGGGTGGGGTCTTTGATTATGTTGCCTTCTTTACTAAGGCAACAAGAAGTGCAGACAGATTCCATAGAGGGGAGGATGCTGTGTTGTGTCCACAACTCTGCAGTTTCTTGTGCAGGACAGTTGCCATACCAAGTGTAATGCATCCGGATGGGATGCTTTCTAAAATGCTTCAACAAAAGTTGGTGATGGTCAAATGAGACCTGCCAAATTCTTTAGCCTCTTGAAGAAATAGAGATGCTGGTGACTTCTCTTGGTTTTGGCATCTTTGTGGTTGAATCAAGACAGGCTTTTAGCAATGTTCACCCCTAGGAACTTGAAGCTTTCAACTATCTCAAAGTCAAAAGCGTTGGTGTGAAAAGGAGCATGTGCAACACCCTTTCCTGAAGTCAATGACCAGCTTACCATGTCACTGGGCTCTCTATCTCCTTCCAGCTTATCTTTGTTTCATTGGCTTATCATTATTCGAGATTCAGCCCATTCCAGTGGTGTCATATGCGAACTTGTAGATGGAGCTAGAGTTGGAAGCAATCATTTGTGTACATGGGGCCGAAGATACAGCCATGTGTGACACCAGGGCTGAGGATAATTATGGTGGAGGTGTTGCTATCCATCCTTAGTGATTATGGTCTGTTGGTCAAGAAGTCAAGGAGCCAGATGCAAAGGGAGATGTTGAGTCCCAGATCTAGGAATTTGGAGATGGGTTTGCTTGGAACTATAGCATTGAAGGCAGAGCTGCAGTCATTAAACAACAGTCTAATGTAGGTGCCTTTACTGTGCAGTTGTGTGAGAGATGAATGTGGGGCCAAGGAGCTGGTGCCATCATGGAACTGTTTCAGAGGGAGGTGAATAGCAGTGCGTTTATGTTGTCTGTGAGGCTGGACCTGATATGTGTCATGTCCAGACTCTTGAAGCATTTAATGATGATGGATGTCAGATGCACCATTATGGTTGTCGTTAATGCATATTGCCTTATTTTTTAGGTACTGGGATGATAGTGGTCTTCTGAAAAGCAGGTGACAACCTCAAAATTAAATAGTTCTAATTCAGATGAAAGAGTGGTATTGATGTGATTGGTCTGTAATTGTACAACTCTATGTCTCTTTGACTGTTAATTTTGTCTTGGATTATTGTTTCTAAAATCTCTTACCTCACTGCAATGAAGCTGGCTGGAGACTTTGAATTTATTATCAGTTTCATTATTAAACAAAAATGGAACATGTGCAATATTCTATTCTTCTAGTATCAGCCCCGTATCTAAGAATGATAGAAAATTATTACCAAACCCTTCACAAACCAAGAATCAGCTCTTTTATGTTCAGAGCTTACTTTCTTGTACCTCTTTTTTAAAATCAAATTTTGCATTTTAATTGCCTCCTCCTTAACGGTAAACTTGGCAGCATCTGCCTTGGTAAAAACAGATTCTACAGAGCACTCGTTTAGTAATTTATCCTACAAAAATTAATGGATACGGCACAGCCATCAAGAGTAAAGCCCTCCCAACCATTGAGCACATCCACATGAAACACTGACAAAGGAAAGCAGCATCAATCATCAGGGCATGCTCTCTTCTCGCTGTAGTATCCGGAAAAAGGACTCACATAACCAGGTTCAGGAACAGTTAATATTCCTCAACTATCAGACTCTTGAATGAAAGGGGATAAATTCACTCAACTTCACTCACCCCATCAATAAAATGTTCCCACAACCTATGAACTCACTTTCACAGACTTTTCATCTCTTGTTCTCAATATTTTATTGCTTTTTTGTTTATTATTATTATTTCTTCTTTTTGTATTTGCACAGTTTGTTGTCTTCTGCACTATGGTTGAACATTCAAGTTGGGTGGTCTTTCATTAACTCTGTTATGATTATCATTCTATAGATTTATTGAGTATGCCCACAAGCAAATGAATCTCAGGGCTGTATATGGTGACATATATGTACTTTGATAATAAATTTGCTTTGAACTTTTAACCTTGCATATCATCAGTCTTCACGAACAGCTTTTATCATTTTGTTCCCTGATTTATCCCATCATTCCTTTACTAGTCAGTTATTATTAAAATGCTTATAGAAGGCTTTGGGGTTCTCTTTCATGCAATGTTGGTCTATTCTCAATTTTGTCATAGTTTGATACAAATTCAAGTAAAAAAAGACTTCCTTTCAAGATTCTAAAATGCCGTATTGCTTGGAACTTAAACATGTGCAACAGATGACTGTGTGTGTGTTATAGAATATACAATTCCTTGTTTTTCGCCCTGATTCTTTGCCGTCCATGACCTCAAGGACAAAGGAATAGAGATCACGTTGGTATGGTGGGCTTGTTTCAAGTTCTTTTGTTTTTCTCTCTCTGTAAGGTTCCTCAGTGCTAAAGCCCACTTAATTGTGTGCCCTCAGCTCACTTTTATCAGCATATCATCCACCGCTATATTATGGCTTACATTTGCTCCGTCTTTCAGTCTATGTGTCCCTTTGTCAATGTTTACACCACTCCTTTCAGCATACCATCCTTTTTCTATGAAATTCTTTCAGAGATGTATTCTTTTCTTTGTTGTGTAAGTGTGGGTGTGTAGAGACATGCACGTTCTTACACATGTATTTTTTGTTTGTGTTTTTGTCCTTTGCTTTAACATCTCAAATGTATTCCTTCTTAAATACTGGTTCTGTGTAATGACATACAGTGTGAGCCTCAAAATATTAATGTATTTGTTTTCACTACAGCTACTGATGGACCTTCTGAACCTCCAGCAATTTCTATTTCTCCTTCAGGACATTTACAGACAGTTGTAAAATAGGAGAGACAGCAAAGTACCAAAGGCTCCCATGACCAAAATTTAAAGGATTGCTCCACAAGTGAGCAATTTCAGATTTATATAATTTCTTTCTGTGTACCCAGTCACTGCATTATATGTTCTTCTTTGTTCTCTAGAATAGTTATGATGCTCTATTGTTGACTATTGCATGACGAGCATTTTCCAAAGATTTGAAAGCCTGCTTAATAACATTTATGTATCTGTTGTTAAGACTGTCATTTGTTCTATAAACGCAGAAACATTTTTCTTAGTTTTTCATTAACTCTTTTCTGCCAGTATATACAATCAAACTGCTATGATGACAATGTAGTTTATAATTACCTGTCTGTATTCTGTTGTTACGGGTTTCCCATCAGTACTGTTACTTAATATTTGTCTTAACCTATGTCCAGGTTGTCTTCTGTTCTTCTAGAATTCACTCCAAATCTGTTCTTGTGAATTAGCCATAATCTGACAGCTAATAATCCTTTTCTAAATACACCTTGTAGCGGTGGAATAGAGATTAACACACTTGCAATAAAAGTTTAAACATTAGCTTCATTTGTCACATGTACTTTGAAACATTGAAACCTACAGTGAAATGTGCCATTTGCGTCTAATGATATCAGTGAGGATTATGTTGGGCTGCCTACAAGTGTCACGGTTTTGGCGCGAACAACGCATGACCACACTCACTAATCTAACCCGTCTGGAATGTGAGAGGAAACAAGCTCACAGAGGAAACCCATACGGTCACAGGGACAATGTACAAACCTCCTATAGACTGTGGTAGGAATTGAACCCTGATCAATGATCACTGGCACTGTGAAGTGATGTACTAACCACTCTGCTACCACCCAGCTGCGATTTTCTTCAGTCCAGTAACAAACTCCCAAAACTACCCCCCCTCCATACATTCATCTTGACACTGGCTCAAACACAAACAATGCCGTTGTCTATTCACCTACTCTTTCTGGAGCACCATTCAAGTCTACTGATCAAGACAGAAAATAAAGTTAAATTTACCTCCTCTATTGAGCATCAAAAAAAAACACCACCCAAATAAAACTGAAAGAGTACAGAGAAAATTTACAAGGATGTTGCTTGGTCTGGAACACTTGAGTTATAAGGAAAGATTGAATAGGTTAAGACTTTATTCCTTGGACCGTAGAAGATTGAGGGGAGATTTGATAGAGGTATACAAAATTATGAGCGGTATAGTTAGGGTAAATGCAAGCAGGCTTATTCCACTGAGGTTGGATGGGACTACAACCAAAGGTTATGGGTTAGGGGTGAAAGGTGAGAAGTTTAAGGGGAAACTTCTTCACTCGGAGGGTCGTGAGAGTGTGGAATGAACTTGCTAGCCTAAGTGGTACATGCGAGCTCGATTTCAATGCTTAAGAGAAGTTTGGCTAGGTACATGGACAGTCACGGCTTGGATAGTATGATCCTGGTGCAGTTCAACAAAAGTTTAATTGGATTGGCACAGACTAGATGAGCCAAAGGGCCTTTTTCTGTGCTTTTTCTATGTCTCTATATTTTGGCTCTTCCTGCCTCAACTACTTATTCATTCGTCAGTTCCATAATTTTCTCACACCCTTCTACATCAAATGATCCAATAGCTGGGACTCATCACTTTTTTTCTACACTTATTGTGGTATCCCTGCCCCCGCCTTGTACTACATACAACAGAACTGTTCTAGTCTCTCTACAATTGCAGAAGATGAAAATTTGTCATTCAAGCATAATGTTTTCTGTTCCAGCTACTAAAATCCCCAGCCCCAGTATTATCCACAGAAGACCAGAGAGTAGCTGGTTGGAGGAACTGGACTGGGCACATTGAGGGCAGGCAGTGATGAACTGATGTACATCTGCAGTCATAGTGGGCTACTAGAACTGCAGTTGCAGAAAACCCAGGGTCCATGGTGCACCTGGATGGCTGGAGAGTGGTAAGGAGTAGGCCCTCTCTAAAGCCTCAGAGTGCACGGACACTGGCATGTATATGTGTTGTCAGGTGTGTCGGCTGGAGCAGGCTCATTCTGTGGGAGCGGCAGATCTGGTTCTCAAGATCCTAGATGACTGGGCTGTGAGTCTGCGAGGATGAAAAGATGAGCTGAGGGTTAATCTTTGAATCAGCTGGGTTGAATTGTTGTGACAGGGTATCTGCCTTAATGTTCTTCGAGCCGGTCAGTTGGAGATAGTGAATTTGAATTACTCGAAGAAGAGGGCCCAGCAAACATGACTGGGTTGAGTTGATGGGTCTTGTGTATGGACATGAGATTCTGATGATCAATCCAAATCAGGAGGTGTTTGGTGTTCCCCATTAGCCAACATCTCCATTCTTCGAAGACCTATTTAACGGCAAGTAGCTCCCTGTCTCCTACTCCACAATGACACTGTCTAGAGTTGAACTTGTGTGAGAAGAAGGCACAAGAATGATCTTCTTGTCCAGTCCTTGCTGGGAGATGATGGTCCCAGCATTCACATCAAATGCATCCATCTCTACCACAAAAGGTCTAGAGGGGTTCGGATGGCAGAGAATGGGAGCAAAGGTGAAGCATCTCTTGAGTTCCTCAAAAGTGTGGTCCATGCCAACAGAGCAGGTTATCCATGAGGAAAGTAATATGGTGAGCGAGCTGAGAGGAGTGGGGTTTTAGCTATAGCCCTGATGAAATGGCGGTAGAATTTGGAGACACCCAAGAAGTGCTGTCGCTGTGTAAGGGAGTACAGTTGGGGCCATTCAACAACATAACACACTTTCTCTTGCTCCAGGGTTATGCCTTGGAATGGAAGGACATAGACCAGGAAGGAAATGACTGGGGTGTGGAATTGGTGTTTCTCCAACTTGCAGTACAGCTGGTTTTTGAGAAAACGCTGATAGACTGAATGGATGTGACAGATGTGGTCTTGGGGATCATTGGAGAAGATGATGGTGTTGTTGAGGCAGATGATCACATATGTGTATAACATGTCTTGGAGGTCCTTGTGAATGAACGCTTGGACAATGGTTGGACAGGATAGTGGTTAATAGTTAGGGTTGAAGTGTTTGATGTTATGACGTTTGCCGAGCTTGTCAATTAGCTTGCAGACTTTTCATCACCGGTCAAGGTGACACCCTCAGTGCACAGTTGTTGATGTTTTTCTCTGGGAGTGCTCATCTCTATACAGCCCTCACCTCTCATTCACTTGCCTTGGTTCTGATTGGCTACCCCTTCAGTTGACCTTTGTGTTATATTGGCTCGTGTTTCTTTGGCTCTTAGGGGTTCATAGATGGAGTACATTTTGATATATTTCAGCAGGAATTACAGCCAAATCACCACTCTTCTCACCTCACTCACCATATCACTTACCTCATGGATAACCTGGCTGGACTGTAGGAAAGTCTGAAAGGCGTCACCACGTGTTCATAGTGGCCAGTGGGTGTTATGAACGTTATTTTACATTCATCCCCTTGGTGAATGTGGATTAAGTTGTATGTGCTCCAAAGACCTAGTTTGGTGAAGATCTGCGCACTGCAGAGTGTTTCAAATGTGCTATCCATCAAGGGGAGAGGATAGCTCTTCCTAGTTGTGATTTTGTTAAATCCACTGTAGTCAATGCAGGAATGGACCCCTCCCCTCCCCATCTTCCTTCTTGATAAAGAAGAATCCTGCACCAGCTGGGGATTGGGATGGTCAAATGAAGATAAGCTGTAGTCTTCTGGTCTGTGAGGCGGTAGGGTGCTCCCTTTTACTGAAGGCGATGGCTAAGCCGTGGTATTCCTGTGCGGGTTTGGTGAGATTGGCGGTTTCCATTGACTCCATGGATTTGCGGGGTGTTGTCACCTGCAAGCAGGTGGGTCCCTGACTTGGCAGTGAACTGGATGACCAGGCGAAGTGGAGATCTTGAGTAGAGAGCCATGAGTAACCCGACATAAGAGGAGTGTTGGATGAGCTGATATGGAGGAATTGGATGGACACATGGTTCTCTGTGATTATCATGCACACAAGCTGTGTCCCGGCTCTGACCATTCCAGATCCCAAGGGACGTGAGTCAAAGGCTACGATGCAGAAGAAGTGCATGATAGATTAGTTAGGGAGTCCAAATTGCACACACAGAAAGTTGCCTACTGCGCTGGGATCCACCAGAGCCTCCTGTGTGTGTAGAGCTGTTGGGGTGTGGAGGCGGACAGGGACAGTGAGTTGGGCTATGGTGCTGGAACAAGGGACCCGGGGGAGCCAACCAGATGGAATGCCTCTCATCTCTATCTGATGGTGCCATTTTCCTGGACGCAGTGGGCATGGCTGATCGCCTGATCCACTGAAGTGCACAAGTTGTTTCTCCACTGATGCTCAGGTTCTTGTCAGGGAAAGAGATGTTAAGCGAGCTCTCCCTAACTGCATGGGTTCTAAAGATGTTAATGATGAGGGTCCAGGAGCCTGAAATGCTTCTGGGGTTCTGGCTGGTGATCTGTAGGGTCATTCCATAAGATGCTTGTCAACACAGAATGCCAGAGTGATGAGTCTCCAACCATCCCATACCCAAAGACACCTCTTCTTTCAAGTACTTCAGAGGCTGTGATGGTAATAGGCCAGCAGTGCTTCCACATTCCAGCTGCACTCCGCCGCTGGGGTACTGAATTCTGCAGTATAATCCAGTATTGAGTGTGACCCTTGACACAGGCAAAGTATCTGATCCATAGCCTCCCATCCCCTTCCCAGATGATCGAAAATCCAGCACATCTCAGCAGTGAAATCCTCATACTTATTGGAGATCGTGGTTTTATTGTTCAAGTTAGTGGCCATCTAGGTCATAGCTCATCTAGTGAAGAAAGAGATGACAAAGGCAATCTTGGCTCGGTCTATGGAATACAGAGATGGCTGCAGCTTGAAGTACATAACGCACTGGTGTGATCAGTTTGAGGACTTACTGAAGCATTCAGGCACCATCCAGGGCTTCTAGGGAAGAGGGTGACTGGTGTGGGGTTGCTGTAACGAGATGGAGAGTTGTTTGAGAGTGGTGAGCAAATGGTCAATGGTTTCTTGCTGCTTCTGAATTGTGTATTTGTGTCGCCAGACATCTCCCTTTAGGCAAGCAAACTCTGCTGGGTGAATCACTAGTTCACTCATCCTGTCAGGACGCTTGACCCAAATACAGAGCAGTGGAGAAAAATTAGTAGTGAGCAATCACTTTTATAATAAATTGCAAAATAACAAGCTATGAGGGGGTCACAAAACAGGAAAGAATGGATACTTAACACAACAAGGCAACAGATAATTGAAGACCGTATTCTTTCTTTCTTTCTCACATTGATAGTCTGTCCTTGATTCTGTTGTATTTCTTTGCTCTGCTGTGGATACAGTGACAGAGTCATAGAGAAGTACAGCACAGAAACAGTCTCTTTAGCCCATCTAGTCCATGCCTAAACCATTTAAACTGCCTACTCAACCTGTACTGGGACCATAGCCCTCCACACCACTACTATCAATGTACTATCAAATTTGTCTTAAACATTGAAATCGAGCTTGTATGCACCACTTGCGCTGGCAGCTCATTCCACACTCTCTTGACCTTCTGAGTGCAGAAGATTCCCCCCATGTTCCCCTTAAAATTTTCACCTTTCACCCTGATCCATGTGCTTTCATTGTAATATTAGATAATTCTTCTCAATAAATAAATGAACACGTATAATGTTATTTGTGTTATTTATTTAACTGGATTCTCTTTACCTAGTTTTAGAACTTACATGAAGATCTATTCACGTTTTAGGTCATACTTATGCAGAAATAGAGAACATTCTATAGGGTTCACAAACCTTCTAGCACCACTGTAGGTGCCCAAAACTGCACACAATACTCCAAATTAGGCCATACCAAAGTCTCATACAGCTTCAACATAACATCCCATCTCCTGTACTCAATACATTGATGTACGAAGATTTATGAATGCCTGTAAGAAAATGAATCACTGGGTAGTATTTATATGGTGACATATATGTACCTTGATAATAAATTTACTTTGAACTCTGCACTTTTAATTTATTTACATAATTGTCTGGATTTAAGTTTCCCAGCTGTCATAGTGAAATCTGAATTCTCTGGGATCACTTTCTGGATTACTAATTCAGTTAAAGCCATTCAGAACGTAAGTAGCATTAGCTTGATGTCCCACTAACATTCAATACCCACAAGAATCAAAAACTAATCTATTAACCCTTTAACGCAAATATACCTAACCCATTACTAACTTAGACTCAAAATAATTTTTTGTCAGACTGTGCTCTGATGAAGGGACTTTGACTTGAAACATCAGCTTTGTTCCTTTTTACACGGATGCTGTCACATGTGCTGAGAGATCAGTGTTGCCTGTTTTTATTTTGAATTCCTCACTCTTCTGTTCATTTCTACCTCATGGGCATTAATTGTCTTGTGATCTTGCTCTAAGTAAGCAGCACAATTTCTATCTCTCCTCATTCGCTGCCACAGGCAACAATTATACTTTTGGACATAGCTCTTCTGTGGTAAATTAGTTATCCACACGGCCTCAAACTAGCTCAGCAAAAAGAAGTTCAATGATTATTAGTAATGAATGGCTAAAATAAAGTAATTTAACATAAATTTTACCTCAAATGCATGGAAAAGGAAAGTCAATATCTTTCTCCAGACCAGACATGATGAGACAAGCTGAGACTTTATTGGTTTCTTTGATCTTGCTGGGCTACCTCGGCCTAACGATTCTTCAGCTACTTCCTGTTCATGTGCATATTCTGGAAAACAGTTGTTCAGTATTGACCTCAAGATAGTTTTCTCCTTTCAGACGGAAAGGCATCTTTCAACAACTTGTTTCTGTTGTATGTCCTTTAACCACTTTCCCATTAGTGCCAGATGTCTTAAATTTAGCAATGAGCTTACAACTTTTATGTGGACAACATGATATGAACCTTTTTCTTAACACATATTCCATACAGTTTCATTGGACTTGCCAAGGTCAACATATACTTTTACAAATCTGTATTGGCTGACTTTATTAAACTTTCTCTCCGAGTGAGCATTAATTTCATCTTGCCTTATTGACACTAGAGGCTAATATTAGGCAGACCGGAATGTGGAAAGGCATAGTGTTGTGACAATCCTCTTACTGGAAAGTCTGCTGCTAGTTGGTAATGGCATTGGCATTGGTTTATTATTGTCGCATGTACCAAGATACAGTGAAAAGCTTAATTGAAACTGTCCATGCAGTTCAAATCATCACAGTGCATTGAGCTAAAAGGGCAGTGCAGGAAAACAACAAAGTGCAAGAACATAACGAGATATATTGTGAGGCCAACAGCCCTTCTTATTGTATAAGAGGTCCACTCTGGTGTCTGGTAACGGTGGGATAGAAGCTATCCTTGAGGCTGGTGGTATGTGCTTTTGGGCTTTTGTATCTCCTGCCCGATGGGAGAAAGGAGAAGACAGTATGTGTGGGGTGGTTGGGGTCTTTGACTATGCTGGCTGCTTTACAGAGGCAGTGAGAAGTATAGGAAGAGTCCAGGGATTGGATACTAGATCCTGTGCTGAGCTGTGTCCACATCTTTCCGCGGTTTCTTGCGATCCTGTGCCGAACAGTTGCCATACCAAGTCGTTATGTATCCAGATAGAATGTTTTCTGTGGTGCATTAGGAAGAATTAGTAAGCCAACAGGGACATGCTGAATGTCTTAGCCTCCTGAGGAAGCAGAGGCATTGGTGAGCTTTCTTGGCTGTGACACTAATATAGTTAGAACAGTTCAGACTGTTAGTGATGTTCACTCTCAGGAACTTGAATCTCACAACCCTCTCAATCTCAGCATCACTGATAAAGACAGGAGCACGTGCACCTCCTCTCTACCCACTTTCTGAAGTCAATAACCAGCTCTTTTCATTGTTAACATAGTTTGCCTCTGTTTCAGATTGCCAGGTGATGCAAACACCCTACAGTGACAGAATCACTAGGGAGCCTTCAGCAAATAATGCAATCCCTGCCACCCAGCACCACATAAGATATAATGTGCACGTGATAAGATTATTCTGTGGCACGCACAGTATAAGTGAATGTGAGAGTCAGCGAAAATGAGAAAAAGATAGATAAGTAGAACTAGAAACATACAGAGAGAGTCAGCTGGAGAGCATCAGACATCGAGAAAAAAGACTCAGACAAAAGCTCTGTATAGATATATAGAAAAAGAGGTTAAATTTAATTCCACCCCTAGGAGATTGCAAGTTGTTTTATCCTGGCTGTCTATAGTACTTGCCTGAAGCAGGCAAATTGGATTCAGGTCACACTGCTGTGTGCAGTTTGAAGGGGCTCAAGGGAAGACTGTACAACATATCTGGTGCCATTCAGCTACCCATGTGTGTAGGGACTGCTTCTTCAGGAAACTTGTGTTTTTATTGAGTTACAGGGAGTAGGAATACCCTTCCTGGGTCAATAAGATTATTGTCTTTATTTGTAGAGGAGTCCAATCCAGAAAAGAGTGAAGATACATGTTTGAAAAGACAAATGAAGGCAGAGTACAGGGTTAATGGCAGGATTCTTAGTGGTGTGGAGAAACAAAGGGATTTTGGGCTCCACATCCATAGATCCCCCAAAGTTTTCATGCTAGTTGATGGGGTGGTTAAGAAGGCATGATGTTCATTAGTTGGCGTATTGAGTTCAAGAGCTAGGTAATGTTGTAGCTCCATAAAACTCTGGTTATACCACATTTAAAGTACTGTTCCAGTTTTGTCACCTCATTGTAGGAAGCATGTGGAAGCTCTAGAGAGGGTGCAGAGGAGGTTTACCAGGCTGCTGCCTGAATTATAGAACGTGTTATGTGAGGAAAGGTTGAGGGAGCTAGGGCTTTTCCCTTTGGAGCGAAAGGGAACATGAGGCGACTTAATAATGATGTATAAAATGATAAGAGGCATTGATAGAGTGGACAGCCAACATCTTTTACCCAGAGCAGAAATGGATAACATGAGAGGATATAATTTTAAGCTGATTGGCAGAAAGTATAGGAGGGATGTCAGAGTAGGATATTTTACAGAGACTGGTGCATGCATTGAATGCACGGCCAGGGGTGGTAGCAGAGGCAGATACAAGATACAAGACACAAGAATGAAGGTTTAAGATTCAATTACATTTATCGTATGTATACTCAGACCCCGCTTAATGCTGAGGATACGTTCATTGGAGGTTTCTCTGATGCATGTTTCTCTTCTTGAGAGATGAAAGTATGAGAAGGCATTCTTTTCCGAAATAGACCCATTGCTTTCACATTGAAGACAAGCTAGGGAGGATAATTGCCCTTTTCAATTATGGCCTTCAATGTTGCCAGAAAATCCTGGGCTGCCTTGCTGTCTGCACGGGCCACTTCACCAGAGATACGTATGCTATGGAGGTTACTGTGCTGTTTAAATCTATCAAACCAACCTCTGCTGGCTGCGAATGTTACCGACGTATCTTCTTCTTCTTCCTGAATATGATTGAAGATGCTTCTTGCCTTTTCCATTATTATCAGTTGGCTTAGGAGCATGTTTCATTGTGTTTGGTCATCCACCCATATATTTAGTCTATTTTCCATCTTTTCAAGCAATAGCTCCTTGAACAAGTCACCTTCGTTGATGATAACTTTGAGGTCATCGTTGCAGAAGCTTTTATCTTGTCTGAATTTTTTTATAGTTGTTCTGATCGTCAATGTAGCCAATTTCAAAGAGGTGCCAACATCAAGCTGACACCCACCAGTTTTCAAACGTCGTATCACTTGCCGTTTCACGTCCATGCTGATGCTTTTCCTAAACTTCTTCGATGTACTACTCTCACTGGAAGTTACAGGCCATTTTCCAGACATTATAGGTGAAAAGAGTGGAATAAATTGGCGAGGGAGCAAGAACATTTATACACATGGGGGAGGCAAAGCGTGAACTAATACATGATTGGGTGTGAGTGGCTCAGAGCGTATGTAAAGCGCTTGCATTGGCCAGTTGAATGTCTATGGTAATGGCGGTCACTCGAGAAGTTCTATGTGCTCTTTGGAATGAATTTTTGCCATTTAAAAAAATTTCAGTAAGGAATAGAATAACTGCGTTGTAACGAATCAGCGTTATGCGGGGTCTGAGTGTTCAGCAAAACATAAATTGAAATGTGTTGTTTGTGTTAGCAACCAACATACCAAAGGGTGTGCTGGGTGTAGCCTGCAAGTGTTGCCACACACTTCTGTGCCAGCCTAGCATACCCACAATGCTTGGAAGACCAATTAATATTATATAACGTTAAGGACAATAAGAAGTTCTTGGATCGGCACAAGAATGAATGAAAAATGGAGGGCTATGTGAGAGAGAAGTGTTAGATTGCTTGTGGAGTGGGCTAAGTGGCCGATACTAGATAGTGGGCTGAAGGTCCTGTACTGTTCTATATTTACCAGCCTGGGATTGTACTGTTCAAACTTGCCTCTCCTCTCCACACTCCACCTATGCAGAATTCATTAGTATCAAAAGAGGTTGAGTCTCTGCCAACTGTGACATTGCCCCTACCAGAGGAATGATTGAAGAATGGCACACTTCCTTGCTTGTTGTCCAAAGTTTAAAATCTATCTCAGAATGTGCGTACATTTCAATGTTCATGTGCATGGGCCTCACTGATAGACAGACAACAGGGATGATAATAAGCAAATTGATATACTGTATTAGAACAGCGTTTCAACTTTTAATGACATATTCTTGTATTTCTCATGCTCGATGCCAATGGAAAGAAAGAGTGAGGCAGTTGGAGAAGTCCAATCATCCTGCAATTCTCATTGGGCTCTCACCTTATTTTAATACTAAGCTTCCGGAAGCACGGGAAATACAAGAATATGTCATTAAAAGTTGAAACGCTGTTCTAATATATCAATTTGCTTATATCACATACAACCTCCCTCTCACTTTATAGTCAACACAAAAGCTTGCATTGAACATTGAGATCGACAGATCGGAGATGGCTTCCTGGACCACATATAGTTTTAAACAGGCCACCTGCCCCCAATGTTCCCTCTAAATTTTAATGACCAGTGTGTGCAAAAATCTTGTGCAGTGCAATTTTTGACCAGTGACATCAACATGTGTGCATTAAATAAGTTCTTCAATAAAAACAGAATAAATAAGCCAGTTCTAAAGTCTGCAGACAAATCATAACAAACTCCACGTTGTCAACACTGTCCGCATCAGAAACTGGTAAAGGAAATGTGGTTGTGTACAATTGTGAAATATACTTAACATGCCAATGAGGTAGAGGGTGACAACCCGTTGTGTGCAGTTTAAATTCCTTTGTGCACTGGTAGCAAAAGGTGTGTGCATACATACAGACACACGCACCTTGGAGGGAACATTGCCTGCCCCCAGGAATCACCCTCCAACAAAAACACTCTAGCTCACACCCTTCTCAAGGCTAAAATGCCATGGCAGGTGGAATGCAGACAGGAAGCTATTACAGATGCAAAGAATGGAATTTCTGGGCTGCAATCTGCTGATTTCCCAACTTTTGGTAGAATGACAAGATGGGAAATTAGTTCTGCTTGTCTTTCCACAAGATTGTCACTCATGATTTGTGAGGTATCAGTCTCATAATGAATATTGCAAATTTCCATTAGAACATAGCCTAATGTACAAGAATTGATTTCTTTAGAGCCATTGATAATTTGGTATTAATTAATTGGCATCTTTTGTCTCTTCTGAGAATGAAAGATACATTTCTTTTGTATTTGGGATGAGCATTTTTATCATCTGTGCAGTTTTTTTTTTACATCTGTTATGTATCCAATAGAATTAAAGCTGCAAGCATTATACCTGTGCTTTTGATTTGGATGCTAAAACATTACAACTTATTGCCATACATTTGCATTGATTAACAATTTAAATTTTATACCATTTACTAAAACAAATTATTTCATTAGTGAAGATGAGTTTGTTACTTATTTACATTCCCTCAAGGTATTTATGAACTTTTGCAAAATATCCATTATATACATCAAAATACTTATAATAACATAAAAGTAAACTGCTAAGATTGTCACTAAAAGGCAGTTATGGGACCAAATATAGCTACATAGCTCAGTTATGTAAGCGCAATGTGCCTAACATCCAATTTAGCCTGATGTTACAGAAAAAAAACATATTGGTATTCAAAGTTCAGTTTCCATGCCTCAGAGTAATTCCTTAATGGCTGTGTATCAATTGCATTAGGGTTCTGTTATTTAGCTGTCAGTCTTGAGTAAATTCATAGTGAGATGAAAGACCGTTTAGCACTATAGCCTCTTTTTACCTGTGTTGAACTGTGCAATGGTGCTGTCAGTGAAGCATATCAAATCACATTTTCATGATGAAGGTAACTATGGGAACAAGTATTTTTAATGAGTGGTCCTATTCTCTTATATATCCAAAACTGTGTTATAAATAGCATCTTTATTTTTCAGAGGACCCTTTGGCAGGTTTCTCTGAACAATGCAGACAAGATTCCACATGAGCAGACTTATCTCAGTGATATCAGCTAGTAATACTCTTGACAAGGTATCTTCACTAAGAGCAGCATCAACTTCAACAATAATTTTTGAATAAAAATCAGGTATGTTTTTGACTATTTTTACTCAATCTTGCAAACCTTTGGTGGGCAGTGCCAAAAGGAAGGGATTGCTTCTCCTTTGAGCAAGATGATTTTGTTGAAGTTAAACAAGTTAGCAGATGGTATGTGCAAAGATAATACTATTTAATTCCTCAGCATCTCTGATCAATTTGGAGAATGTGGGCTTTCTTGGAGCACAAACAAACACTTAAATATAATCAGTTATGATCTATTACTTTCGATATTTATATAAACATATTGTGGAAGAAGGGTATTTGTCTGGAAGACTATTGTTTGCTACGTGCCATGACGTATGACGTGGGCAATCATGGTCTTTCTGTGACCATGATTGGTCTTGGCAAATTTTCCTTCAGAAGTGGTTTGCCATTGCACGCTTCTGGGCAGTGTCTTTACAGGACGGGTGATCCCCAGCCATTATCGATACCTTTCAGAGATTGTCTGCCTTGTATCAGTGGGTGGTCACGTAACCAGGACTTGTGATTTTCACCAGCCGCTCATACGACCATGCACCACCTGCTCCCATGGCTTCACCTAACCCTAATCGGGTGCGGGGGGTGGGCTGTGTAAGCAGGTGCTATACCTTGTCCAAAGTTGACCTGCAGGCCGGCCAAGGGAAGGAGTCCCTTACACCTCCTTTAGTGGAGACGTATCCCTACCCCATCACTCACTATAAATACATCAACGATGAAGGCTTTAGAAGGGCTCAGGGATGAAAAATATGATGTTATTTCTTAATACATCACAAACAAGGGGAAAAGAGGAACTTCATTCAAAAATGTAAACAAAACTAAAAATGTATTAGAAAAATCAGATGATATCAGCAGAGAGGGAAAAGGGGTTAATGTTTCAGCTCGTTGACTTTGATCAGAACTGGAAAACATTAATGACTAAATACATTCTATGTTGTGAGGATAGGGTACTAGGAGGATAGAATGAACCAGAAGATCTGTGATGTGGTGGAGTGGGGGAGATTATGGGACAAAAGGGAAGATGGTGCAAATTGAAAAAGGATGAGAAAGGGATTTGCTTTCGACCATCACCGAACCTGTCACCGTGTCCCCTGACTTCTAACCAATTGTCAACTTATTTTAATCCCTAAACCATCTCTTTTTGTTCTAATCATTTGGGATTGTTCGTCCATTGTTGACGTCAATGAGGACCTCGACACCATAATGATGGTGTCGAGACTAGCGCGTGATTTGGATTTAAGTGAGGGAGAGTTGTGCAGCGTCAGCCTCACTCTCTCTTCCCAATTCCCATCTGGGTCCAGTGGCAAGACAGAGTCTAGACGGCTGGAGATGGGGCTAGGCGCAGTGGATGACCAGGACATCTTCTGTGTCTTGTCCTGCTCTACATGTTCCACAACGCTTGCGGAGACCGCCTTCTTGACCATTGGACCTTCCATTGGTCTCGTCCGCTCAATCTGCTGGAGTCTGTCTTCACATGCTGGGATAGACAACTCCCTAATCTTTTAAACATTTATCAGTTGCTACCTTTTCCCAGCCCTAATGAAAGGTCATTGAACCAAACTCTGTCTGTCCTCACACTGTCCAAACAGATGAGTGTTTCTTTTGAGAACACCTCATAACCTGTTAGCAATACAGAGTGGCAAGAGTTATATGATCATCTGGAATTATTTGGATGTACATATCTATTCTACATTGTAAAAGTGAAACTACATTGTTTCCTGGCAGGCCGAATTACCTGCTGAGTTATGCCTAACATTTCAGTAAGGACGATTTACACTGTAAGAGAAAGTAGTTAAATTTCTCAAAGGCCATAGGCTCAGCTGAGTGTTTCCTTACTAATTAACATTGTCTTGCCTGTTTTTAATTTCAGCTTTATTATGTTCCTTTTAAACACTGGTGTCTAATTTAATTTGTTCTCAAGAAATGAAGTTCAACTTTAAACAGCAGCTTTTGACCTTATGTTGCTGTATCTTTACTTCCTTGCATATTTAGTAGCAAATATACTGCCAAAGCCAGTTAATTGTCTGCCAATAACCAATGTAATTAAACAATATTGTGGGCTCTTGTCATGTATTGTTATCAGGACATAACGAACAGAACTTTTCGGTATGTGAATATTTCAAAATGAGAGCCTTGCTGTGTTTAAAGGTGTGACTGATGAATGCTAATAATGGTTGTGCATTTTGGCTTGCTATGATTTACTGGGGTTCAAACGCCATTCTTTGTTGCCTGACAGAGATTTCAAAGGAAGGTCAATGGTTTTGCTGAAAGATTATGACAGCTGAGTTATAGATTCAAGCACTTCAGGCTTTTTACTACAAACAGTAGAAATGAAATGGATCATGATTGATTGCCACTCAAGTCTAATATACATTTCTCGATGAGAAATATGCTATCCTTTTAACCATAAAAATTGGCAAGCTGAGTGCATCTATTCTTTATTTTTTTTAAGACTCATCGGTCTGATGGATATTGGTTACTGGCATAATTCTACACCCATTCCTTATTTTTCAAATCGTATAAATGTGTTCACAGATGCTTCCTTTAATAGAAATTGAAAATTTTATTGGAACTTTACTGTATATGGTTTAGATGATAAAACATCTGCAAAGTTTTCTGCTTCAAAGTTAACTTATAACAGAGTAAATGTGAATAGAATATGATAGAACATAAACTTTAGTTAAAAAATAAATGCAATGATTCATTTGAAGAGCAGAAGCATAAAAGTTAACATAAATCATATATTAATTACAAAGAAACACAGTGCACTGTCATAAGGTCATTTTTGCCATTGTTTCATTTTTGTTGTTAAATACATTACTAATTATTGAAACAAATGCTTGAGGTCATTGACCCATAATGACCTAATGTCTTGCTCAATCTGTGTCTGTAATATTTGGTTGGTAACACCTAGATTGACTTTGTTAGCCAATTTATGTTGAAAGTGCTCAGCCAAAAATAATATTACATTTCAGTTTGTTTCTAATTTCTAAAAATACAGGGAAGTAAAATTGATCTATGGAGGGAGGTGTAGGGCAAATCAAATGGTGGAAAATTATCAGGTCTTTGAAGCTAAATTTAAAAAGTGAGTTAGTAGACATTGATTCAATTAAATCATGAGAAGGCAGCTTCTTCACTTGTGATAAACACAAGGTAAAAGGGCAGCATTGTAGCGTAGTGCTTTACAGTGCCAGCTGTAACATGAGAGTTCAATTCCTGCCGCTGGCTGTAAAGAGTTTGTCCATTCTGCCTGTAGCTGCGTGGGTTTCCTCTGGATGCTCTGGTTTCCTCCCACATTCCAAAAGCTTACTGTTATGTTTAGAAAGGCTTGGGTATGCTATGTTGGTGCCATAATCATGGTGACACGTGTGGGCTACCCCAGCATATTTAGGACTGTATTGGTCATTGACGTATACAATACATTTCACCTTATGGTCCAATATTTCGATGCATGTGCGACAAATAATGATAACTTTTGTAAAGGAAATCTTTACTGTAATAGTGAGAAGAAATGGCAATTAAAGATCTTATTGAAAATAATATAGCAGCAAAGTCTACTTAATTTTCAATAACCAAAATAAAGTTTAGCAGCTGCAGGTAACATACTATACTCAACCATATGTTTTGATAGGGAATTATTTTCAAATTTTGTGTGGTAGTAACTTTATAATAAACTAACAGTTCTGAGGAATTACTAAAACAACTTTGAGTTATTACATTATGGCAAGGAGGATTCAGGAAAATATATAGGAGGTTATACAAATGAATAATTAAGGAAGAAGGAAAGATCTGAAGATTTCCCTCGTTATTGTTTCCATTAGAGATTCAGGAGGCATTGACCAATGCTCCAGATGTCTCCAAGGCTCGGTCGACGAAGCTGGATAATTGGTTTATCATCATTAGCGGCATATAATGTCAAAGTAAAACCATATGGTGATAAATGAAAATGCCAAAGTTCAAAAAGCAAATGAGCACTCATGAGAGCCGGTTTTATTCTCCAAGCTTATCTGTCCTTTTGAATCTGGGAAAAGCATTAATAATGAGAGAAGGGCAAGTCAGGAATGTAAATATTCAAAATATCTGTACGAATTAGAATTTATGTGATAAGGACAAAGGCATAAAGCTGTAAATACAAAGACGTAAACAGTTGCTGACAGCTTCTGGTTCAAAAACAAGGGCAAATAGCGGGAAAGCTGGAGGATAAACTGTGTGGTGTGACCCTACACTGCTAAGGATGAACAAAAAGTACCAGTGATAAGTTCACAAGGGTAATGATTCTGCTGTATTAACTCAATGCACTTAAGTGAGTTTTCAGATTATCATATCCAATGAGCACGTAAATTCATTAAGTAAAGAAATTAAAGACTTAAAAGTCATCTAGTTATTTACATCTTATATCAATAATGGCAAAGGTTACATGCTAACAATATTTCCTAGAAAATGGTTGTCCCAAAACTACCATTTTGAGAGTGGAGTGAACTTGCTGTAACCTTAATATGGAACGTTTTCTAATAACTTTTCTTATGGTTAATACAATAAAGGATAGTGCTGAGCAATTGATTTTCTTTTTGGGTATTATGAAAGCAGTACAAGGCTTTCCTGACTTTAGCTCAGTTGGAACATTAGAGGGCTTTTCCATTATATCTTTCCTCATTCCTCAGACAGTGACATCTTGCTCTGTAACTATTGATTATTTAAACAGAGAAGTTCTCAGGCTATTAATTCTATTACAAAGTCGAAGATTGAAAATGAAACTCCTGGAACTAATTTGAACTGTGCTTATTATCAACCATTAGTATTAGAATTTAATTGATTTGAAATGAAGCATTAACGAAGATGACACCATTTTGGCCAGATGTATCTTCTGAGTCGCATATGTGATGTTATTATTTTAAAATCTACTTCTGGAAACACTAACAATTTGGGCAGCTTGCCACCATGCATTGTAAATGTCAGCTTTTTTTCTAAATAGTATTTCCAAAGCACTTGAATCAAGTATTTATGCAGCTTCAAGTAAAAACAAAGTGCATTTTAATTGCTTAAATCAGGGGTGGCCAACCTTTTACATTCCATGCGTCAATTTTTTCATGCACATGTTCAGATGCGATTTTTTTCACACACAAGTTCTATATTAACATACTTTTACAAGAATTGAATGGCGGGTACAAGAGTTGTATGGTGCATCTGATCTCGTGAGTGACAAAATTGACGCATGGAATGTAAAAGGTTGGCCACCCCTGGCTTAAATTATTTGAAATCAAAGCAGCATAATTTGATATTTCTCTAACTATACAAAGGGGATAGCATTAAGTGAAGGAACTTATAGAGTTTGTATCAAATAGGTGTTCAGTGGCATTATATTTCTTCACAAAATATTAATTACATTTTAAATATCAAATGCTGAGTGTGTTTCTGTATGCTCATGGTGTTCAGCTGCTGTAGCCCATTTGTTTCAAGGTTTGACATGATGTGCATTCAGATATGCTCTTCTGCACACCACTGTTGTAGTGCATGGTTATCTGAGTTAATATCTCCTTCCTGTTAGTTTTAAACCAGTCTGGCCCTTGTCTACTGACCTTTCTAATTAACAAGGCATCCTCACTCACAGAACTGCTATTCACTGGATGTTTTGTTTCTACTTTTCGCACCATTCTCTATAAATTTTAAAGACTGTTGTACATGAAAATCCCAGGAGATCAGCAGTTTCTGAGATACTCAAACCACCCCATTTAGCCTTAACAATCATTCCACAGTTAAAGTCACTTAGATCACATTTCTTCCCCATTCTGTTTGGTCTGAACAACAACTGAACCTCTTAACCATGTCTGCATGATTTTATGCATTGAATTGCTGACACATGATTGGCTGATTAGATATTTGCATTAACATTAATGAAGTAGCCACTGAGTGTATCGCTACCATGTGGTGTTTGATAATCTTTCCACCAATCAGGAGTTGCAATGAGTTTGCTCATCAGCCAATGTGGGATTTATAACAACATAATGAGTTTAGTGGCTTTTTTTTGTTTCAGATTTACAGATAATCAGAGTTAGTAAATCCAAATTTTTTAAATGTTCATGGTGTGACTTAAAGTCGCAGAAGTTAACTTGCTAGTTTTATAACACAGCAAACATGGTGGTGGCAGGGTAGCCTAGCAATCAGTATAATAGCTTTACAGCGCTAGCTGTAAGATCAGGTTCGATTCCTGCTGTTGTCTTTAATTAGCTGTAAGATTGGGTTCAATTCCTGCTGCTGTCTTTAATTAGCTATAAGATCAGGTTTGATTCCTGCTGCTGTCTATAAGCAGCTTGTACATTCTCCTTGTGACCACATGGGTTTCCTCAGGGGGCTCTAGTTTTTCTCCAAATTCTAAAGGCATACAGTTGGTGTTGGTGATTTGTGGGCATGCTATATTGGTGCTGAGAGCATGGTGACACTTACGGGCTACCCAGCACGATCCTCGCTGAATTTAATTTGATACAAATGATGCATTTCTCTGTATTTTTCATTATATACATAAGTCAAATACCTTTGTCTTCAATGTTGTTTGCCTTCTTTAATGTGGCGCTAAGAAGAATTTGATTTGAATAATGGATGTTTATCTTCAGATCTGACCAATAGAGTATTCATGGTGGGAAAGACTGACGTGCAAATATTTTTCACTACACTTACCTTGATAAACAAAATGTAAGAAACAAAATTATGCCAATTCTTTAGTCAGTTTTCACTTCTTGTGAATATATGTTGTTTTTGTGTCAACAGCTACTGATGTTCTGTCCCCTTATCTTCTAGAGTGGAAAGTGAAGAGGAATGAAAGATACACATCTGGGCTCCCTTGCATGCTTTACTTAACCATGATTTAGGTTTGGCTATTAGGTACAACCTCAACAATTCCAAAAGTTGTTAGTCATCTCAGAACTTCTATATCTACATGAGTAAATGGGAGCTCCTTGGTCTGTGTATGGGAAGGTGACATCTTTTTTCTTTTGCCCATTTGCCTTAACACCAAGGGAAGTTTTGACTGTGGTGGAGAGTCACAATTTCCCACTCCTTCAACTATGGAATCACAGATTCTCTCCACTGCATTATAATTTATTCTGGTCAATTCTGACTGACTGCCAGCCTCAGGGCAGACTATGAAAGGCAGAACAGTGAATAATAGTATCTGTGGGTGTTTCATTTGTAGGTGTGATAATCAATCACTGTTATATGAGAAAAAGAAGGAAGAATGAGTGGCTGATGAAAGTCCTAAGGGAAAAACTACACAATCATTTAGCAACACTGCTGTGCACAAGATGAAAAAAGCAGCAGATTTACAAATAAGAATTTGCTGCTTAAAGTCCATAAAATTACATCTCAAATTGTTTATGTTTTGCCAATCCTAATTCATTGTGAGGGAGAGGGCAGCCTTCCTAAGAAAGTCATTTGTCATGCCTGAATCAACAAGTGTTCACTGACAAGACGTCTCCTACAGAGCTCCTGTTCATTTCCAATCAGGAGGGTCAAACTAAATGCAACCTCAAGGGTTTATACACAGCACCATTTGGTTTCAGCTCACATACCAGGCTGTATTAATTTACTAAAAGACAGAACTAAAGTTTGCATTTATTTCCAAGAGCACGAGGACCTCAACTCACTCTGTACCAGACTCATAAGGCCCCCTGTTTACCCACCATCTCATCTCCAACCTCATGTAACTCTGCTGAGAGCAATGAGTGGGCTAAATAAGATGTGCTTTACATGTGATCGTTTTCTGATTTAGATACAGTCTTCCACTAACTGCAACTCTGCATCTATGGTATAACCAGATCTTAATTCCATCAAACAGTGAAGTTAAAAAATTAAAGTCTACAGTGTTATAGGGCCCCAAGGATTCTCATTCACAATGTAGCTTCAAGGTTGGGAATTTCATGAGATTTACTTCTGCTTCATCGGAGGTGCAGCACAGATTTTGCTCATCAGCAGAAATGTAGCTTCACAGAACTCAGAACGCAGTAGACTACAGCACAGTACAGACCCTTGAGCCCACTATGTTGTGCCGACCTTTTAATCCACTCTCAGATCAATCCAACCCTTTCCTCCTACATAATCCTCCATTTTTCGATCATCCATGTACCTATCTAAGAGTTTCTTATTTGCCCCTAATGCCTCTACCACCACCTGTGGCAGGGCATTCCACATACTCACCTTAAATAAAAGGCATCTGTTAGTCTTGCAAGACCATGGATCTGCGCCTGGAAAGTCTTCACTCTCCAGGGCGCAGGCCTGGGCAAGGTTGTATGGAAGACCAGCAGTTGCCCATGCTGCAAGTCTCTCCTCTCCATGACACCAATGTTGTCCAAGGGAAGGGCATTAGGACCCATACAGCTTGGCACCAGTGTCGTCGCAGAACAATGTGTGATTAAGTGCCTTGCTCAAGGACACAACACGTTCCCTCGGCTGGGGCTCGAACACACGACCTTCAGGTCACTAGTCCCATGCCTTAACCACTTGGTCATGTGCCCACACAAACACACCACTCCCTGCGTAAAAAACCTACCTCTGATATCCCCTATACGTTCTTCCAATCACCTTAAGATTAATGCCTCCTTGTATTAGCCATTTTCACCCTTGGGAAAAGTCTCTGTCTGTCCACTCTATCTATGCTTCTTATCATCTAGTACTCCTCTATCAAATAATCTGACATCTTCCTCTGCTCCAAGGAAAAAAGCCTTAGCTTACTTGATCTATCCTCATTAGACATGCTCTCTAATCCAGTCAGCATCCTGGTAAATCTCCTCTGCACCCTCTCTACTGTATCCTTCCTATAATTAGATAACCAGAGTGAACTCAGTATTCCAAATGTGGTGTAGCCAGGATTTTGTAGAGTATGCAAGCAAATATGGCTGAGGCACAGGAATTTCAAAACAAACTGTGTCTTCTGTATTAATAGCTCCTACTGGAACTTACCTTTGGCCCTCAAAAATTTTTTATTAATGCACCATAGGAACATCCTTTCTGGATGCATCACATTTGGTATGGCAATTACTCTCTGAGATTCAGAAAAATCTGATTGAAACCTATCTAATGTTGAAAGGCATCGGCAGAGTGGATGTGGATAGGATGTTTCTTATAGCGGGGGAGTCTAGGACCAGAGGGCACAGCCTCAGAATAGTGGGAAGCCCATTTAGAATGGAGATGAGCAACTGCTTTAGCCAGAGAGTGGTGAATCTATGGAATTTGTTGCCATAGGTGGGTGTGGATGCCAAGCCATTGGGTATGCTTCAGGCAGACGTTGGTAGGTTCTTGAAGGGTTACAACGAGAAGGCAGGAGATTGGGACTGAGAGGGAAATGGATCAGCCATGTTGAAATTGTGGAGCAGACTCAATGAGCCAAATGGTCTAATTCTACTCCTATACCTTATGGTCTTGTGGTTTTATTCTGCGTGTGACCGCAAGAAACAGCTGAGATTGGTGGACATTGTTCAGCACATCGGCAAAACCAGCCTTCACTCCATCGACACTGACTGCAGTTTTCGTTGTCGTGATAAAGCAGCCAGGGTAATCAAAGACCCGACCTACCCCAGACATTCTCTCTTCTCTACCCTCCCACTGTGCAGGAGTTTCAGATTCATTTATTTATCACTTGTCAACTGAAACATATAGTGAAATGCGTCATTTGCGTTAACAGCTAGCACAAGCTAAGGATGTGGTGGTGGGGGCGGCCCAAGAGTGTTGCCACAGAGTCCAGCACCAATGTAGTATGCCCACAATGCTCAGCAGAACAACACGGAACACAAGGAAACAGAACTCAACAACAACAAAACAAGCAAAACCTGAAGGCATACAGCACTAGGCCCATTGACACCTTCTATCCCATTGTTATAAGACTTCTGAGCCATTTCCTAGTACACAGTCCACCTTGTTATGATCTTGAGCCTTACTGGCTATCTGCACTGTCCTTTTCCTGTGACGGTAACTCTTTATTCTGCACACTGTTATTGTTTTACGTCACACCACTGTTGTAACGAATTGATCAGTATGAACAGAATGCAACGGTACATGTGACAATAATAATAAACCAACCAATTTTCACCACTGTTGCGTTTCAGAGAGCAGATGATACAGTTCTCAAAGAAGTAATAGCCTTAACATATAGACTAGGAGGAATGATGGCGCCTAACGGCGTCTCCTTTGTTTGCATCTTCAGAAACAGCTCTCTTTCTACCTTTAATATCTTTATTTTTTCCTTCCAGGGTTCTTTTGAAGATCCTGACCTGGAGTTACACGCAGGCTTTGGTTCTTTGCGGGAATGGGACCCATTCTTGGGGTTCCACGACTGGCTGCTGTTTGGCCTGAAAATCTCGATCGTGTTTGGAAGCCTAAGGTCTTGGGGCCCTGGAGACGGACGGATCAAGGGTCAGTGTCACGGCCAGAAAATCTTTTGCTGTGGGGCTGAAGATCTGAGGTCTTTGCATTCTTTGGAGACAGAGCTTGAAAAAAGCGATGAAACGGACTTTTAAGATTGTAAACCAGCGGGTTGTTGTTACGTCTCCCGCTCGCTGTGAAAATGGGGGACACCTCCCTCTTCCTTGCCAGGGAGAGAGAGAACCTGTGGGTTGTTGAATTCGGATGAAATACAAAGCTTTTGGGGTAACTGCAAGGTCTGTGTCTTTGCTATCACTTAGCACATGCCTGGGCTTGGTGATTGTACCGATGTGCGTTTATTTTTGCTGGTGGGGGGAGGGGGGATCGTTGCTCGCTGCTGCTTACGCGCAGAAGGGGGGAGCTGGGGGGGACTTTGGGGTTCTCACATTTAACTGTCGTTCATTCTTTGGGGCACTTCTGTTTTTGTGGATGTTTTGCAAAGAAAAAGCATTTCAGGATGTATATTGTATACATTTCTCTGACATTAAACTTGACGTTTGAACCTTTGAATCTTTGAATTCATATTCCATATTGTTTTCCTTTCTTAAATAAAAAGAAATATTCAAATTGACTTAACCTGCTTACAAACATTATGCAAATTGCAAAAGTCTGTGGTTTTCATACTCTGATTCTCCCAATGGTGCTAGTGTCAACTGCACTGTGATCCTAGAATTTTCAGATATTGTGGAAATGCTGTCGAGCCTGGACTTAAAAGTGTTGCCTAATTATGGTTCTTGATAATGACACTGATTTACTTCTCTTGATCACATTCAGGGTCTCAAATCAGAAACATCTTCCTTCTCACATGGTGCACATGGAGTAAATTATCAAGATGAACTTTATGCAATTTATTGCCTATTTTCACTGGATAATTCCCCATTCTATGCACACCCACTCTTTCCAAATCCCTTCCTTGCTTTTCTGGCCTTCTAGGAAATCCCAGTACTCAAATTCTATCTTGCAGAACAAATATTTTCTCCTTGTGGCTCCAGACATGCCACCTGCACTGTCTGTAAGAGCTACGTACCTATTTTCTGTCTGTATGTATTGTATTTTGTCTTGCACATTTTATTATGGGTTACGGTGATTTGTCACGCAGTAGAAGTAAATGTCATATTGTCACAAATTCACCCTTTGTCCTTGTTAGCTTAATTGGAGCCAGACTGAGGAGGGGCTGGTTATTATTTTGACTGCTTATTACTGTTATTTCGTTAATTCCACAAACTTTGTTAATATTGCTAATTTTACTATCATGATTTTTGATAGTTCATTTTTGCTGGTTCCGTATTAAGGGATTAAATGTGCTTTTTTTCAGCTTGGAACTCTGCTATTTAGAAGCGTGCCACACAGTGTCAATTCCCCCACTCAGTCTCACCACATTTTTTGTTCGTTTTTCAACGTAGCTGTCTATTTCCACCTCCTCTTCCAAATTGGTTTGGCCACAACTCAGTCTTGTTCTGATCCTTCTATCATTAACTATTTCAACTGTACATCCTTTGGCATAATGAGGACTTGTTCAATAGCTAAGAAAGAAGGTTGCCATTACTTCACCGACCATTAAGAAAGACAAACCAGTGCAGTGGTTTAAGGATTAGTATAATGCCAATGCAAGAAAAACCTCAGCAGCAAGCTATTTTTAATGAATTACCAACCACGTAGAAGCCGACTTATGATTCTTCCAATTATGGGTTTGGAGCAGTGATTAGTCTTTCATGTATTGTGGAGAAGAGAGGCCTGTCATACATCCAAACTGCACATGTCATACAAAACTGGAAAGGCTTCGGGCAAGTCGACAATGAAGCATTGTCAATTATACTTTGAGTGATAAGGTTTCATCAGTTGTTCCCGCTGGCTAGACACTTACACCAGCTGTTGACCCCAGTTCTCTGTTAGCCATGTTGGACATAAAACAAACATAAGATTTGGCAGAAACAAATAATTGCTGAATCATTGTTGCTGATAATCCTCTTCAAGATTTAAGTGATGAACATCGGCCAAAATGCTGGCAATGAGTATGACTTTGAATTGGAATTCTCTGTTCTATAATTAGATATCTAAAGTCCATTTAGAAATCAACTACTGTACCTCCATATATCTGTTTCCCTCTTTCCACAGCTGACTCAGCTCTGGACCTATAAGCTGCAGGACAGTGTACTCACTTGTGAGAATTCTAAAGCACATACATGATATTTCTTGTGGTTGCTAAAAAGTCATTTTGTTGCAGACGGCTTGGAATATTATATCGACACTGGAACATTTAGGCTGCCATCCACAAGTTTTAGAAACATCCTTGAGGGAATTGATTTTCTTAGCAAGATCATGCACTTTTGATATCATTTGAAATTCCATTTTTCACAATGTTTACCAGCGCATTTTCTTTCAATTCTTCCCCCAAAGCTCTTGATTATGATGCTTTCTCCCAAGGGATTGACTGTGTTTTTGAATTTAGAACTATTGATAGATCTATTGTGAAAATGAAATGTGGTTTTCTAATAGAGACCTCTGGAATATTTTCTGGGGAGACTTCTTTTAAAGACAGCTGCATGAAAAATTGAAGTAGAAAATGTTTGTTCAGTGATGATTCAAGGTGCAGTATGAAATCTGATGCACCCGGTCCATGGCACTCTTGAGTCTCACGGTGGCTGCCAGAAGATTTTGAGGCCTTCAACAATTTTTGTTATTAATTCTTCCAACCACTCACAAAATCATGAAAATGCTATAGCTATGAGGTACTTCTTCAGTGTGGGTACACAATGAAAGATCCTGATGTGTTGGGGTTAACCGTTTAGGACCGAGCTGAGTTAGGTCCTAAATGCTGATAAGAAAGTATGTCTGATGATGGATGCTGCTTTTCTGAGGCAATGTTTCATGTAAATGTGCTTGAAGGTTGGGAGGGCTTGACCTGTGATGTACTGGACTGAATCCACTACCCTTTGTACGATTTTCCACTCAAAGGCATTGGTGTTCCCATACCAAGCTGTAATGCAGACAGTCAGCACACACTTCCCACCACACATCTGCAGAAGTTTGCCAAAGTTTTCAATGACTTGCTGAACCTCCACAGATTCCCGAGGAAGTAGAGGCCCTGTTGTGCTTTCTTCACAATTATGTTTATATGATGGTTCCAGGACAGGTCCTCTGAAATAGTGACACGCAGGAATTTAAAGCTACTGGCCCTCTCCGCTGCAGATCCTCTGATGATTACTGGCTCATGGACCTTTAGTTTCCCTCTCCTGAAGTCTACACTCAGTTTCTTAGTCTTAGTGACATTGAGTGAGAGGTGGTTGTTATTACACCACTCAGCCAAGTTTTCAATATCCCTCCTGTTTACTGATTCATCACCCCCTGTGATATGGCCCACAGCAGAGGTGTCACAGTAAACTTGTATCTGGTGTTGGAGATGCACTGAGCCACACAGTCATATGTGTAAAGCGAGTAGAGTGGCAGGGGGGGATGCAAAGCACACATCCCTGTGGTGCTCCTGAATTGATAGAGATTGTGGAGGAGATGTTTTTCCCAATCCGAATTGACTGGGGTCTACAAGTGAGGAGATCCAGGATCCAATTACATAAGGGGGTATTGAAGCCCAGGTATTGGAGTTTACTGATTAGTTTAGAGGGGATGATGGTGTTAAATGCCAAGCTGTTTGCCTGTGAATCTCGGGGAAGCGTATGGTGACATGCAGTTTATGTACTTTAATAATAAGTGTACTTTGAAGTTTAAACAAACATCTTAATCCCAGTCCCTTTTGTGCAATTACTTACCTATTGCCTCTATTCTGTTTTTAACATGTTTCAAAATTTTAAAGATTTTTTTTCATTATTTCCTTTGATTTCACAACCCTGTCAGTTGTATTTCTGAGATAAATGACAACTACGATGTCCCAACCAGTGGCAACAAATTTGTCTCTATTAAGTTCATTTTATAGCGGTGGAAACACAATGTACGCTATCCAACTACCCTAAGCAAATTTAGCACTAGTGACTTGGGATGAATTTATACTCGAAAGTACCATTCATCTTTTTTTCCCACATTTAAGTATTTAAATGCTCTAAATATTGTCCTCAATTAATTTAGCTTCATGAAGCATTTTATACTTTATCTTGAAGGTCTGTTTGTTGATACCTTTAAATAACATTTCTTTTAACTTTGATGTAAATTTTAGAATTAAAATCAGAATGTTCATTGAAGCAGTAATATTGTGACAAAAGACGAAAGAATGTTCACTTTGTTCCTGCTATTTCTTCTGTTGCCATATCTTTCTCAGTGGGTTGCAGGATCACAGCTGTGGAAAATTTAGGGCCTAGCTTTCTGGTCAAGCATTTGCTGCTCAGTACTGAGTGGTAGTTTTTTTTCCACGCAGAAGGTGGTGAACATCTGGACAGAGCTGCAAGATAAGGTAGGGGCAGATAGAATCACAATGTTTAAAGACTTTTGAGAAGATAATTGGGTAGGAAAGGCATGGAGAGTTTAAGGGCCTAATGCAGGCAAATGGAATTTGCATAGGCACACATCAGGGGTGGCATGGAAGAGATGGCCAAAAGGCCCCTTTCTGTGCCATTCAGTTCCGTGATTCAATGATGTAGGTAAAGTCCTTTATCAATCCTTCAATTTCTGAAGTATTGTATGAACTGTTGCACAAACTTATTTCCTGTATAATATGTAACTTGTGTCTTAGAAATACATCATTTTGGTTCAGTACAGTATTCAGCCAAAACCATTAAATGATGATAGTTATTAGTTCTGGCATGTATACTATTTGATTTGTGTTATGGCACCTAATACTCTATCAGTACTAAATGTGTGATCGTGAAACTTTTAGTTTAATGATTATTTTTTCCTGAAAACTTTAACTGTTTAATCCAATAGTGCAGAAAGGAATATAATCAAGATATTTCTGGAGGGTCTTTTGTCATTTATACAGGTTGTATTTTCAGCAAATACTTAAACTGAATGATTTTCAATATTATAGCAAGCACAGTGAGCTGTAGGTGGTTTGAATTACTGCCTAGTATAACCTATTTCACTTTACTGATAGAATCTCCAGGCCACATGTTAGCTTTCTGTTTAACTGCAAACATTAGTTAATGCTCAATTAATTGATAATGATACTGGCTATCCATATGGGTTTTATGCTGATGATGTCCAAAAGTATTCTCTTCAAAACTTGCACGAGTCAACAAGCACCAAAATCTTGCCACTGAAGCAATTTCCAGTGAACCCTTTCCATCAATCCCTGATTAAATGCTTTAGTGCCTGTCCGACATAACAAATGCATTGAACAAATTTGTCCAACTCCCATTTGCTGCTCTCTCTTGTCTGGATGGTACATTTAAGAAATCAATACTCACTGAGCGCTTGTGGCTGTAAAGGAGATACGTGAGAACTTTAGACAATTTAATTTTGTGGGTTTTTTTTGTTTTTAAAGTAACATTATTAATTTATTTAATGTCCACTAACTAAATTAGTTTGGGCCTCAAGGGTATTGATTCTGGTCCTAATGTGACTGCAACCTCTGCAATCCTAATTACCTTTTTAGTGACAGTTGTTTGTTTGATAAATAAATAAAGTCCACGCTCATTATTAAATATATTTTCATTGATTAGAACAAAGTTATGCATCTACACTGTTGAGGGGATATTTTCAAGTGCCAGGCATTGTTAATATGTCATCATATTATGAATAAAATGGTTTACCTTCTAAACTCCCGTTGTACTGAAACATTCCCTGTCTCATAAGGGTGATCAGATCAATGTTAACTGACTGGTCTGTGGTGATATTAGATACTGGAGCACCCCACAGTACGTTGCACTCTCTTAGTAAAAGTCATTCGGAACAGATACCTCGGCAACACAGTCAAGCAGCAATTTCACTACAGAATGTATTTCTCGGTTCATAAAGCTGAAGTCTTTTATAGATCTTTGATTTTCCTCGGCATGCACTGGGACCCTACAACTGGTAGTTAATACTGCTCAACACGTCACCAGCACCAGCCTACACACCATCAAGGACATATTTCTACAGAATGATGCTGGAAAAAGGCCATTGTAATGAAGGATCCCACACACCCCGAGCATGGAAAGTTTGTCTCACTCCCATCAGGGAAGAGGATATGCTGCATCCATTCCAGGATCACTAGACTCAAAATCAGTTGCTTCCTTCAGCCATCAACAACTCCACCCAATAACCCACCCCAGCACTCCCCCTCACTAAATCCCACCTTATGTACATACGATCAGTCTGCCTATTTAAGCTAATCTTTTGCATATACAGCCACACTCAAGTTAATTGTTTATTGCTCTTATGGGATTGCTTTTATATTTATATTTATATTTATATTTATTTTGTTGTTATGCTGCTTCAGATTAAGATCCAGAGTAATAATCAGCTCAATCTTCTTATACTCATGAACTGAAGAATGACAATAACCAATCTTGAATCTGAAATTGTGAAGTAATTGAATAACATGGCATCACTGGAACTGTGTGATGGCCATGATATTTGAGGATAACATCCTGTTGGCTGGTTATATTTTTGAAAGTAAAATCTGTCTGTTTCATTGTCAACAGCTCAACAAAGTAAGAAGTGACATTGTAAACGTTTCCATGAAAGTAAAAGAATTGTTCAGCAGAAATGTAAGCACAATTAACAATCATGGAGGAATAGAATATGCAGGAAATAACTGATTTTACCTACATTTACGAACTTTATCCTCAAACCCAGCCATAAATTTCTGCAAGCAATGAGTAAAATGTAGGTGTACAAATGAAGGAGTGGAGTGCCATTATAAGACAGTCATTGGCAGAAAGCTTACACTGTTTGAGTATAATAAAGACCTTAAATCCCAAATTCAAAAGAGATTACATGGAATACCAAAAGCAAGACACATATGTTTAATGACATTAATCTATCTATTGAAATATAAGGCTTTCAGATGATGAATTCCAGAAGAGTACAAGGCTTAACCCATCTGCAAATGATTATTTCGGTTTTACAATTCAAAATGCTTCACACACTGTAGAGAAACTACCGACTGGGAATGCCTCTATATATTCAGGCAAATTATTTATCTCTTTACATGATAATGAATGATAAGGTGCCCAATATTTTTCTTTTGCAATGAATGAAATGTGGGAAAAATCAAGCAATTTGTTTAAAATTATACAGATGAACAAGATGTGGGGACGCAGGGAGGTTAAATCTTCTCTCTTAACCAGGCCTTCATAATCAAAGCAATGTAAAGGAAGTGGAGAGGAAAGAAGGAAAAGTTTGTATAGTACTCTGTGACTTCAGGACATCTCAAAGAGACTAACAACCAATGACGTATGGTCTCTTAATAATGTAGGAAACAACACAGCTAGTTGTTCACAGAAAGTTCCCACAAAAGACTATGTGCCAGTGACCAAAGGATCAGGAGGTAAATATCTGTGAGGAAATCTTTGGGAAAAATTGTGGGAATCTCATCAAAGTGAAGGCAGCTCCAAAACAGGGACAGCCTCAGTACAGCACTAGCCATATTAGCCCAGCATTTATGGTCAAGGCTGTGAAGCAGCTTTTGAACAAATAACCTGCTGACTGAAGTCAGATCTCCCCCCACTATGAAGCAGCTCCGCAGTAATTTTTTAAGAGCTATCCTTTGTGCCCAAGGAACAAATTGACCTTAAGTTCAAGTTATTCCTTGGGCACAAAGGTTAGTTCTTAAAAAGAACCTGAGGTCAAGTAAACAAGACCCATCTTGTTGAAGCCCAGGCATTAGAGGTGAGTGAGATTTGAACTGAAAACTTCTAGTGAATGCAATGAAAAGTTAAAAGGTCAATTTTATGGATGCATTTAATCGTGACAGTGTGAGATATGAATTGTTATGAAATGTAGCTTTGGTTTAGATTGTCTTAATGTTACGTAGGCCTAACTTTCAAAGGGCAGTTTGGAACCTATCACTCAGTAAATAAGCATAACAAAGCTAGTTTTACATTAAAATGCCAGGTTACTTCAGGCAAAAGCCTTTTTCAATATGGAAATCTGGCACTGATGTTTTGGATCCAAATGGCCCAGAGCCATGGCAGTGTAGCTGGTATGCCAACTTTAAATGAGGTTGGCTCCTCAAAGTTCTAGGGCCTTGTCAGCGTTTGGACAGGCAGACAGCCAGCACAATGTAGCCAGTGGTCACCTGAAAATCACAAATGACTGCTGGACAGTGACAAGGAAAGATGATACTGGGCCAAATTTGAGCATTTAAAATGATTCATTTAGTCCATTAGTGTCATACTTGCTATCCTTTCTGATTCTGCATCCCTAATGTTTTGATACTCAGCCTGTTGGCTGCAACTAAGTCCCATCACCTGCCCGCCCTTCCTGACAGTCTGACTGCACGCTATCTTTACTATTTTACTATCTGTCCTATCTTGAGTGCCTTCACTCCAGCTCACATCCCCCTGCCAAATTAGTTTAAACCCTCCCCAACAGCTCTAACAAACCTGCCCATGAGAATATTGGTCTCCCTCGGGTTCAGGTGCAACCCATCACTTTTGAACAGGTCATAATTCCTCCAGAAAAGATCCCAACGATCCAAGAACCTGAAGCCCTGCCCCCTGCGCCAGCTTCTCAGCTACACATTTATCTGCCAAATCATCCTGTTTCTACCCTCACTGGCACGTGGCACAGGCAGCAATCCAGAAATTACTACTTGGAAGGTCCTGCTTCTCAGCTTTCTACCCAGCTCTTTAAATTTTCTTTTCAGGATCTCATTACTTTTCCTTCCTATATCATGGTACCAATATGAATCAAGACATCTGGCTGCTCCCCCTCCATCTCCAAAATGTTGTGAACGTGATCTGAGACATCCTTGACCCTGGCACCTAGGAGGCAACATATCATCCGGGTGTCCTGTTCATGTCCACAGAATCTCCTGTCTGTTCCCCTCACCATTGAGTCCCCTATCACTACCACTCCCTTCTTCACTCTCTTTCCCTTCTGCACCACGGACCCATGCTCAGTGCCTGTAACCCGGTCGTTGTGGCATTCTCCCAGGAGGTCATCCCCCACAAAAGTATCCAAAGTGGTATACTTGTTTTTGAGGGGAATGGCCGCAGGTGTGCTCTGCTCTAACTGCCTATTTCCATTTCTCCTGACAGTCACCCAGCTACTCGCCTCCTTCAACTTCGGGGTGACTACTTCCCTGTAACTTTGATCAATTATATCCTCACTCTCCCGCAGAAGCCAAAGGTCATCCAGTTGTTGCTCCAGAGCCCTAACACAGTTTTCAAGCGAGCTGCAGCCAGATGCACTTCACGCAGATGTGGTTCCCCGGGAGACTCTGGGTCTCCCAGTTCTCCAACATCCAGCACGAAGAGCACACCACAGCCATTTAAATGGTACAGTAAGAGGGGAAAAAGATAACAAGGAAACCTTACAGTTGCTTTACACAGAGCCGACATCTCTTCCCAGCCGAAGCCTGTTGCTTCTACTCTCACCACCGGCCTACTCCCGACAAAGGCCACTCCGCTTATCCCTTCTCTACTTTTATTTAATTCGTAGAGCTCTGTTGACACAGCTGATAGGCCCTGTACAAGCATGCAGGATTTTTCCACTGCGAACAAGAGAAAATCTGCAGGTGCTGGAAATCCAAGCAACACGCACAAAATGCTGGGGGAGCTCAGCAGGCCAGGGGGCACCTATGGAAAAGAGTACAGTCGACATTTTGTGCCGAGTCCGTTGAAGGGTCTCTGCCCAAAACGTCGACTGTACTCTTTTCCATAGGTGCTGCCTGGCCTGCTTTCTCCATTGCGTTTGGATGAGACCAGAGCTAGAGGTCATGGCTTAAGGGTGAAAGATGAAATGTTTAAGAGGAACATGAGGGGGTAACTTTGTCACTCAGAGGGTGGTGAGAATGTGGAATGAGCTGCCAGGGAAGTGGTGGATGCGGGTTCGTTTTCAAGAAATTTGTATAGGTACATGGATGGAAGGGCTATAGTCTGGGAGCAGGATGATGGGACTAGGCAGTTTAATAGCTTGGCATGGATTAGGGCCTGTCTTTGTGCTGTAGTGTTCTCTGACTGTAATAAAGAATGACTAAAGATGTAATAATAGGAAACTCTCAAAAGGAAATAATTGTTGATGTTAAAATCCCTTTAATAAAGTACAAATTCATATAAACATAGAAAGAATCCAATTTTCCATGCTGTCATCCAGAGAGTCACTCACTCTCACTATAAAAGAGCGTATGACGATTATTCAAGACATTGCGTCATAAGGCTTTACTTCAAATTTTTAATTTGCCTTGCACAATTGTTCATGATTATTTAGAATTGAAATCCCCTACAAGCTGAACTAGAATGTTCAAAATGTTTTATTTGATTAGCTGGAACCATGGTCTGATCTTCCACACATGCTTTGGTTTTCTCTTGCATTCCTGATACAGGATGAACTGCAATACTTACAACTGATGTGGAAACCTTATTAGAGAGTTGAATTGTTGACAAAATCTCAACAGTTCAAAGTGTTTGTCTGAACTGAAGAGTGGCTTATTCAATTTTCTCTGTCAGTCATAACTGTTTCACAACAGAGCATATTTCATTCTGAAAACAAAGATATTGATCAAGAGGACTGAATATTCTAAAATATTCCAGATGGAGGAATTTATTGTTTCAAACATTCTCCAGTTAAACACATCTGATTACAAACTACACCAAGCAAAGATGAGACTTGACTCAATAAATATATAAATCAAATGAATTATTTGGCTCATTGGTATTAACCTAATGACTTAGCTGTCTGTTTAGTTCTTTTAATCCCATGACACTGCTCAGAAATGAGCAGGGAGTTTTGACGTTAACCTCAATGTTTTGCCCTCCGCCTTCAAAACAGCTCCATTTGTGCTTTGCGTGCAAAATAGCAGTGTTATAGTAATTGCTTCAAAATAATTCCATGCATGTGCAAACAGTTACAATGTTCTCGAGAGAACTGGTAAAGTACGATGCGCATTACATGTGCAGAAGAGCTATATATTGGGGCCCTTTGTGGTATCATGTTTTGATTTATATCTGAGCTGGAGTTTATAACCATTCTCATTCTTCATTTGCAATCATCACTTAAGAACGCAGAAGGCTCTAAAATGCAGAAATGGATGTTTCTGCTCAGTGGTGGCATGGGTAGAATGAGTAGAAGGTCAAAGGGAGGCTCTATCAAAATTGTACTTTCATTAAAAGGTGTTTGGTGTGATTCCTTTCACCTAAAACATGTCTATGCTCCTGTACCTAATAAAGTGGCTGCTGAGTGTACATTCAAGATCTTCTACTGCTGTAACCCATCCACTACAAGGTTCGATGTGTCGTGCATTCAGAGATGCCCTTCTGCACACCACTGTTGTAACACGTGGTTATTTGAGTTACTGTCACCTTTCTGTCAGCTTTAACCAGTCTGGCCATTCTCCTCTGAGGCCCCTCATTATCAAGGCACTTTCACCCACAGAGATGCTGCTTACTGGATGTTTCTTCTCTTTCTTTCGCACCATTCTCTGAAAACTCTAGAGGCTTATTGTGCTTGAAAATCCCAGGAGGTCTTCAGTTTCTGAGATACTCAACCTACTCTGCCTGGCACCAACAATCACTCCAGGATCAACGTCACTTAGATCTTATTTCTCCCCTATTCTGGTGTTTGGTCTGAATAACAACTGAACCCCGTGTCGGCTTGTTTTTCTGCGTTGAGTTGCAGCCACATAATTGGCTAATTAGATATTTGCATTAACAAGCAGGTGTACAGGCGTACCTAATAAAGTGGCCACTGAGTGTATTGTTCATTTCTTTGAGATGGGTCGTTTGTATTCTTGGGATGTGTATCCGTGACAGTGGCAGTACATTATTATGCCTGCTTAGTAAGCAGTGTTCAATTGGCCTGTGGAGTTATTGTTCTTGTAGTTCAATGTTCCTATGCTCGCTAGTATTTCTATATAATCATCTGTGCAATTGTTCAGTGAATTTTCCAGTAACTAAGTACAGTTATGTTTATATTTTTCTGGAACCATCTTGGTTTCAGTGGTGGGTTTCATGTTACTTGAATCTGGTTAACTGTTATCAATAGAATATCTATTCATCTCTAGTCTGGTATGAGAAGACCGCATTACTTTTTAGCCTGCTTTTCTCTTTGTTTTCTCAATGTTCCTCTTTTTTCTTTGCTCTTATAACAATTGTTATAAACTGGCCATAAGCAATAGGTTTTATGCCTCATTCTGGACTTCTGAGAAACCTTTGCTTCGCAAAAACATCAGAATCCAGCAGCTGCAAAGGGCTGAATTTGGATTTGGCTGTTCCATGTTTGGTGGGGGCAGGGGGGGCTTGGCATGGCTTTATTTTTCCTTTTCCAGAGGCGGCTTATTCCGTGATTATGCTATCACAGGAATACAATATTAAAGTACTTCATGATACACACTATTTACAGTTTCAGTTTATAACACAATTAGCACTATCCAGAACACACTTGAAATCCTGAGGTGCCCAGTGATCCCAGAAGTCCCCCCTTGTGTCCATGGACATTGTGTGTTCTTTCTCCAGTGAAATACAGGCGAGGTTGTAACCCCAGGAGAGAGTCAGGCAGAACCCTCAAATGGCCAGTGCTGAGGTTGATATGGTGGGGTCAGTGGCTGTAACTGCAGTGGGGCTCCAGGAGAGACTCAAGTGGCTAAGAATGCTTGGAACCAAGGGCTGCACATACTATCACTGTAAAAGACATAGCTTACTGGTTAGCACAACACCAACGACCCGGGTTCAATTCCCATCACAGTCTGTAAGGAGGTCATATGTTTCCTCCGGGTGTTCCGGTTTCTTCCCACATTCCAAAGATGTACCAGTTGGTAGGTTAATTGGTCGCTGTAAATTGTCTGGTGATTAGGCTAGGGTTAAATCAGGAGTTGCTGGACAGTGCAGCTCGAAGGTATCTACTCAGCATGGTATCTCTGAATCAATCATCCAGTGCCAAGTGACACCACGTCACATCTTGTTGAGGCCTACTTAACAACCCAAACAATACCTGTGCAGACCTAGACTTGAGTGGATTTATTAGGACTGAGCAAGGAGGTAGAGAGGCATAGGGGAGAACCGATACAACTCAATCACAAAGAAGAGAAAGAAATGTGGAATGCAGGAATAAGAAAGATGAATAGTGAGAGGAAAAAGCGAAAAGCATCGGGCCTGGGCTTGGCCCAGAGCACTGACATGTCTGGACAAATATCATTAGAGGGAATTCAGTGATCAGAAGAGATCTTTCCTAGCTGTAACTAGGAAACTTACTCCCCCCTCCACCACCAGTAAAACAGTTGTATGCTTCAGGTGGCTCAAACAATGCCACACATCCAGCAATAAACTGATATCATTACTCGGTTAATGACCAGTCACCAGTCACTCCAGACGTGCAGTGGTTTACTAGATCAATGTCTTCACCAAACCGTAAATCACCACACAAAGCAAAACTCACAAATTTAACACCAGCCTGTGTCAATCCCTGGTTAATCAGACCTATCCAAAAATTGATCCCTGCCGATAGTGTTAAACCTTCTAGCTGGCTGGGCAGTGAAGTTCATTTCAGCTCATTGCCTTATTGGATGTGAAGTTCAGAGATAGAGTAACTAAATGACATGCTTAATTCAAACATATTGATTGGGATTCCCATACTGTTGAAGGTCTAGATGGGTTCGAGTTTGTAAAACGTGTTCAGGGAAGTTTTCTAAATCAATATATAGAGGTACCAACTAGAGAGGATGCAATATTAGATCTCCCATTAGGAAACGAGTTAGGACAGGTGACAGAAGTGTGTGTAGGGGAAAACTTTGGTTCCAGTGATCATAACATCATTAGTTTCAACTTGATCATGGATAAAGGTGGATCTGGTCCTCGGGCTGAGGTTCTAAACTGGAGAAAGGCCAAATTTGAAGAAATGAGAAAGGATCTAAAAAGCGTGGATTGGGACAGTTTGTTCTCTGGCAAGGATGTGATTGGTAAGTGGGAGGCCTTCAAATGAGAACTTTTGAGAGTGCAGAGTTTGTATGTTCTTGTCAGGATTAAAGGCAAAGTGAATAAGAATAAGGAACCTTGGTTCTCAAGGGATATTGGAACTCTGATAAAGAAGAAGAGAGAGATGTATGACATGTATAGGAAACAGAGAGCAAATGAGGTGCTTGAGGAGTATAAAAAGTGCAAAAAAAAACTTAAGAAAGAAATCAGGAGGGCTAAAAGAAGACACAAGGTTGCTTTGGCAGTCAAGGTTAAGGATAATCCAAAGAGCTTCGACAGGTATATTAAGAGCAAAAGGATAGTAAGGGATAAAATTGGTCCTCTTGAAGATCAGGGTGGTCAGCTGTGTATGGAACCAAAAGAAATGGGGGAGATCTTAACTGGGTTTTTTGCGTCTGTATTTACTAAAGAAACTGGCATGGAGTCAATGGAAATAAGGCAAACAAGTAGTGAGGTCATGGAACCTATACAGGAGGAGGAGGTGCTTGTTATCTTGAGGCAAATCAGAGTAGATAAATCCCCAGGACCTGACAGGGTATTCCCTCGGACCTTTAAAGAGACTAGTGTTGAAATTTTTGGGGCCCTGGCAGATATATTTAAAATGTCGGTATCTACGGATGAGGTGCCGGAGGATTGGAGGATAGCTCATGTTGTTCTGTTGTTTAAAAAATGCTCTGAAAGTAATCCGGGAAATTATGGGCCGGTAAACTTGACTGTGGTAGTAGGTAAATTATTGGAAGGAGTACTGAGAGATAGGATCTACAAGTATTTGGATAGACAGGGACATATTAGGGAGAGTCAACATGGCTTTGTGTGTGGTAGGTCATGTTTAACAAATCTAGTAGAGTTCTTCGAGGAGGTTACCAGGAAAGTGGATGAAGGGAAGGCAGTAGATGTTGTCTACGTGGACTTCAGTAAGGCCTTTGACAAGGTCCCGCATTGGAGGTTAGTTAGGAAGATTCACTTGCTCGGTATACATGGAGAGGTAGTAAACTGGATTAGACATTGGCTCAAAGGAAGAAGCCAGAGAGCGGTAGTGGAGGATTGCTTCTCTGAGTGGAGGCCTGTGACTAGGAGTGTGCCACTGAGATCAGTGCTGGGTCCATTGTTATTTGTCATCTATATCAATGATCTGGATGATAATGTGGTAAATTGGATCAGCAAAGATGATACAAAGATTGGAGGTGTAGTGGACAGTGAGGAAGGTTTTCAAAGCTTGAAGAGGGATTTGGACCAGCTGGAAAAATGAGTTGAAAAATGGCAGATGGAGTTTAGTACAGACAAGTTTGAGGTATTGCACTTTGGAAGGACAAACCAAGGTAGAACATACAGGGTAAATGGTAAGGCACTGAGGAGTGCAGTAGAACAGAGGGATCTGGGAATACAGATACAAAATTCCCTAAAAGTGGCGTCACAGGTAGATAGGGTCATAAAGAGAGCTTTTGATACATTGGCCTTTATAAATCAAAGTATTGAGTATAAGAGTTGGAATGTTATGGTGAGGTTGTATAAGGCATTGGTGAGGCCGAGTTTGGAGTATTGCATACAGTTTTGGTCACCAAATTACAGGAAGGATATTAATAAGGTTGAAAGAGTGCAGAGAAGGTTTACAAGGATGTTGCTGGGACTTGAGAAACTGAGTTACAGAGAAAGGTTGAATAGGTTAGGACTTTATTCCCTGGAGCGTAGAAGAATGAGGGGAGATTTGATAGAGGTACATAAAATTATGATGGGTATAGATAGAGTGAATGCAAACAGGCTTTTTCCACTGAGGCTAGGGGAGAAAAAAAAAACAGAGGACATGGGTTAAGGGTGAAGGGAGAAAAGTTTAAAGAGAACATTAGAGGGGGCTTCTTCACACGGAGAGTGGTGGGAGTGTGGAATGAGCTGCCAGATGAAGTGGTAAATGCGGGCTCACTTTTAACAGTTAAGAAAAACTTGGACAGGTACATGGATGAGAGGTGCATTGAGGGATATGGTCCAGGTGCAGGTCAGTGGGACTAGGCAGAAAAATGGTTCGGCACAGCCAAGAAGGGCCAAAAGGCCTGTTTCTGTGCTGTAATATTCTATGGTTCTAACTGGGGCTGAATTTCTAGGTATTAACTGGAATATATCAATTCTGCTTACATGCGTACATACTTTAACTTACCAAATTTTAGAAACTAAAAAGGATTGGTAATATTATTGTTCTCTTTTTCATTCTTTCCCAGATTATGAAGTGGCCATTTATTGTTTATCCCTAATTATCCTTGAACTTAATAACTCGAGAGATATACACACAGGGGCCACTTTATTAGGTACACCTGTATACCTGCTTGCTAATGCAATTATCTAATCAACTAATCATGTGGCAGCGACTCAATACATAAAAGCATGCAGACATGGTCAAGAGATTCGGTTGTTGTTCAGACCAAACATTAGAATGGGAAAGAAATGTGATCCAAGTGACTTTGACTGTGGAATAATATTGTTTTGAGTATTTCAGCAGCAGTTCTATGGGGAAAAAAAGCATTGGTAAGAAAAATCGGAATAGGGTTTAATATCACTGACATATGTCGTGATATTTGTTGTTTCACGACACAGGCAGAGTGGTCAGAGGGGAATGGCCTGACTGTTTCAAGTTGACAGGAAGGTCACAGTCACTCGAATAACCGCGTGTTATGACATTGTCTGCAGAAAGCATTTCAGAATGCACGACACGTCACACCTTGAAGTGGAGGGGCTGCAGCAGCAAAGACCATGAACATGCATTCAGTGGGCCACCTTAGTAGGTACAGAGGTACTTCATAAAGTTGTCACTAAGTGTACAGCAGTACAGGCCCTATGGCCTACAATGTTGTGCTGACCATATAATTCTGTTCTGAGATCAATCTAACCCTTCCGTCCTACTTTGACCTCCATTTTCCTATCATCCATGTGCCAATCTAAGAGTTTCTTAAATGTCCCTATTTTATATGCTTCTACCTCTATCACTGGCAAGGCATTCCACACACCCGCCATTATCTGTGTACAAAACATACCTCTGTCATTCCCCCTACACTTTCCTCCAATCGCCTTAAAATTATGCCCCCTCATATTAACCATTTCCACTCTGGGAAAATGTCTCTGGCTGTGCACTCGTTTTATACCTCTTATAATGTTGTACCCCTCTATCAAGTCATATCTCATCCTCCTTGACTCCAAACAGAAAAGCAGGCTTAACCTATCCTCATCAAACATACTCTCTGCTCAAGGCAGCAACCCGGTAAATCTCCTCTGCACCCTTTCTCAAATTTCCCCATCGTTCCTTTAATGAGTTGACCAGAAATGACACAATGTACCCAGGAAACACACAGAAAATGCTGGAGGAACAGCAGGTCAGGCAGTACCTAAGGTGGGGAATGAACAGTTAATGTTTCGGGCCAAGACCCCTCTTTAGGACCAAATGTGATCTAAACAGGGTTTTATAGAACTGCAACATTACCTCATGGCCCTTGAATTCAGAGGGCAGTTACAAAGAACCAACAACAGGATGAATTTGATTTCACACATGGCTAGACAATGCAGAGCAAATTGCTTTCTTAAGGGAATTTGGTTAGATGAGCTTGGCCGAATATAATCACAAACAAGAGAAAATCTGCAGATGCTGGAAATCCAAGTAACACACACAAAATGCTGGAGGAACTCAGCAGGCCAAGCAGCATCTATGGAAAAATGTACAAGCGATGTTTCGGGCCAAAGGGTCTGCTGGCCTGCTGAGTTCCTCTAGCATTTTGTGAGCATTGCTTGGACAATAATCTTGTGCTTTCACTGTCACTGTTGTCTGATACTAAGTCTATTTGATGAACTGAATTTAAACTTTCTGTTTGGTCTGGAGGTATGGACTGGTTGCTAGTTCAAGAGCATAACTACCGTGAGGGGCATACCTGAAAACCTGAAATAACAAGCAGATCATATTTGTGTCTGTCTTTGCATTTACTTCACATGGAGGAATTTGTAAAAGATCTTATAACTTGAAGAAATGAGATGCAAGAATAATCGCTTTGTGGAAAAAGTAACTACTTTGCAAAAGGATTAGCTGGAATGGTTTACATACTTAACCTTTTGCTTCCAGTTTGAGATAAAATGGGATAGAGATCACTTTATTCTGAGCCGGATCTGACACACTGGTGGAGCTGAAGGTGTTACTGTGCTTTAGAGCAGACAGGCACTGTGTGTTACTTTTGACACTTGGCCAACGTCACTGCAAATACAAGAACAGTTTCCATGTGAGGAGTCAGACTGTGGTACTGGAGTCATACATTAGTCTGTGCATTTTCATCATCTCTAGGTAAAGCCATATATCAGAGAATTATAAAGAAGGCCTCCACTGGTCACAAAACACATAGCAATTTCTCCCAGGGTAGCATCTGCTGAGTAAAGTGAAAAATTATATTTTTTTGGGAGCATTACAAGATTGTTGATACAGAGCGTTAAGCGATAGACAGGAGGCGCCTGGCTGATGGAATTCATGTGCATAAGATTAATGGAATTAGCTGATAAACTTGACCATGGTGACACTAATCATAATACATTAAAGTAAATATAGTAAGTAATTATATTGATTCAGTTTGCAACTTGGTAAAGAAACTTCCTGTGCACAGCACACACATGCCTAACAAATCCTTGCTTTATTTAACTCTTTAAGAGTTATGATGGCTAGGAAGAGGGAGTCAGAGGAGCCAAGTGGGGCCACGAAATGTCCTTTGGTGAATAGGATTAAGGACAATAAGGCATATTTTTACCTGCATTAAAAATCAAGAGAGTAGTTAGAGAGAGGGTGGAACGACTCATGGACAAAGAGGAAACATATGTGTGAAGTCCGAAGTGGGAGAAATACTAAATGAGTACTTTGTTCAATTTCAAGGTTACTGTCATTCATCTGTCTACATGTATACCACCAAACGAAACAACATTCCTCCAGACCAAGGTGCACAACGCAGTACGTAACACTCACACACAACACATCAAGTAATGTTATCACAAATAAATTAACAAGTAATAAAATATGTACCAGAAGTTTGACATTTAGCATAAAGTGCATTTACGACACAAGATACAAAGTAAACAGTATAATGCTACTGGTGCTTCATCATTGATGAGACCTGGGTGGTGGCTAGGAGTTCAGTAGTCTCACGGCCTTGGGGCAGAAGCTGTTTCCCATCCTAATAATCCTTGTCTTAATGCTATGATGCTTCCTGCCTGATGGTGATGGGGGGGGCGGGGTCGGGTCAAAGAGATTGTAGGACGGATGGAAATGCTAAGGGCACCGCGTATGGAGTGCTCCCGGTAAATATCTCAGAAGGTTAGCTGAGAGACCCTGATGATCCTCTCAGTGGTCCTTGCAATCCTCGGTAGAATCTTGCGGTCAGATGCCTTGCTTTTCCTGTACCGGATGGATGCGTCGGTATTCACCAGGGGGTTGGGTATGAAGAACAGAAAGCAACGTGGAAAGCAAGAAGATTCAAAATACAGCACAGGCTCTTTAAGACTGAGTTGAGGAAGGACCTTGTCTCTCAGAATATTATGGATATTTTGAACTCTCTACACCGGCGAACTATAATGTCTGAGTCCATGATGCATACTTCAGCCAGGACAGAAAGATTTGGGTTGGCAGAGGAGTCAGGGGTATGTGAGGAACATGCAGGAAAAGTGGACCTGAGCCCTACGTCAGAGGAGTCATGATCTTAGTGAATGTAAAAGGGACATAAGAGAGCACAGGTCCAACCACTGCTTCTATTCCTTATAAAGCAAGACCAGCTCAATTTCCCACTGGTATTCCAGAGGGGGACATTCGCACCTCCCATGGCAGCAGGGCAATAGCAATGCACTCATCTCACAGATTTAGGGACCTGGATTCCATCCTGAACTCTGGTGTTATTCTATTTGCTGTTTACATGTTCTCCCCGTGGGTTTCTGCTGGGTGCTCCTGTTTACTCCCACATACCAAAAACATGCTGGTAGTAACACACACAAAGTCCTGGAGGACCTCAGCTTGCCAGTCATGTTTCGGACTAAGTCCCTTCATCAGGACTCAATGAAGGACCATTGGGAAGAGAAAAGTAGGTGGACAGAAAAAAAGATTGATACTACCATCATAGTTGATTGCTTCTTGGTCTTTTTGCTAAGGACAAATATAGTACAGTACCTGTTTTCATCGGTTTAAATTGATTCATCCCTTATCTATTCATTTTCTGTGGCAGAATGGTTGAGTAGCCTATGGCAGCAGACTTAAGGGGTGAAATCCATCTGGAATAGTGTGGAAGTTCTGGTTTTCCAGCAAAAGTGGCAGTTTGAATACCACTTCTGACATGCATTTTAGGGGAAAGGATCTCAGAAATAAGTTTTTATTTACACAGAGAGTGGTGAGGTGTGGAACGCTTTGCTAGGGGTGTGGCCATCATCATCATTATCATGTACTGTGTTGTATGATGTGGGTAATAAGACCGTAAGACCATAAGACAGAGCAGCAGAACTGGGACCATTTCATGACCTTGGGTTGTTCTTGGCAAATTCTTCTATATAAGTGGTTTTTCATTGCTTTCTTCTGGCTAGTGTGTTTACAAGAAGGGTGATCCCAGTCATTATCAATATTCCTCAGAGATTGTCTGCCTGGCATCAGAGGTTGCATAATCAGGACTTGGGATATGCATTAGTTGCTCATACAACCATCTACCTGCTCCCAGGGCTTCACATGACCTAGTACGGGTCAGGTGCTACACCTTGCCTACCAAGGGTGACCCGCAGGCTAACGGAGGGAAGGAGAACCTTACACCTTCTTTGGTAGAGACATATCTCCACTCCACCACCCATGGGGTTTGGTAGAGGTAGCTAAGTTCTTAGGTAGGCACATGGATGATAAAGAAATGGAGGTTTATGTAGGAGGAAAGGGTTAGATTGATCTTAGAGTAGGTCAGAAAGTCGGCACAAGATAGTGGTCTAAAGGATCTGCACTGTTCTATACTCTGAAGCCTCCTTGCAGAAATGCAGCATCTCCCGTTCTTGGGAATCCCTGTCCCAGGACTGGTCACAGATAAGAGGGGACATTCAGGATGGTTTCTGAAATCTGTGTGCCAGGAGCTCAGAAAAGTCCAGTGTAAATGGTCCAAGGAGCACTGGCACGTGGACTAGAGTTTTACTCAGCTGCCTGCCCTACCAAGCACCTGTTGCCCCAGCAGTGGCCAATTCTGCATGCCACACATTGGCCTTGCCCACTGCCTCAAAACCCACAGAATGAAGTAGAAGCAAGCCATCCCAAATAACGAAGGATTACTAAAGAAGAATCTTCTCAGAAGATTGGGAAGATTCTTTAACAAATAGACAGCTTACACCACAAGGATACTGTCAACTTCATAATTATTGAAAAAAAATCACAGATATATTACTTCCTCTGAACAAAACTGCACTTCTGTGCCTTACAACCGTAACCTGGCGGCTACTAGTGCAGTAACTGGAGTTGTCACTGACATCTAATTACAGTGAAAACAAAAACCTGCTGGACCTCCCTGACATGCTCCCTGCCAGTTTCTCTCCCACAAAGCCTTCGCAAGCATTTGCGTCAAGAGTGTGTGAAGCATCTCAGCTGCTCTGCTGAAACCTCAACCGTCAGAAGTGTCCCTCTGTGATCCCCTTCAGGTTTTTGGCAATTCACTCTGCTTGTGAAACATAATAGGCTTTAAGTGTTAACTGAAAAATAATGGTGTGTGGAGCAATGGCTAAAGTCTGTGTGAAATGTTCACACCATATTTTAAGCATTCACCATCGTTTCAGACACTAGCAATTAACAGTGTTTGCTATTTAACATTTCCTTCCCCTTATGACCCAAATGCAGTTCAGTTATTATTATTAATATTCCTAAAGACAAAGATAATTAATTATTAGCTCTAAACACGAGGAATTCTGCAGATGCTGGAAATGCAAGCAACACACATCAAAGTTGCTGGTGAACGCAGCAGGCCAGGCAGCATCTCTAGGAAGAGGTACAGTCGACGTTTCGGGCCGAGACCCTTCGACAGGACTAACTGAAGGAAGAGCTAGTAAGAGATTTGAAAGTGGGAGGGGGAGGGGGAGATCCAAAATGATAGGAGAAGACAGGAGGGGGAGGGATGGAGCCAAGAGCTGGACAGGTGATTGGCAAAAGGGATATGAGAGGATCATGGGACAGGAGGCCCAGGGAGAAGGAAAAGGGGGAGGGGGAGAAAAACCCAGAGGATGGGCAAGGGGTATAGTCAGAGGGACAGAGGGAGAAAAAGGAGAGTGAGAGAAAGAATGTGTGTATATAAATAAATAACGGGTGGCGTACGAGGGGGAGGTGGGGCATTAGCGGAAGTTAGAGAGGTCAATGTTCATGCCATCAGGTTTTTAGCTCTTGTAATGGCCACAGAGTTCCAAAATCAAACTCCTCTACTTATTGATTTTTTCATGAGTAGATTAATGAAAAAGAGCAAGGAACAGCAGTAAGGTTCTCCAGCTTTCAGTAACTATCATTAAAATCCAGACAACTGGAAGGCAATTTTCAGGTATAAAGGGAAAAATTACCAAGTCACACATGCATTAATTTAAGGCACAGTCACAGGAAGCAGTTTCAAGTATTGCGATGCAGCAACCCTGTAAAACAATTTTCCCATTTGATTTGGCAGTATTGTATCCAAGGTATCAATTTGCATCGAAGTGTGCAGGTCTTTATTTTTCTTTGAAATTAACTGACAGGGAGAGAATGAATTGCAAGAAAGGAGAATGCTTTTATATATTCACTGTCAGGTCCGCTGATGGAGCAGCTATGTGTGCCTCCAGTGTGGCAATTTGATGGGAGAGGTCATCACTGCTGAATTCTGGGTAACACACACAAAATGCTGGAGGAACTCAGCAGGCCAGGCAGCATCTATGGAAAAGAATGAACGGTCAACATTTCAGGCTGAGATTGAGCTGAAGTATGGCAACCACACCAAAATAATGAAAGATAACAATTTAAAGTTTACTTTTAAAACATTTTGTTGAATTATAATCTACATTTCAATTTACCTTCCTTTTTATTGGTAACAGATTTGTTGTCACCTCATGCACTCAGTTTGGACACTTATTCAGTTGAGTCTTTATTCTTTGGAGCGTAGAAGGCTGAGGGGGAACTTGATAGAGGTACTTAAGATTATGAGAGGGGTAGATAGAGTTGACGTGGATAGGCTTTTTCCATTGAGAGTGGGGGAGATTCAAACAAGAGGACATGAGTTGAGAGTTAAAGGGCAAAAGTTTAGGGGTAACATGAAGGGGAACTTCTTTACTCAGAGAGTGGTAGCTGTGTGGAACGAGCTTCCAGCAGAAGTGGTTGAGGCAGGTTCGATGTTGTCATTTAAAGTTAAACTGGACAGCTATATGGATAGGAAAGGAATAGAGGGTTATGGGCTGAGTGCAGGTCGGTGGGACTAAGTGAGAGTAAGAGTTCGGCACGGACTAGAAGGGCCGAGATGGCCTGTTTCCGTGCTGTAATTGTTATATGGTTATTCAGCAACAGATTTTCACACATGGTTTTAAGATACACCATGATTTTAACAGGGGTACGTGAAGTTACATTTTACCTCCTGTGCGGTCAAGGCAAATGTTAATGTATAACCTCAATATTTGAACTTTTATTGTCAACATCAATAAAACTTTATTATTAATGGCTTGGTAGCATAGTAGATAGCACAACACTTCACAGTACCAGCGATCTGGGTTCAATTCACACCGCTGTCTGTAAGGAGTTTATACGTTCTCTCCGTGGGCTCCCTCTGGGTACTCCAGTTTCCTCCCATAGTCCAAAGATGTACGGGTTGGTAGGTTAGCTGCTCATTGTAAATTGTCCCATGATTAAGCTAGGGTGAAATCAGGGGTTGCTGGGAGACACAGCTTGAAGGGCCAGAAAGGCCTATTCTGAGCTGTTTCCCAATAAAGAAATAATTTTAAAAAACACTTCAATTGCAAATTTATCTCCAAAAAAAAACAATCCTTTCAAACATAAACTAAAATACCTCTACACCACAGTTGAAAAAAAATACTTTTCTTTATTTCATTCTTACCACTTTCCAATCGATTGCAATTTCAGCATCATTATAGAAGAAAGGAAGAGCCCAGAAACAGTTTCAGGGAAATACACAGGTCTTTGACGGCAACAGTTGTTGGAGACAGTGGGGTGACCCGAATCAGGGTAAATTTTAAATGGAAAGCCAAAGCTGCAGGAGGCTGGAAGGACGAATGACAACAGAAAGACAGCTGCAGGATTCGACTCACACGAGAGAACAATGTCAAAGGTTCTGTCCAACACCAGCCTAATTTACAACAGCAAGCTGCCTTAAAATTAATTGAGTTCACAGGCACATTTAGTAGATGACTCTTCTTAAAAAATGTTTACAGTTTGTAGATGTAAGTTTGATCAGTGATGCATAAAGTTGAGAATGCTGCTGTTTGTTTATTTATCACGTGCCTGGCTGTGGACCTTGTGGCACAGACAGCATTTATTGTCCATTCCCAACTGTCCTTGACAAGAAAGTGAAGAGCTAACTTCAAGATCTATAGCAATTCTTCTGACACAGCTGCTTGGGAGGGGCTCCAAGGATTTACAACTCAGAATAATAAGGGAATATTTCCAAGTAAAGATGGTGTGAAACTTGGAGATGATGGTAGTCCAATCTGCTTATTGCCATTTTCTTCTTTCGTGTTAAGAGATCACAGATTTGGGAGATGATATCAGAGCAGCCTGGGTGAGTATCACAGTATATTGTGTAGATAGTGTATGTAGCTTGGGGAAAAATACGCATGAAGGACAACTGATACTTTTTTTGGATCTTAAATTCCTTTATCTGCTTTAGATGTTTTATTGCAGAAAGAGGGTATTGAAATAAAAACGACAATTTTTTTTTAAAGTTCCATGATTACAATCTCAGTTTAACTTCAGACCACACCCTTGTTACGTATGCAGTATGAAGATAACCAAAACAAAATATACAGAACCAATACGGTAGTGGCAAATCTAAAAAAAAGTACAAACAACATTAGAATCCCACCAACCCTATACCTTATATACATTGAAAACGTGAATAAATACATCTCATCTTAGCTGAGAGATATAATCACATTTGGCACACACGTGCTTAACTTCCAAACACATATAGGCTAGACCCTGAAATAAGTTCTTCTTACTCACACTACATGAACAGAGATTAACACTTCCACATAACTTCGTTACATTCACATTTGGTCATGAAACAATAAAGAAAGACAAATAAACTTTTACAATATATTGCCTTGTAGTTGAATTACTAAAAAGACTACCCTAGTAGGTCAATTAGGGAACCTTGCAATCACGAAACCCAGTGCTGATCAGTTTACTCGCGAAACTCTAAAGCATCCACATGTAAAACACGTGAAATTACTGATACTCTAGATTTACAAACAAGTATAAACGAATTTACATGGATATTATTCACCTTTCTTCACCAAACCCGGGAAAAGTTTCCGAACGTCGTCCTTTCTAGAACATGGCAACTCTTTGTTCTACTCTACCCATGCAAAATAACATTATTGTTTTCTCTTAAAGGGACAGGCAGCTATTTTAGCATTACCAAGGTGAATACGTAAGAGCACTATAACAACAAAAAAATGATATTCAACGGTCACCTGGTTATATATACACTAAAGTCATCGTGTGCTGCTAGTGCTGCCTTATTCTGCATAAACAAACAATATTCATCTTTCTTTACTCTCCAGCTCAGCATTTTACAAATGTAACAAAACTATGATTTCAAAGTTCAAAGTAAATTTGTTATCAAAATACATATTGTATATGCCACCACTGAGATTCATTTTGTTGCGGGCGTTCACAGAAATACAAAGAGACACAATAGAACCAATGAAAATCCACTCACAACAACGACAAACAATGTGCAAAAGACAACAAACTAAAGGAGAAAAAAACATAATAATAATAATAATAATAATAATAAATAAATAAGCAATAAATATTGAGAATGTGAGTTGTAGAGTACTGAAAAGTGAGTCCATAGGTTGTGGAACTAGTTCAGTGCTGGGATGAGTGAAGTTGAGTGAGGTTATTACCTCTGGTTCAAGGGCCTGATGGCTGAGGGGTAATAACTGTTTGTGAACCTAGAGGTGTGAGTCCTGAGGCACCTGCATCTTCTACCTGATGGCATCAGCAAGAGATCATGGCCTGGATGGTGGTGATCCTTGATGATGGATGCTGCTTTACTGTGATAGTATTCCGAATAGATGTGCTCAGTGGTGGGGAGGCCTTACCTGTGATGGACTGAGCCGCATCCACTACCTTCTGCAGGCTTTTCCATTCAAGAGCCTTGCTGTTTCCACACCAGCCCATGATACAACCAGTCAGTATACTTTGCACTGCACATCTATGGAACATAGTCAGTTTTAGATGGCATGCCAAATCTTCATAAATTTCTAAGGATATGGGCCCAGGACATATCCTCTGAAATAATAACACTAAAGAATTTAAAGTGCTGAACCCCTCCGTCTCTCATCCCTCTGATGGTTACTGGAGCATGGACTTCCAGTTTCCTCCTCCTGTAGTCAATAATCAGTTCTTTGCTTTTGCTGACATTCAGTGAGAGGCTGTTGTTGTGGTAACATTTGACCAAATTTTCAATTTCCCTCCTATATGCTTATTTGTCACCACCTTTGATTCAAGCAACAGCTATGGTATCATCAGCAAACTTAAAATATGACATTGGAGCTATGCTTAGCCACACAGTCATAAGTGTAAAATGAGTAAAACAGCCTTGTGGGGCAAGTTCTGCTGACAGAGATCGTGGAGGAGATATTGTTGCCAACCTGAACTGACTGGAGTCTGCAAGTGAGGAAAACGAGGACCCACTTGCGCAAGGAGGTATTGAAGCCTAGCCTTGGAGCTTATTGATCAGTTTTGAGGAGATGATAGCGTTGAAAGCAGAGCAGTTGTCAACATAGTGCATCCTGATATATGCATCTTCTTGTTCAATGAAATGGCATCTGCTGTTGGCCTGCTGTGATGGTCAGCAAATTCCAGGACTCCCACTGTTGCAGTTGGCTAATTTACTTCCGTAAGATTTTAGATGAGAAACCACTTTATATGGAGTTATATATTACCAATTTGATGCATATCAGATGATCAGACAGACTTTTCAAAGAAAACTTCCCAGCACCTGCTCTTTATTGTTGAATTAAACTAACCCTGTGTTTTGACATAAAATATGTCATATGAATCAATTACATTTGACTATTAACATTTCTAAAGTTTCTGAAATAGGTCTTATGAATATTGTAGCTCATAAGCAATAGAGGGTCAAACACATGTCTCTCAGTCACACAGCTTCGCCGACTGAACATTTCACAGAGTGCTTGGTATTCTCAGAGCAAACTGGAGCATTACACTTTCAGTCAGTGACAGAAATTGTGGACTACAAACTGTTTTTCTAACAACTACCCAGTCCTACCCAGCAAGCAATATTCCAGAAAATTTTGCTACAAAAAATTAATCTTTCATTTTGACCAGAAGCTGAGGTTTAAGTGATTAAAGATAGACAAGCAATTGGCATTACTCAATAATAAAAAGGATGCACTCAAAGTCATAAACTCGCCTATATTGGGCAGCTGGTGAATGTGGCAAATGGATTTGCCAGCCCAGAAGGATCTATAGGGTAGTGGACTAGCTGGTTACAGAAGCGAAGGTATTGGACCTTGTAGGACCTGTCTGATTTGTTGAGGGCCACCTCCTACTCAGAAGAATGAACCCAGCTGGAAGAAGCGGAGTGTTGCACAGAGTGAGTGCCCAGTGATCTGGGGAAGCATGCTGGTGGATGGAAAAGCAGCCCAACAAGTTACGATTATCCATCAGATCCCCCTCCCTTCGGATAGTCAGCTTTAAAATCTGAGTCATTAAATTAAATCCTGGCTTGCCATCCCCGTTCACTTCTCCAGCATTTTAAGGCCTTTCTCTGCTGTCCTATGTTAAATACCAGACATACCCTGTGTGAGACTGCACAGTGGCAGGAAGATATATGACTTCTGCTGCGGTTGCTACAAGACTGGTGGGCTTATTGCTGAGCCTTTGCAAGAAAGGGTGGATCATCTCCAGAGTGGAGGGTGTGTCCCTACAAAACCTGAGATGAGACCATGGAGATAGGTTCAGCTGTGCGGTTATACTCCTGCTTTCAGTCACTACACAGGCCAATGATTGCACCCACATCAGCCTTGTCATGAAAGTATCACAATTACAGTCTTTCTTCTACACAGTATGAATATGAACCACCTCAGCAAAGAGTGCTGATGGATAAACTACAGGTCTGCCAATCTGTTTATTTATTGAGATACAATGCAGGGTAGGACCTTCCAGCCCTTATCACCACATCGCCCAGCAATCCCCTGATTTAATCCTGGCCTAGTCATGGGGCGATTTACAATGAACAATTAACCCACCAACTGGTACACCTTTGGACTGTGGGAGGAAACTGGAGGAAACCCACGCAGTCACGGGGAGGAGGTACAAACTCGTTACAGGCAGCGGATGGAATTGAATCCGGGTCACCTGTACTGGAAAGTGTTGTGCTAGCCATTACGCTACATACAGTCTTCCTTGGTATAGAGGTGAGAGGCCAGGGTTCAAACGAAACAATTTCCTCTCCTCATCATGTCAGTGCTCCACCACTGGGCTCAGGAGCAAGTCAGGCATCAGTAGGAGAAGTAAGATCTATCTCTTTCAGAGCTCAGCATGCCTTGGACTTCCATAATTACCCAAGCATTCACAGAAACCCAGAACATGCTCAAAGGCTTAGCAATCAACTTAGCCCAATACAGTAGCTTTATAAGTCCATAAGACCACAAGATCAAATCATGGCTGATTTATGTATTATCACTCTCAATGTCGTTCTCCTGTCTTCTTCTCATAACTTTTAACACTAATCAAGAAACTGTCGACCTCCGCGTAATATATACCCAATGACTTGGTGTCCACAGCAATCAATTCTACAGATTCACCACCCTCTGACTAAAGAAATTTCTCCTCATCTCAGCTTTAAAGCATTTTAAGGCTAAGTCCCTGGTCAATAACTCTCCCTCTATTGGAAACATCCTCTCTATGTAAACTCTGCTGAAGCCTTTCAGTATTCGATAGGTTTCAATGAGATCCATCCTCATTCTTCTAAATTCCTGTCAGTAAGTCCTGTCTCTGTCTTTGAACTCTGTCTTTTTTGTGTGTTTCCCCTAGCTGTCAGTCTGTGGTTTTGTATTGCCATGTGCTCCTGTCCCCGCTCCTGCTGTGCTCCGGATCCTGTATTACTGAGTACTCTGTCTCTCATCTGCTTCTCATTATTACCTGTATCGCTGCCACCCGTGTCTCATTGTGCTCCACCTATCATCTGCCTCTCTGTTTATTGCTCAGTGTGTTTCAGTCCTGTGTTTTCACCTGTTTGTTGCCAGATTGTGCCAGTGAATTTTCCTGAGCCTTTCCAGCATTTGTATCTGTACTCTGTCCGTCTGAATATCGACTCTGCCTGTTTCCTGATTCTGGTTTTTGGACTTCTCGGGATGTTTTGATCTCTGCCTGAACTTTGATACTGACTTTGTTTGCACCTCAGGACTTGTTAATCAATTAATATCACTGGTGTGCGCAGTACTGGGTCTGCGATTGGATCCCTGCTCCAGTGCCCTGACAACTCCAGCGAGTACAGGTCCAGAGCCATTAAGCACTCCTCATACATTAACCCTTTCATTCCTGGGATCATTCTTCTCAGGACCCTCTCCAATGACAACACATCCTTTACTCAAAGAGCTGTCTGACCGATGCTATATAAAGCCTCGGCTTCATATTATCAAGTAATTTTTGCAAGAAGCCTTTACAGCAGTGATAATAATCACGGACCAGTTTGTAAATCTTTATACTGGATTATTTGTAAACTTTTGAGTGATCAGGTAATTTCAAAGAATGCAAGTCAATTTGCACAATGCAATTAAAACTTCGATAAAATTCTTCAGATTGACCAGTGGTAAAGCAAAACTTTTGGTTTTATATTTTCTTTGGAACCCTTACGTGAGAAAAATCTTTTGTTATTTGAATGTTATTCATTTTCTCTATCAAGTCAGTGGATGAGTTCAATGAACTACTAAGTTTGTAATTTAAACTGTTAATCATTAATCAGAAATATTTATTTAGGCCAGGTTTCAATTTCTTCACAAACTGCCATGTAATATTCGCCAAATGTTTCTTTAAAGACCAGACGTTAGAAGGAAAATACTCACAGTTCAAAAGAAAAACGAGACCCTGAAGATTGTTGTCTGCAGTTCCTCCTTCACACCTAGTTTCTACAGGGATTCTGCAACATACATTTTACATTTTGGTAGCACTTTATGCCTCATTATGAGTTATTTTCTCATGGGACCTAACGTACTGTGAGGTCTTATCAATGAGCACAAACCTACAGCTGTAAGCAGCTTGGCTCTTTCTGCATATGTATCCTCAAAAATAAACTGCAGTACAAATGTTTCCATCAATAATGTGGCTGAGTGTTGTACTCCACCTCTCAAATACACATTCATTGAAACCGCATTTTGTACTGGAGGGTGAGAACAAATTTTTCCCTATTGTTTTTGATATCAATCATCTGCCAACCTACAGCATTTGTGTCCAGTGTTTCATTTCCACGTTGACTATTACGCTTGAGCTGGTCTCACTGTGACTTCTACAAGCTGATGGTAGTTGAGGACTTTCATGATGCTTGTAGCTTCCCACCGTTTGGAGTTTCACCCAAAAGAGTCCAGAGTAGACTACAGCAAATGAAGTTGATCTCTCCAGTGCCACATTATGATATATTAAAACTCCAAATCAGAAAGACAACAGACTGAGCATCTGACGGAGCTGTGTAATGTTGACAACATAAACCCTTATTTTTAAAGATTAGATTTATTTGTCAGATATACAGTACATCAAAGCATACAGTGAAATATGTCATTTGCATTGAATCAAATTAGTGAGGACTGTGCTGGGCAGCCCACAAGTTTTGCTATGCTTTCAGTTGCAACATAGTTTGCCCATAAATCACTAACCCCAAATGTACATTTCTGGACTGTGAGAGGAAACTGAAACATCCATAGGAAATCCACACAGTCACGGGGAGAATGTACAAACTCCTTACAGGCAGTGATAAGAATTGAACCCCAGCTGGTGATCTATGGTGCTGCAAAGCGATGGCTAATTGCTACACTACCGTGCCACTCAAAAAATGTTTTGAGATTATGGCTGCAGTGCAATGTCTTTGGGATAATGGTGTATTGAAGACAGGTGGATTGTTTGAATTGCTCGAGTGTTTCCTGTCAATGAAGATACCTTGGATTCTGGCATTGAGCAAGATATGGACAAACTCTTTAGACAGCACCCAGGTAGGATATAATCCTCTGGTTAGGACATATTGAAAATTTCAAGACATGCATTGCCTTAAAAAGCGGACATGTACTGAGCATTGTGCACTTCTGAAACATACAGTACTTTCCCTGTACCTGACGAAGGGTCTCGGCCTGAAACGTCGACTGTACCTCTTCCTAGAGATGCTGCCTGGCCTGCTGTGTTCACCAGCAACTTTGATGTGTGTTGCTTGAATTTCCAGCATCTGCAGATTTCATCGTGTTCCCTGTTCCTCTATTGACTGGTGTGCCTGCACACAGTGAGATCAGCAACTATTTCAGGCCTCGCTTTCCTGCTGAGGCACTAGTAGTCTTCCAAGACCAATGCCAAACGTTTGGATTTCCCCTCACAGGATTGTGCGCGTGCGTGCGTGTATATGTGTGATAAGTCCTCAGGCGGACAATATATCTTTACTTTGCTACCAGGAACGAATCAGAATCAGGTTTTTTTATCACTGACATACGCTGTGAAACTTGTTGTTTTGCAGCAGCAACACAACATAATACATTCAGAAATACAATTAGCTACAATAAGAATATATATAAATAAATAGCACAGAAAAAGAGCACAATGGTAAGGTAATGATGAATGAATTCTTCTTGGGCTTCCAGCCGGGTACGGGTATTGATTATAACCAATGTTTCTATGACGTATCGATACTTACACCCGACTGGAAGCCTGAGAAAAGTTTATTCAACATACACGCCGAGAAAGCACTAGATCCATTTTCATAGTTAGGTAGTGTTCATGGGCTCAGGAATTGTTCAGAAATCTGCTGACAAAGGGGAAGAAACTCTTCCTAAAATGTTGAGTATGCATCTTCGGGCTCCAGTACTGAGCTTTCTAGTACAGTGCAACACTGAGCTTTTGAAAACTATTTATTTTTCTTTACATTAAACATCGAAGAGTGAAGTTCACTGATAAACATCACTGTGATCAGTTTGAAGCATTTACAAGCTGTTGCATTCTGTCTACCTGAGCCTTGTGCAAAAGCACAGATTGGTTAAAATATTTCAAAAGTGTGGCAGTCTGCTGCTAGTTACAGTTTGTTATTCATGAAAGCCTAACTCTGAAGATGATGCAGTTGTGTCACAGTTAAATTAACCTGGCTACTATCTTTCTATAGCAGATCTCTACCATTCTAGTGGGGGGAAGAGAACAGGAATAAGGTTACCAAGATAAACTATCAACCATTATTATGTTAAATGACAGAGAAAAGTCCAAAGGTTAATTGTCCAACTCTTCTTCTTATTTTACTGTTAAAGACCATAAGACGAAGCAGCAGATATAGGCTATTTGGCCCATTCAGTCTGCTCTGCCATTCAATTAGGACTGATTTATTTTCTGTCAACGCCATTCTCCTGCCTTCGCCCTATAACCTTTGACATCCTTACTAATCAAGAAACTATTAGCCTCTGCTTTAAGATACCAAATGACTTGACCTTCACAGCCATCTGTGGCAATGAATTGCACAGATTTACCAGCATCTGACTAAAGAAGTTCCTCCTCATCTCTATTTTAAAGAGATGTCCTTTTATTCTGATGCTGTGCCCTCTGATCCTCGACTCTCCCAATATTGGTAACATCCTCTCCATGCCCACTCTATCTATGCCTTTCAATATTCAGGACATTTCAATGAGATCTCCTCATTCTTCTAAACTCCAGCAAGTATAAGCCTAGAGCCATCAAATCCTCATCATATATTAACCCTTTCATTCCCTGGATCATTCATGTAAGCCTCCTCTGGACTGCCTCAAGATGCAGCACATCCTTTCTTGGTTATGGAGTCAAAACTGCTTACGGTATTCCTAATGTGGTCTGACCAATGCCTTTAATGCCTCAGAATTACATTCTTGCTTTCATATTCTAGTACACTGGAAACGAATGCTAATATTGTATTTGCCTTCCTTACTACTGACTCAATCTGTAAGTTAAACTCAAGGGATCCTACATGAGGACTCCCAAGAATTTATGTACCACCAGTTTCTGAATACACTCCCCATTTAGAGAATGATCTATGCTTTTATTCCTTCTACCAAAATGCATTACCATATACGTTCCTATGTGTCCCCTTCCAAACAACTTTAAACCAATTCCTCTCTCACCCATCTGGAGGTACTTGCCTGTGTTACCAATACATCCAATTTTAGTTTTGCCCTTTCAAACTTCATGGTAAGTTCTATCATATTATGATCACAGCCTCCTGAGGTTTCCTTGACCTTAAGCACACTAATCAAATATGCTTTTCCACAATTGCCTTTTCTCTAGTCGGTTCCACCACAAGCTGTTCTAAAAAGCCATCTAGTAGGCATTCTACAAATACTTCCCTAGGGATGCAGTATCAACCTGATTTGTTCAATCTACCCACATATTTAAATCCTCCATGACCTTTGTATCATTTCACTTTTCACATTCCTTTTCTATCTCCCATTGTAATTTGTAAAACACATCTCGGCTGCTGTTCGGGTGCTTGTATATAACTCCCATCAGGGTTTTTTTTTACCCTGGCGTTTTCTTAACTCTATTTGCAAGGATTCTACATCTTTTTATCCTATGTTACTTCTTCCTAAAGATATGATTACATTTTTTTACAAGCAGAGCCATCCCTTTCCTCTGTCCATCTGTTTTTCTTTTCAATAAGATGCATATCCTTCTATGTCTAGCTCCCAAGCTGTGATTTTCCTTGAACCATAACTCTCTGATGCCCATGATGTTATACCTGCCATTTTCTAGCTGCGCTATAAGTTCATCCACATACTTTTCCTATGTTTCTAATCTTGAGGCACCAACAGAGCAGGGAGACAGTATTCTGGTGATAGCTGGAATTCAATCTCATGCGCAGAAAGAGAGCAGAGGAGAGTTCACAGATGAGGAGAGCAACCATTGAGTATCGTCATCTTTATATGCCGAGTCGTATGAAATAGACACCATGCTGTTCCATCTGTCTTTCACCTAGGAAGTTCAAACAAGCTCTTCAGCACTTTTGTCTATCCACCACTTCAGGTAACTCATGAATGTCATACGCTGTCGATCGCGACTGTTTCTTCCTCTAATTTTGCCCGTAACTGCTAGATGTTCGAGCTTCTCTTTCCTCAGTACATGTCCCAGAAATTCCATCGGCCATTTCCTGACTGATAATATCAGCTCTCTTCCTATTTCAACTTTTTGCAACACTTCCTCATTTATTACTCTATCATTCTTCTCAAGAAACACATTTCTGCAGCTTTGAGACTTCCCTCATTTTGCTTTGATATTGTCCAACGTTTGATTCCATATTGAGTATAGTGTACAGAAATGGAGATATTACTACCTGTTCTCAACTCTGCTGCTGAGGTTAAGTCTTTGGATCATTTCCTATGCTGAATGCAGACCCTGAAAGTGCCCCAGCTCAGTAACTTCTTCCTCGACCTTTTGCAAGATCTGTGCTAGCTTCTATTAGATAGAGAGAGCATAATCATACTCCCCAGTGAGAAATCCTCGCATATGAACTTGTTTCCAGCTCATCTTTTGTAGTTAAGTGCATCCTGCAAAGCTTTAAAATAATTCCAGAAATCTGGAAACTACCTTTCACTATTGCTGTTGCCTTACAAGTGACTTGGTGTCAGACACACACCCCAGAAAGTTGTCTGACTTTCAGGGAACATTGTATGTAATTTGTATAGATTGGATACACGTATTTATCTCTTGAAAATCATCCACTGAGTTTGGAAATCAGCCTGTCTTGATCCTCTTGACCTACGTATGGTAGCCTAGCAGTTAGCATAATGTTATTCCAACGCCAGCGACTTGGGACTCCTAAAAGTTAACTTGCAAGTTGGGTTGGTGGTGAGGAATGCAATTCATTTCCAGAGGTCTTGAACACAAGAGCAGGGATGTGATGCTGAGGCTTTATAAGGTACTGGTGAGGCTTCACCTTGAGTATTGTGAGCAGTTTTGGGCTCCTCATCTAAGGAAAGATGTGCTGGCATTGGAGAGGGTCCAAGACAGTTCATAAGGATTATAATGAAAGGGTTATTGTACGAGGAACTTTTGATGGCTCTGGGTCTGTACTCGCTGGAATTCAGAAGGATGAGGAGGGATCCCATTGAATCCTTTTGAATGTTGAAAGGGCTAGGTAGAGTAGATGTGGAAAGGATGTTTCCCATGATGGGAGAGTCTAGGGCAAGAGGGCACAGCCTCAGGAGGGACATACATTTAAAACAGAAATGCAGAGAAATTTCTTTAGCCAGAATGTGGTGTATTTGTGGAATTTGTTACCAAGGCAGCTGTGGAGGCCAGGTCGTTGGGTGTAATTAGGGCAGAGATTGATAGGTTCTTGACTGGACATGGCATCAAAAGTTACTGGGAGAAGGCTGGGGAATGGGGCTGAGGAGGGGAGAAAAAGGATTAGCTATGATTCGGTGGGCCAAATGGCCTAATTCTGCTCCTATATCTTATAGTCTTATGTATGGGTTAGTAGGTTAATTGGTCACATGGGTGTAACTGGATGGCGTAGAAGGGCCTGTTATCGTGTTGTATCTCTGAATAAATCCAACTGACCTTCATACTGGAGTATGGGTAAAATGAGCAGCCAAGTCACGATGTTTCAGTTTGTACAGTCGACCAACACCAACTTATTTTTGCTCAATTAATTAATCATGTTTGTACCTTCACATCCATCCAAACCTCACTGTAATTCTTCACCTCGGGAAAGAATGGCATTTTATCATTGGAAAGTTTCAGTGACAGAAAAACAGACTAAACCTCTCTAAGAAACAAACTACAAGTTTACTTGTTGAACCTCAACCTCTTTTTCACCCATTTCCTGGGTCGCAGATTGTTGGAATCATTGACATCTAAACACCAGCACAATATATCAAGGGTATGACTGAATGACATTCAGGAAAGTGAACTAAAAGCATTCACATTCACATGCTTTTTCAAAGTTTTCACCTTCATGGTATGAGGGGAAGGATACAATAATTGCATGATCAAATATTACTTCTGGTAAAATGCTTTCTGATATTTCACTTTTTTAAGGAATAGTTAATTTAGATGTTAATTCAAGCAAGTCCTACACTCATTAGAGGTGTTATCAAAAACCACCTTACAGATGCCTCAGGCAATTTAGTCAAATTGATTACTTCTGATTCCCTCAGTGGGACTGAATTGGTGCAATAGTGTTGAATTTAGACCGCATAATCTTTATTTCCATCAAAATAAATGTTAAGGTAATTGACAGATAAAATCTTCTCGGAGAAATTCAAGGAGTTGCTTTACCTGCTTTTTATGCAAGATGAATTTCTTGGCAAATTTTTCATTCCACAGCAGAGGTAATATCTCATAATTTCTGCCATACTGACAAGCACGTCAGTATGGCAACAAGAGCCCTGATGAGCAGTCCCAGTCTGAAACGTTGTCTTTTTATTCCTGTCTATAAATGTTGCCGGACCTGCTAATTTCCTCCAGCATTTTGTGTGTTACTCTGGATTTCCAGCACCTACAGAATCTCTTGTGTTTATATCACACTGACAAGGATAGGATGGAATGCCCCATGTTTTGGGGGACTTTAGTTTCCCCTCCGGCTGGAATCCTGGATCCCGGCCAAAGTGTGACAAGTGAAGGAAAATCAGCACAAGAAACTTAACCAAATTTTACCGACTTTTCTATGATTCACACAAGTATTTACAAAATAACGCTGGTACCTGGTGTGAATATAGTAGGAGATGAATGAAAGATCAAAATAAGGAGAGTATTTATGAAGTTGGTGAAAAACAATATATCTTCCCTTTTCCATGAGCACCATTATTGTTGGAGAAGGCAGAAGTACAGAGCCATTATTGTGGGAGACTCATGGCCTCTGCTGACTTTCCAGGTTGCATCGCTCGGGTTGATATTTCAGGAGTTTGTAGGTTTAAGGCCAGTGTCAAAGAAGCAGGGTGAAAAAACTAATTGAGAGCAGCATTTTTTAAAACATTCAGAGAAAGGTTAATGCCATGAAGTGCAAACTGGGAAAGAAATAAAGCTAGCTTGATTTTAACCCTTGAATTGACCACAGATTTTGCACATAAGCAAGAACTGTTTTGGTAAATACTGGGCTGGAATCATTGGAGCTGAATGTGCCTTGCGGGCCCCTCTCTCTGTGCACACCTTCATGTCAAGTCACTTTTTAATGTCATTTCAACCACAACTGCTGGTACAGAACATAGTGAAAATGAGACATTTTCCAGGACCATGATGCTACATGAAACAATACAAAAACTACACTGAACTACGTAAGAAAAAACACAAAAACTACACTAGACTACAGACCTATCCAGGACTGCATAAAGTGCACAAAACAGTGCAGGCACTACAATAAATAATAATAATAAATAATAAACAAGACAGTAGGCACAGTAGAGGGTATAGTAGGTTGGTGTCAGTCCAGGCTCTGGGTATTGAGGAGTCTGATGGCTTGGGGGAAGAAACTGTTACATAGTCTGGTCGTGAGAGCCCGAATGCTTCGGTAGCTTTTTCCAGATGACAGGAGGGAGAAGAGTTTATATGAGGGGTGCGTGGGGTCCTTCATAATTTAAGTTGGATAGATACATGGGTGGGAGAGGTCTGGAGTGTTATGGACTGGGTGCAGGTCTATGGGACTGGCGGAATAAAGTTTCGGCACAGACTAGAGGGGCCGAATGGCCTGTTTTCTGTGCTGTAATGTTCTATGGTTCCGTGGTTCTATAATGCTGTTTGCTTTGCGGATGCACCGTGTGGTGTAAGTGTCTGTGATGGCGGGAAGAGAGACCCCGATAATCTTCTCAGCTGACCTCACTATCCGCTGCAGGGTCTTGCAATCTGGGATGGTGCAATTTCCGAACCAGGCCGTGATGCAGCTGCTCAGGATGCTCTCAATACAACCTCTGTAGAATGTGGTGAGGATGGGCGGGTGGGAGATGGACTTTTCTCAGCCTTCGCAGAAAGTAGAGACGCTGCTGGGCTTTCTTTGCTATGGAGCTGGTGTTGAGGGACCAGGTGAGACCCTCTGCCAGGTAAACAACAGGAAATTTAGTGCTCCTAACGAATATAACTTGCAGCCATGAACAGCTTTTATGATTGTGTTGCTCCTGATGTGCACCAGAATCACCGTGGTGCTTGAGCAGCAAGCTGTGACTGAGCTGAATATGACAGAAAATTGCCCATGGATTGCTGTAACCGTAGTCCGAGGGCTTGTACTATCAAAGCAATTGAAAACGATTATGACTTCAATATTAATTTAAATTATAAAGATAATTTGTTTTATTTTAATTAATATTAAAATTTAACAGAAATATTTAATTAAAATTATAATATTAATTAAAATAAAGCAAATTATCTTCACTTTATAATTCCAATTAATATTGGTGATCCCATTAATAATGGGACTAAATTATGGGGCTGCCAAGGGGCCATAATTTTAAGGTGATTGGAGAAGGTATGGGGAAGACATCAGAGGGAATTTCTTTACACCGAGAGTGCTGGGTGTATGGAATGCCTTTCCACAGGTGATGGTAGGGGTAGATACATTTGGAGTAATTAAGAAACTCTTAGATAAACACATGGATGATAAAAAAAAAGGAGGACTATGTAGGAGTGAAGGGTTAGGTTGATCTTAGATTAGGTTAAAAAGCTGATACACATGGTGAGCTGAGGGGCTTGTACTGTGCTGCCATGTTCTATCTTTTATGTTCCATTAGATATGACAGATATCACAGGTAAAAAGCTGAGGAGTCTTATATAAAGTGTATCTGATCCATTAGCTCGGCAAGTTATGGGACATCTCTTGAATGAGGCTTTCAAAATTCTCGTCCTGCAATGTACAAATATGAAGGTTCAGAGCAGTCTTTTGCATGGACTCCATCAGCCAACAGTTCCATCTGTCCCGATGACATTTGACAGAGTTGCAGTGCTAGATCATCATTTTGCAACTGTAACTGTCTGATTTGAAGAAGTAAAACACAAGTTATCATCCCAGTCATCCACACACAACTCCTAATTTCCAAATATTTGTTTAAAATGTTATATTGATTTTAAAAGCAAGGACCTGGGCAAATATCCTTTGTTCACAGTACAGTGGTCCCTTATTTTATAAATTTTATAATGTAAAATAATGTGTTCACTAGAATTGAATTTGACCTGCTTGCAAATAAAATCAATTATCCACTGTCTAGTTTCCTGTGTTTCTCTTTTTGTCTTGATGGGACAAGGATTCTATAAAAGAGGACGATAGGTAAACAGGACAAGGAATGTTAGAAACAACATGCTCCAATACTGTGCAAAAGTCTTAGGCACATGTAAGAAATTTCTGTAAAGCGAAGTTGCTTTCAAATAATGAAATAAAACGTTTCTAAGTATCAAAAATATTACAATAAATAGCAGTAAATAGTAAAAGACTAAATCAAGTCAATATTAGTGTGATCACACTTTGCCTTTAAAACTGCATCAATTCTCTTAGGTACACTGTCGTGCAGTTCACTAAGAAAATCAGCTGGTAAGTTCTTCCAGTCATCTTGGAGAACTTGCCACAGTTCCTCTGCAAACTTTGGCAGTCTCTCTCCAGGTAATCCTAGACAGCCACGATGATGTTGGGATCAGGGCTCTGTGGGGACCATACCATCTGAAATAATAAAAAAAAAATCTAGGGGTGCCTAAGATTTTTACATAGTACTGTAAATGAACTTAGGTAATGCAGGGAGGAAACTAGGAAACTGGAAAGGATAGCATTGGCATTGGAGCTTAGAGATAATGAAAACTTGAAGGATAAAGATATGTGTTGAGGCTGGGCAAAGTTGTGAGTGACCTCACTAAACTTGACAGTCCTGATGAAGGGTCTCGGCCTGAAACGTCGACTATATTCTTTTCCATAGACGCTGCCTGGCTTGCTGAGTTCCTCCAGCATTTTGTGCGTGCTGCTTGGATTTCCAGCATCTGCAGATTTTCTCTTGTCTGTGCTTTGACACGGATGACCTTGGTTCCAAGAGAAACTAGATGACTGATAAACATAAGGCATTGTATTGGCATTTTTGATGGGTTGGAAATTTTTCAAAGTACTAGTTAGCCCTCATCCATCACTTCTAGAAACAAATTCACCTCTTAAAAAAGTCAGTCTTTATTTAGAACAGAAAAAATGACTGCCATGTCTTCCTCCACAGTGACTACAATTCAAAGTAATTTACTTTATATAGAAAGTACCTAAAGACATTCTCGCCTTAGTCCACACCTTTCTTCTCAGTAGAAAGGTCACTTGACAGTGAAAGGCAAAATTTTGGACTTTCATTTTTGTTGCTGGTAATTTCTTTTTGCAGGGGCATTGGTGACAAAACCAATATCAGCATTTACTGTTAGTGACTAATTTCCTCAAGAAAAAATATGAATACAAATTAATGACTTGTCTGGCTCTACCAGAGTATTATTATTAACTATTTTGGCACATTAAAGATCCACTGCTCAAGCCAAATTATGACAACATGTCTATCTGGATTTTTAGCAACAATCCAGCACTTTCATGGTCACTTTTACTGATTGTTTTTAAATTTTTTGAGTGAATTTGAATTCTCTGTTATGTACTCTCAAGTTGCCATTAACTAGCTGAGGTTGCCTCTAAAAGCAGCAGGAAGTGCTGAATATCTGAAAAAAAAACACACTTAAATTGCTGGAAACACCCATTGAGACTCTTGAGCAAACAGAGTTAATGTTTTGAAGACATTGTCAGATGAGAGAAATGTTTCTTTGAATTTCTGTTCATCCTATATCTGCAATGAGATTCCAGGAGGACCTGTGACTTGGATCACTTTGGAGATTCCGACAGATGCTTGGATCAGTGCTCTCTCTGATAATGCAGTGTGATCTGACTGTGCAGGTCTCTAATGACATGAACACTTTAGTAGCTTGCCCTAATATAAAGGCAAGGATAAACAGTTTATTGTCTTTTGCACACTGGTTGTCCACCCTGTTGTTGCAGCTTTGGATTGATTCTATTATGGTTATTGGATTATTGAGTTGTACCTCAGGGTTGTATATGGTAACATATGTGTTAATTTTGTTAATAAATTTACTTTGAACTTCATCTGAAATGTCAGTCCAACAGTAGATCCTGTGCAAATGCTCTCTGCTTACTGAAGTAACATTAAATAATAAAATTATAAGGAAATGTTTCCCTGAATTCATGCATATGAGAGTCTTTCTAATTAAGGTCTTGAATTTCCTCTCATTATATACTTATAACCAGAAAAGCTCTACCCAGCACTGTGCACATCTACAAGGAGTGCTCCAACAAGAAGTAGCATCCATCATCAAGGGCCCCCATCATCTAGACCATGCTCTCTTCTTGCTGCTGCCATCGGAAAGGAGATACTGGAGCCTTGGATCCCACTCCACCCCGTTCAGGAACAGTAATTACCCTTCAACCACCAGGCTCCTGAACCAGCGTGGATAACTTCACTCACTTCAACACTGAACAGAATCCACAACCTACAGATTCACTTCTAAGGACACTGCAACTCATGTTCTCAGTATTATTTATTTACTTATTATCTTTGAACAGATTGCCTTCTTTTGCATATTGGTTGTTTGTCAGTCTTTGTATGTGGTTTTTCATTGATTCTATTACATTTCTTTGTTCTCCTGTAAATGCCCACAAAAAAATGAATCTGAGCTGACATATATTTACTTTGATAATAAATTTACTTTGAACATTGAACTTTGATAAATTGTACAGATCTATCTCCGGTAAAAAAAAACACTATGATCTGGTCATAAGTTGCTTCAGTGCCATGAGGCTGAAGTTCAGAAAACATTTGGCATCAAAGCTCTTTTGCCATTCTTTTGAAATTGGGAATACCTGCAGAAGATTTTCTGAAGACAACTCCTTTGCCTAGGACTACATCAAAGAGTTCACTGATCCACCCACCTCTCCGAATCCCTGATATTCATAGCTACTCCATTTAAAGCCACAGATTAAATATAGAACAAACAGAAATGCATGAAACTTATTAGATAGTTAACACATCCCATATCTTCAAATCAAAATAATAAATCTCATTCCACAGATGCAGCTTAATCGAGGAATTCCAGTGTTCATTTGTTTATAATTTCAGATTTTCTGCACTTCAATTTTTTGAGCTTTGTCTCCAATATCTCACCCCTTTTACCCTTTCATAAAATGATGATCACAGCCATGAAGCTCAATTTGATGACCCCTTGCTGTACTTAATGAAACTTCAGATAGCTAATGGCATCTTGAGAGTAAATGCAAATCTATGAAAATGTAATAGTGTTTGCTTTAATTGTACTTAGATAATAATACATTTTTGCAACAATTTCATAAGTTTCTTTTCAGTATGCCATCTGTGCTATTATAACTGTTGGAGTTGAAGTGGTATCTACAGATCTGATATGATCTAAACTGATAAGAGGAGGAGAGAAGGGGGATGTACTAATGGCATAAATACCAGCTTAGATCTGCGAGTGCAAGTTGTATGTTTGTGTGCTCAGAGTCGCACACTGCTATTTCCAGTCTCGTTTGCCTTTCACGAGTGAAACTACAGACAGAAGTGTGTGTTTCAAATTCCGATAGAATGATTTCAACATAAAAATATACATGAAGTTGCATTCTGTAGGGAGAAGGGATTAATTTAATTGGCCAGTTGATTACTAATTTAATTGGCTCGGCACAACATTGTGGGCCTCAGGGCCTGTACCTGTGCTGTACTGTTCAAAGTTCTACGTTCTAACAACTCTGAAATTTTGTCTGAATTAATTTACCACACTGAATTAATTATTACTAGTCTATTCATTAAATAGTAAATCATACAGAAGGTTACAGTGCTTATGGCACCAGAAATCTAGTGAAAGTATCTCTTTCAGACACATTGCCAACCTGTTCTTGTAAACATTGATTTGGACGTAAAAGAGTTGATGCTGTATTTGTAAGAGGAAATTAAGTACATCATGATTATTTAATGACAGTAGTCTGCAGACATCGAAGACTATCCATGCTTTGAAACTTGAAATCACAATTTCATGAGTCAACAAAAGAGCAGATTTTTTCCTTTACATATGCTGAGAAGTTTTCCTATATACACAGTTCATATATATATATATATATATATATGTAAAGCAACCTAATAAATTGGTTTATTGTTACATATACTGAGGTACAGTGAAAAATTTGCTTTGCATTCTGTTCATATAGATCAATTCATTACAATGGTGCCTTGAAGTAGCGGTATACCCCAAATGCTAGAGGAACTCAGCAGGTCAGGCAGCATCTATGGAAGTGAACAAACGGTCAATGTTTTGGGCTGAGATCCTTCTTCCAGACTGGAAAGGAAGGGGAAGGATGCCAGAATAAAAATGTGGGGGGAGGGGAAGGAGGATAGCTAGAAAATGATAGGAGAAGCCAGGTGGGTTGGAAAGGTAAAGAGCTGGAGAGGAAGGTAATCTGATAAGAGAAGAGCGTACACCAGAGGAGAAAGGGAAGGAACAGGGACCCAGGGAGAAGTGATAGACAGGTGAGAAGAGATAAGAGGCCACAGTAGGAATAAAAGAAGAGGGGAGGGGGAGGAATTTCTTTACCAGAAGGAGAAACCGATATTTATGCCATCTGGTTGGAGCCTACCCAGATGGAATATAAGGTGTCGGTCTTCCACCCTGAGAGTGGCTTCATCTTGGCACAAGAATAGGAATCAGAATTAAAATGTTTAGCCACCAGGAGGTTTCACTTTTGGTAAATAGAACAGAGGTGTTTGATGAAGTTGTCCCCCAATTTACAACAGGTCTCATCAGTGTCGAGGAGGCCGCATCAGGAGCTCTGAATACAATAGACAACCCCAGCAGATTTGCAGGTGAAGTGTAGCCGGGGAGTTAAAGATACGTTTAGCAATAGGATCCCTTTGGAGATGGTGTAATTTGTGGAGGGTGATGTGTTGGAAGTACAAGTACTGTTCCACAAAGATCAATTCTTGGACCTCTGCTCTTTGTGATATATATCAGTGATTTGAATGAAAATGTAGATGGGTAGATTAATAGATGTACAGATTGGTGGGTTGTGGATAGAGTAAAGGTGCATCAAAGAATGAAACAGTTACTGATTTGGGCAGAGACATGGCAGATAGAGTTTAATCTAAGCAAGGGCAGCTTGGTAACATAGCAGTTAGTGTAACATTTTATAGTGCCAACGATCAACATTTGGGTTTCAAATCCTGCCGCTGTCCATAATGAGTTTGTATGTTCTCCCTGTGACCACGTGGGTTTCCTCCCACTTTCCAAAGGTGTACATGTTAGGGTAGTAAGATGTGGGCATGCTCCATTGACATCAAAGCATGCTGACACTTGTGGGCTGCCCCCAGCACATCCTCAGACTGTGCTGCGCGTTGCCGCAAATGAAGCATTTCACTGTTGGTTTCGATGTACGTGAGGCAAATAAAGCTTATCTTTAAATATTTATCTTCAAGCGTGAGGTGTTGCACTTTGGGAGGTCAAATGAAAGGAGAAAGTATATGTGTAGTTAATCGTAGATCCCTTAATAGCATTGAGGAACAGATGGATCCTGGGATCCAAGTCCATAAACGGCGGGAGGAGAAGATGGCAGCGCACTGCGCGTGCGCAGCTCTCCGGTGAAAAATGATGTCGTATCTGTTAAATAGGGGCCATGGACAATTCTGATTTGATGGAGAATGGACGTGAAATCACAGAGGAACATCTAGAGAAATTTCTGAAACGCCCATTCGCTGCTGTCGTTACCGTATGGTCGGGAATCTTTTGGAGGGTAGGCCTCAAAATCCCCGGCCTTGCCTGCTTTTGGTGACTGAGAAGGAGGTCGAATCTTTCGGCAGAGATGGCGCTCGGTACTCGATGTCGGAGAGCTGATCAGAGCTCAAAGTTTTCGGATGACTCAGAGTCGGATTGTGGTCGGCATGGCAGGGAGTTTTTCTTCCCTCTCCCATCTGTGTGAGATGTGGGACATTTGAGAAACTTTGAACTTTACTGTGCTCACAGACTTTCTTCATCAAGTTATGGTATTGTGCACTGTTGTAACTATATGTACAATTATGTGGTTTTGTCAGTTTTTTCAGTCTTGGTTTGTCCTGTGTTTTGTGATATCACACCGGAGGAAATAATGTATCATTTCTTAATGCATGCATTACTAAATGACAATAAAAGGGGACTACGTGTCTTCATAATCTAATTCACTGAAATTGGATACCCTAATGGATACCCTAGTGGATACCCGAGTATAAAATGTGTATAGCATGTGGCCCTTATTGGTAGGAGTGTTTAATATTAGAGTAAGGAAGTCATACTGCAGCTGTACAAAATTTTAGTTATACCATACTTGGAGTATTGCCTGAAGTTCTGTTCACCATTATAGGAAGGATGTGGAGACTGCGGAGAGGGTGCAGAAAAGGTTTACGAGAATACTGCCTGGATATGCACTATAAGGAAAGGTAGGACAAGGCAACATGCTTTTAAGGTTAGAGTAGGGAAGTTTAACGGCAATGTGACTTACTTACTGCCCTTTATGCCTGCAGACATTTTGGCAGCAAGGAAGGCTCTCCATCTTGGCGTTGTTTCGGGCTTCCTTCATTGTGGCAGTAGTTTCCTCTTGGTTTCACTACTGTCAGCCATGCAAGTCCTTGAGTGGAGACTCAGGAATACCATTGCACACAGATGTGGAAGGATTCCTCATTGTTGTTTCCCTAACAATTTTGTTTGACCAGTCAGGATTGTTAGCCCTGAGTTGAACTCCCAATCCTGGAGGACCAACGGAGATGTGAAGGCCAAGAATATTTTATGAGTTCCTGGAGTAGGTAACCAGACAGTTTGGTGGAGATTAAGAGGCTTTTAGATAGACACATGCAGATGAAGAGAGTGGAGGGATATGGATGATACACAGGAGGAGGATATTTATTATAATTTGGCATCAAGATCACCGGACATTGTGGGCTTATCCAGTGCTGTACAATGCTTTTTCTACAAGGTAAAACAATAACAGTGCAGAATAAAGTGTTACAGTTACAGGGAAAGTACCGTGCAGGTAGAAAATGAGGTGCAAGGTCATAATGAGGTCTGATGTCCATCTTATAACAAAGGCAGAATATATTCTATCGTTTACATTAAGCACGTGCTTCCTGTTTCTGCCTGCTAATCATATTTTCAATCTTATGTAGATTGGAATTTAGTTTGCAGATAGATTTAAATTTTCTGTACTATGTGGCAGTTCCCCAGATTAACGTGATGACAAAGGGAGTTTATTAAACACTGTTTGAACTCTGTCCAATATATCTTATTTCTGGAATGTTGGATTGAGCAAGCAATGAAACATGAAGGACATTGCTATTTGTAGATGTTATATGAAATCTGTCTGCCTCTATTGGGACATTAACCATAATTCAATTTGACTAAATTGTGGAGTCATCTGAAAGTTCACGCAATATATGTTCTCATTTATTCTTCAAAGGCTACATTTATCCATTAGTAAATCTTCATCTATTTAATAATACTCCAATTCAAAATTAGATCTTCTAAATAAACTTAGCAATTGCAAATAAACTATAAAAAGGAAAAGGAAACCAAAATATATATAATGCAGAGCTTTTTCATTAACTTTGAAGATGCAGATGTTTCTAAAGAAAACTATTTATGTGGATTAATAGTTTATGAGACAATCTACCGCATGATATACACAATTAATGACTATGGTATTGAGACTTTTTATGTCTGGGCAAACAGTCCCAACTAATAATGCATCCAAATGAAGGAAATTCTGTCTAAATATTACAGGCACGTTGACTAAGGTAAATGTATAAATTTGGTTTGGAGTGAATGTCCGTAATATGATGATGTATATATTTGATTTTGAAACTGATTTTCAGAAACATTTGTACTGCCACTAACAGATCCTTTTTTACACCATAAATCAAGTAACCTATAATCCAGCATATTGAGATTGTTGTTGAATGTGAGTATTTTTCTCTTGCTTACCAATACTTGCTGGACAGTTAATCCTATAAAACTACCCATGTGGGTTGTACACATACCAAGAGGGAGTTGAGGTCTCTGGCTACTGTGTCAGAGACCACTTTCTTGAACGTTGTTTGAGTAGCTCACAATTTGTTAAGAAAAGTATTTTTTTTATTATCCTGAGCTCAAAGATTCCTGAGATCATCAGCTCTTTCTTGACTTTTCTTAATGAATAATCTGAACGAGCATCTGCATGGAGCCACAGAACCACAAGATTCATCTGTATCAAAGTCCTGAAGAGAAAAATATGGCCATTCTGAAAGTACTTAGTGCTACTTTCTCCCCTTGGTTTCTCACTCTGAACTTGGACGTAATTCTTACCCAACACCTGTTTGATGCACAATGAGTAACCAGTAGCTCTGGACGTGAACTCACTGATGACGCTCTGGCGCTCCCTGTTCATTACTGGAGAAGGACCAGCAGAGCCAGTAAATGAGCTGATCTTGTGCTATAACATGATTTCAACTCTACCGTGCTCGAGCATACACAGAACCAGATCAGCACCAGCAGCTGATCCACCACAAGGGGCTGCAATCTCGGCTCCTGACCGGTCAGAAATCAAACCACAGGAGCACAATTTGACCATTCGGCCCATCGAGTCTGCTCCACCATTCATTCATTGATAACTCAGTGCCACATGCTTTAAAAAAAGCGTTGAAGGACAGCAAGAAGCATTCCTGGTTCACTGTATGCCATAGTGAGATTATTTAAAATTCAGCAAGGAAGTATGAATACCTAAAATAACAACACATGGTCAATTTCACTTTCAAGGTCTCTTTACAACTTATGTTCCCGGGTATATATTTGCACAGTTTGTCTTTCTTTTCACATTGATAATTTGTCAGTGTGTGTTTATTTATAGTTTTTCATAAATTCTATTGTACCTCTGTATTTTCCTGTAAACTTCGGCATGGAAATGATTCTCAAGGTAACATATATGTAGTTTGATAATATATTTCACCTTGACTTTAATGGAAAATTTCTGGTCATTTATATTGTTATGTACCCCGTAACTGGGTTGCCAAACCAGCAGAAATGGATCACTCAGTTGGAGTCTGGAGTACTAGAACTAAGAAAGTTTTATAAAAGAAACAAGCAACACAGTAATCGAAAGGATAATAAATGCAACAGTTCAGTGATGATAAACACACATGTGCACAGCATTAAGATAACAGCATCAATCAAGCTCTATCGTTGTCTAGGGGGTAAATGACCAATTTCAAAATGACTCAAAGTTCAGTCCAGTTAGTAGTCCAGTTCGCAGTAATCGTTGCCATGGCGATGGACAAGGTGGGGGAAGAGAGACATAGAACAGGAACAACTGATCATTCAGAACGGCTTCACTCACAGACCAGCGAGATGGCTCACAAACAGCATTTGGGCGGGTCCTTGGTGATGTCACCTGAGGTCACCGACTGTGACCCCTCCTCCAGATGCGGTCGATCCTCTGCAGTGAACCCGGCACCCAGGCAAGGGCGGACACACACCGGGTTCCCGCTGATCGTACCTTTCCACCCTTGTCGTTGTCTGGCACTTCTCACCCACTCGTGAGAGGCGCACCGCTTCCAGGGTCTCGTTACCTCGGGTGGCGTGTGTGTCTGTCTTAGCGAACCTGTCCCTTTTTATCCCCCTGCTGGGGTATCGCCTGTCCATCACTTCAAACAGTTCAGGGTTCAAAGGGGGGGAGCCGCTCCAGACAGCTCTCCCTCCCACATCCCTTCATTACACATCTCCAGACGCTGCTCCATTGTTCCTTATCTCTCCTTCCCCTGAGGGCAGGTGGCAGACCAACTGCTGATGCCACTGATGCTAGCCCAGGCCAGCAAACATCTTAACTTTATGTGTATTCTCGTAACAATATAAACAATTAACAGGATAGCAATCTAACAAGAAGACTCAGATAGATGTTCATATGTTTGCAAATGTGAGATCTGATCATTTTTACAGGATTACTGCATGGTATAGGAAAATACAGGATGTAACCCTGCTTGTAAAGAGATGGAAGGAAAATTAAATAAATTAATAATCACTGGTTAGAAATGTTCCCTCTAATTTGTAATGACCAGAGTGTGCAAATATCTTAACGCTGTGCAACTTTTTGCCCAGCAACAATGGCGTGTGTGCACTGAATTTTTAAGTGGAAGTAAACCTGAGGTTATTCTAAGGTTAATACACTACCAGCAGTTTGCTGAAGAGTCTCGGTCTGAAACGTCGACTGTGCTCTTTTTCATAGATGCTGCCGGACCTGCTGAGTTGCTGCAGCATTTTGTGCGTGTTGTTTGGATTTCCAGCATCTGCCAATTTTCTCTTGTTTGTAATAAACTACAAGTCGAGCTCATTGTTCATTGTTTAAAAGAAATAAAATACCACACATCAATGAGTCTTATTTCTCATGTACTAAGTATAGCAGCTTCTACTGTTTCATTAAGCCATTCCACTTTAAATGAACTAGCAGTTCTTTTGTGATTCACGCCCTTTGCTTCTTTGGAATTTGACATACTGGATCAATAATTTCTTCAACAAAAGCAGTATAAATAATCCAGTTCTAAAATCTGCAGACAAATCATTGCAAACTCCACACTGTCAACACTGTCTGCATCAGAAACTGGAAAAGGAAAAGTGATTGTGTACAATCCTGAAATATACTTAACATGCCAACGAGGCAGAGGGTGACAAGCTTTTGTGCACAGTTTAAATTCCTTTGTGCGCTAGTAACAAAAGATGTCTGTAGTGTGCGTGCACATGTGCACACCTTCGGGGGAGTGTTGCTGGTTAGCTAACCACACTTACTAAGTACCTGTGCATTGTACGTGGATGGTAAAACAACAATCCTAATGCTTGCTAGTGACATTCTTGCCCTAATCCAGTCCATAAATTAATGGGATGAGATTCCCTCCAGATACTGAGCTGTTTCACAAGGAATTCACCAGGATGCCACCTGTTTTAGAGGACATAGCTTATGAGGAGAAATTGGACAAGCTGACCTTTCTGTTTGGAGCGAAGGAGGTTGAGAGATGTCTTTATAAGGTGTGTAAAATGATAAGAGGCATCAATAGAGTAGATAGCCAGCACAATTTTTCCCAGGGTAACAATGACAAATATGGGAGGACATACTTTTAAAGTGATTGAAGGGAAGTTTCGGGGGATGTTAAAGGTAGGTTTTTGTAACAGAGTGATAAGTTCATGGAATGTACTCCCATAGGTGGTGGTAGAGGTAGGGACATTTAAGAGTCTCTTAGGATGACACATGGTTGAACAAAAAATGGAGGGCTATCGGAGAGGGAAGAGTTTGGATTATTCTTGGAGTAGGTTAACAAGCTGGCACAATATTTTGGGCCAAAGAGGCTGTACAATGCTGTAGTGTTCAATGTTCTATGGATTTAGAATAACAGGGTGGAGATCTTGAGCCTTGGGTCTGTTTGCCAAGATATATGACTGAGATACTGGCATATCACCACAGTCAGCTCTTTAAATTTTAATTTTCGTTATTGCTGCGTGTTTCTAGCAATTGTTTGTTCTTTAACTGGCAGTTGTATGAGAAGAGAGGAAAGGAGATATGAGTTCTACAAGTTTTAAAGTCCTACAGCACAGAAGCAGGGCATCAAACACCCTTTTATAGCTGTCCTACACTGATCCCATTTTATTCTGCCTGTATTCCCATCAACTCCCCACCCCCATGATATTACCTCCACCTACATGATAAAGAAAATTTAGTGTAGTTATTTAATATTGGAGCAACCATTGAAAAATCCGTTCAGTTGCAGTCAGTGCCAGAGACCAGGATTGAACCCAGATCGCTGTAGCTGTGAGGCAGCAGTTCTATGAGCCAAGACAACCCAAAGAGTTCAGTGCACCACAACTCGTGGCAGCAAGGATGTAATTCTCCTCCCAAGAAGTGCCTCTTACTAGAAGTCCAAGTTGTTTGTTAAATTATTTTGGCTCAACAAATTAAAAGCAAACAAAGGAGGATTATTGGCAGCGGGTGGGTAGGTTGGTATGAACACTCATGTTACCATATTCTACTTGGCAAATAAACGCCACACATAGGCAAGGCAAGAGGAGTCTCTTTACTTTGTGTTACCTTGAGTAATTGTGTTGCAGTCAAGGTCAATACAGCATGACAGTGCCACTTCATCGAGAAGCGAATTATCTCTCATTACCTCACTTAAAGATATACCTGGCCTCCAAGCTCACGTTCCCTCATCACACTAATTGTGCTCTGCTCAGCGGCGAAGGACCTTGGAGTAGGGTTGTTCGCCAAATGGAGGGGTAGGGGAAGGGTGGGTTGGGGTAGGGTGGAAGCCCCTCAATTATTGTAACAGTCAGTATACCACCCCGGCCTGTTACATGAGTGGCAGCTGTGCTATTAATATGTATGAATATGATAGAACTGTGTATAAAGCATTAACTGCGTATCACAAACATGAGAAAATCTGCTGATGCTGCAAATCCAAAACAACGTACACAAACACTGAATGCTGGGAGTCAGTCAACATCCATCGAGAAATGTAAACAGTTGCCGTTTTGGGCTGAGGCCCTTCACAGGACTGAGAGGGCAGGAACAAGATGCCTAAGTCCTTCTTTCTCAGTCCTAATGAAGTGTCTTGGCCTGAAACATCAATTGTCTACTCTTTTCCTCATAGCCCTGATTTTATTCTCACAAGTCAAAGAATACGTTGTAAAAAAAAAATCACTCCCTACTCTGTACATAGTTTTCTTCTTTCAATTGTTCTTTCTTTCCTCTCCTTTCTATAAGTTTATACCTCAGATAAATATTATGTGGAGATTTGTGACAAATATGATTATATGATATATATGTACAGTATCTGAAATACATCTTATGGAAATGTTTGTTTGATGATGAAATTCAATAAAAAATAAATTACAAAAAAAAATTTTTTAGAAGTATGACAAGGCATTGGACAATTTATTGTAAATATTTTTAATATGAATGAAGTTTATTATGTTTATTATGAAATTTGAGCTCTGCTTGCTGACAGCTGAATGTTATAACATTTTCAAGGTACCAGAAGTATACATTTTCTTTTTTTTGTTTCACACACTCTAAGCTATCAGACTTGAAGAGCTTCATGTGATCCCTCCTAACTTCCATCCCTCAGTGTCAACGTGGTCACTCCCTGGCATCCTTGCCTCTGAGCCAGTGCTTTTTGGTGTAAATCAAACCCCCTGAGTAGCATTTCAGTAAACACAGCATCATTAGAAGTTTAGACTTTTAAATGAAATATACTGTAAAATCAATGCTTGCACGTTGGCAGGAAGAACAGGAAGAACGGCAAATTAAACACTCCCAGTTAACCACTCATTCTGCACACACAAGTTCATTTGAAGTTCTTCCATCTTTATCCTGACATGCACCATGTCCTATTCATCCATCATCTCTGTTTGCAGACTCCTGCCAAAGCAACATTAAGGCAGCACTCTTACCTACAGATTTCTCCCCAGCCTTGCTTCTCTCTCCTCCTGTATACTCCTCCAGTTCTACAACTCTCTGTGTTATCTGAGCTCCTTCATGATGGAGTGCTTGAGTATCACCAGATATGTGGCCCCTTCATCAGCTGTCAAGGATCTAGGCTCTGGAATTTACTTCCTAAACCTCTTTCTCTCCCTCTACCCATCTTTCTTTTGAGATGCCTTTAACATCTGTCTTTTTTCTGACCAGGTTTTCAATACCATACCTTGTGTGTGAATCTCTGCTGAGTTTTGAATGGTAACACAAAAGCAAATTTTGTCATTTTATAATGTAAGTATGTTAAATACACTCAGTGTGGGCACGTGGGCAAGTGGTTAAGGCATTAGACTAGCGACCTGAAGGTCGTGAGTTCGAGCCCCTGCCGAGGGAACGTGTTGTGTCCTTGAGCAAGGCACTTAACCACACATTGCTCTGTGACGACACCAGTGCCAAGCTGTATCGGCCCTAGTGCCCTTCCCTTGGACAACATCGGTGTCGTGGAGAGGGGAGACTTGCAGCATGGGCAACTGCCGGTCTTCCATACAGCCTTGCCCAGGCCTGCGCCCTGGAAACCTTCCAATGCGCAAATCCATGGTCTCATGAGACTAACGGATGCCTATTGTTATGGAATAAAACAGTCAACAGAATCCACATGCATTGCTTAGATTACAAATCTTGAAACCATAGTTTGCTCCCCGTTCCTCAGTAACTATCATATAATTGCTTGTCACTGAAACTTCTTTCAAAATGAATGCTAACATTGAATTTGCCTTCATTACCACTGACTCAACCAGCAAGTTAAGGGATCCTGCAAGCGGACTCCCAAGTCCCTTTGCATCTTTGATTTTTGGACTGTGTCCCCATTTAGAAGGTCTTTGTTCCTTCTACCAATGTGCATGGCCGTACACTTCCCTTCACCTTATTCCATCTGGCAGCCCAACGAACCTGCTCTGCCTAATTACACCCATGCGACTAATGGATCTATAAACGTGTATTTTTTTGGAATGTGGGAGGAAACCGGAGAATCTGCAGGAAATCCGCACTATCGTGGAAAGAATGTACAAACTCCTAATAGACAGCAGCAGGAACTGACCCCAATCGCTGGTGCTGTAAAGCATCGTGCTAACCTCTGTGCTAGTATTATTTCCTCATTGATGAAATTTATTTGGATCCTGGAGCTGCACAATTTCCATGGCAACCAGTTACACTCCAACTCAGTGACTGATGTCCAAAAGTGTGTTCTGACTTAACCGAAATGCATTAGTATCCTATCAGTCACACAGGTCGGGTGCAACAGAAATGCTGTTGTAGAAATGTGTAAAAATAGTTAAAGCGTAAGGTTTTCTTCTTTTCAGCACAGCAAGGAAAATAAAGCCCGCCTAATGAGAGATTGTTAATACATTGTCCTTTCACCTCTGGGAATGAGGTTTAAAACCAGGTCAGACTGATTGATGACTCTGTTCTCTGTCACTACCGATTGTAAGAGTCCTAAGTGAAAAGTGCCCAGATGGTCTCAGGCCAGTTGCTGTTGGGCCAGGGCTGACAGCACAAACAGTGCACAACTTGGTCCATCTTGGCATTAGATCATCAATCTTGTTGAAAGTGAACGAAGTATGAAGCAGGAAATAGAAAAATTAATGCTGTTCAAGTAGAAACTATTTCCCAATGAAGGCGTATTGTTGGAATGCTGTGGAGGGAGTTTCTGATGAAATTAAAGAATTCCATCCTCAATAGTGACTTCCCCCAATCTGAGTATCGAAAAACACGGATTAAAATGGGAATAATTATTATGACTTTCATTTTTATGTATGACCCACCTTGATTATGCATATAGAATTACTTGTTCATAAGAATCTATACTTGTTTTTGAGTAATGGATGTTCATTGTTTAATGATTACATTTTGTATTAGGAGACAAACAATAGAGAAACACTCTTAACAAATCCGTATTGTTGTTGTGCACTGACAAAACAGCTGGAATATGTAGGGGATGGGTGCGGAGACTCCTGAAAGGGAAATATGGCTGTCCTTCATAGGCACATTTTTGTTTCCAAAGACACTGACAGAGCAGCAATAGATACCTCTGATATTGACTAACAGCACCTATCTAGATCTGATGTAGAGTCTTTGAATGGGAAGTTACAGTCCTACCTCCAGTTTTATATCCTTTCTCTAGCACTGCTTTCTCCTCATGGCCAAAAAGCTGCCTCTTTAAAGCTCAATTAAACAGGCAACATTATTTTTGTTTAATATGTGTTAAGAGCAGGGAGATTAAGTTGTTGTGACTCAGCCTCAGCAGGCTAACAGGAATAAGAGCCGTCTGCACTCGGGCTGCGTGAACTGAAAGGAATGATCAATTGTTGAGTGGAATCATTGGAGAAGTAATTACAGAGAAGTGAAAGATGAGTAGAGGACATTTTTGGCATTAAGAAAGCACAGAGTGATAGAGTTTTCAGAATCCCGTGTTAATAGAAAATATGAGCTAAATAAAATGATACAGATCGAACGTTTTGAGGGTAAACTAAATGATGGTGAACTAAAACATATTAGTTTAATTAAAGACAAGTAGTGTCATTAAGATTGTTATTGAAATTCTCAATAATTATCACATTTATATTCCCCACAGTCTGTCTTATTCCCCATTGTTTAGAAAACACAGAAATTGCGACTATCATTTCAACAGTTTTATTGTTCCTTTCTAATCTGATTTATTGGATTTCTTTTCCTTCTGGTGCACTAAGTCAATGGCCATTATACCATACTCAAATACTATACTATACTACACCATACCCAAATACTATACTATACTATACCTAAATACTATACTTGGGATCATAACTGAGATGTTTTGCAGAGCTTCACTGTTACTGGGTTCTCAAGTAAATGACTCTCTACCTTCCAGACATAGGCAGTCACACCTGGAATCATATAATGACTCCATGGTCTGGTAAAAACAGGGCTGGGACATGCCTCCACCCCATATCCTTTCATGCTCTGACTAATCAAGAAACTATCAACCTCTGCCTTAAAGCATCCAGAAACCTGGCCTCCACAGCCACCTACAGCAACAAATTCCACAGATTCACCACCCTCTGGCTGAAGAAACTCTTCCTTACCTTTGTTTAAAATGGACATCCCTCTATTCTGAGGCTGTGCCCTCTGGCTTTAGTCTCCCCCACTAAAGGAAACATCCTCTTTACATCCACTCTATCTAGGTCTTTCAACATTCATTCGGTTTCAATGAGGTACCCCCTCGTTCTTCTAGACTCCAGCAAGTACAGGCCCAGAGCCCTCAATCGTCGCTCATAGAGTAAGTCTTTCATTCCCAGAGTCATTCTCATGAGTGTCCTCTGAACCCCCCAAGATGGCAAATCCAGAAGTGTAAGATTTCCTACAGTAACCGAAAGTTTAACTTATCAGAAAATATCTTTTGATGTTGAATTGTTCCTCACACAGGAGTCACACTGTTTGACACAGTTGGCTTTCAGTAAATCAGGCGGCCAATCAGAATAAACTGCAGGACCAGGACTGGGGGGTGTGTTCCATGGGGAGTTACTGGGAGTGAGATGGAGTGTCAGAGTGCTGTAGAGTACTGTGGCACTAAAACCTCTTTATCCTAAGAGCACCCAACATCGGTCACCTCTGGACCAACCTGGAGATGCTAGACAGGTATGGCTGAAGCACAGCTTACTAGCAGCATGGCCAAGTGACTCACTCTAAAGAATGACAGAACCGGGGCGGTGGCCAAAATGGCCAATGGATCCATGAGGAAAACATTATTTTATGTACAATGGACTAAACTGCCAAGGGATCGTGGATAATATATTCAATGATGGCCTTCAAAGATGAACTGAAAATTACTTGAAAGGGGAGAAGAGAGGAGCTATGGGGTGAGAGGACCGGCTGGTGGTGTAATGTCATCAGCACTAGACTTCAAGGCAGATGGTGCTGAGTTCAAACCCAGCCGGGTCCCAACCTGGGCAGCAGCAGTATCTGTGTGGACGTATCTACTTCTGTATCTTGCCAAGAAAACACCATGGTCCGTGAGATCACGAACTCATCAAAAAGACTGAACAACAGAATGGGGTGAGAATGGGGCAATGGAATTAACTAGATTATTCTTGCATAAAGTTAACACAGAAACAATGAACCCAAAGATATTATTCCACTTTGAAACCTTTCTGTGTTAGTGCGCCAGAGTATGTGAAATGGCCTGGAAATTGTCATTATTGTGTTTCACTCTGGCTCTTGTCAATTTTCATCCACTTAGTGCTGAAAAAGCAGTGTAGTGTGATTGAATTTCTAGACCTATTGTAGATTGTAAAAAATTAACACTAGCTCAGACACACTGACAATAATGATGCGATGTCTCTGTAGTCAGACACGCATTAACATATTAAACTTTGCTTTTGTTCTATTGCAAAATCTTCACACCCATATTGATGCCGAGAGCATAACAGTCTGCTCATGTGTTGTCTGTGCAGCCTGCAGATATAAGTGGCAATCTCCGATATTAATCCCATGTGTGCTGTGAGCGGCATGAAAAATAAATCAATAAATGATTTCTCACAAGCATAAATGTATCATTTTGTCAAACAGAACAATGATATTATGCTCAGCCTCCCTTTTTTGTAGCAAATCTTCACCATTCCTCAAAACTAAGTTTTTGATTCAATGGTTACATTAAATTCCAAAGGATAACCCTGATGCTTTTGGCATTAATACCAATGTATTTAAACTAATCCTTCAAGCATTTCCTTAAGTGCTTGATCTTTAATCTCATATTCCTCAGGGATTAGGCATATCTTCTTTTTGGTTCGGTGGGAGTAAACTTTGTGTGTGCGTACCAGTATCAAGGTTACTCCACGTTGTTGGAATGTATCAGCATGTCCCGGGTGTGATATTGCAATTTTCTGTCTATGGAAAGTAAACGATGTGCAGCTGCCTGTAATTTTCTGATGCACACAAAAGTTACCTTTCCACTGGTGTTTATTCAGTCATTCAGATCAGACCATAGCATCCGAGGATTCAAAAATAACTCACTTGTGGTTAACCACTCTGTATATGCTGTGGCTGGGGTCTGTGCTAAATCTTGCTTTAGTATCAATCTTCTTTTCTTCCTCTTCCTTTTTCACATAGAGTATACGGAATTAGCAGTGTACTTGTGGAGATTTAAAAACTTAGTCTTCATTTTTATAAACCATGTGGTGCACATTATGGGTTATCCTCCCAAATTTCCTAAAAATAAAATACATGTCTGAGAACAAAACTCATATTACTCAATTGATTTCAAAAGCAGCGACCAAGTACAATTTAGACATTCTTTTGAATACAAATAACACTGGAAGTAATAATTACTTCAGTGATAAAAATGATTGGGTCATGCACCTTTGAAGAAAACTGACATGGAACATAACTTAAATCTTAAAAGGCTGTGGTTTATATCCGGAGATGACTGATTACATCATTTCCTCATAATTGTAATTGCACTAACATAATATAATGTAAACTGGGGGATTTTAAAAAGGTTTAATGCTGAGATTATTGAGGATTTTTTTTGGTTCCTGTCCAAGGAATAACGTTTTTATAGCATAGAATCAGAATCAGAATCACGTCATTATCATTGACATACAGTGTAAGGTGAAATTCGTTGTTTTGTGGCAATCGTGATACTATTAATGAGACAAGCATTTGGTTCACACCTCTTCTATTGTCAGAAAGTCTATTTTTATTTCTGCATTTTTCCCTTTCTCCAGATAATATACTAAATCCTGGAGATTTTATCACAATTGTTCATTTTCAGCCACCTCTGATGCCACAATGCTATTTTTTTGTCGAGGAGGTTCTGCGATCCCTGCACTGCACAGTCCATTACAGAAAATCCCTTCCCACCATTGCTCACATCTACAAGGAACACTGCCACAAGAAAACAGCAACCATCATCACTGCATCAGCCTCATCATCTAGGCCGGGCACACTTCTTGCTGCTGTTGCCATTGGAAAGGAGGTATAGAAAACTTAGGTCCCACACCACCAGGTTCAGGAACAGTTATTACACTTCGACCTTCAGGCTTCTTAACCAGCATGAATAACCTCACTCATCTAAACTCTGAACTGATTAACTTTCAAGGACTCTCCAACTCATGTTCTCAGTATTATTTATTGACCTTTTTTTGCATTTGTTCATATTGTCTTTTTTTTATTTATTCATTTTTTATTTACTTATGTCTTTACCTATTTGTCTATTTTTGAATTTGCACAATTTGTCTTCTTTTGCGCATTGATTGTTTGTCAGCCATTGTGAGTAGTTTTTCACTGATTTATTTGTATTATTCACTTTGAATTCTGAACTTTAAACTTTAAACATATTTTGACCATCCAAGGTTCTTTGTACTTCCCCTCAGCCTATAGCTTACCTCAGTAAAATGCAACGAAGCTAGAAACTGCTGGAATCAATCTTCATATCAAGCAACATCTACAGGTGGAATAAACGAGTGAATGTTTTGGCTACAGATTCTGCTGAGTTACTGATCTGTCCACATCTGTAAAGTAAACATTTGTCTCAGAGTCATGTTACCTAGCCTACTAAATGTTTTCAGTATTTTGTACAACACTCAAAAATGCTGGAGGAACTCAGCAAATCAGGCAGCATCCATGAAGAGGAATAAACAGTCAACAGTTTTAGTCGAAACACTTTGCCAGGATGTGTGTTTTGTGTATGTTACTCAAGATTTCCAGCATCTGTAGAATCCCTTGTGTCTGGTATTTTCTATTTTGAATTCAGATTTCTAGTTTCTGCTATTATTTTTAATATGTACTATTTCTTTCAGCCAAACATGAGTTCCACTTTGCTCCAACATTTCTGATTAAATATAATGGTTTGCCTTCAGCCCCTCTCATGTACTCCTCTTTTTCACCATTTCTGATGTGTAGTTCTCCACTGGAGGCAGACTTTCTTATTCCTGCAGCACATGTTTGTTTTGCTTTCCATATTAAAAATTATCAGACATTATTTTCTTCTCTGACATACTGTACACTTGGTGGCCACTGTGTATATGTTTGCAGATATCTGCTGTTGTAGCCCATCCCCTTCAAGGTTTGATGTACTACGTGTTCGGAGAAACACTTCTGCACACCACTATAGTAATGCGTTGTCATTTGAGTTAGTGTCATTTTCCTCTCAGCTTGAACCACTCTGGCCATTCCCCTCAGACCTCTCTCAATAGCAAGTTGTTTTCGTCCACAGAACTGCTGCTCACCAGATTTATTTTTTTTGTTTTTCACACTATTCTCTATAACTCTAACAAACTGTTGAACATGAAAATCCTGGATGATTAGCAGTTTCTGAGATACTCAAACCACCCCATCTGACACTAACAATCATTCTATGGTCAATCCTGCTTAGGTTATCGTTCTTCTGCAGTCTGAACAACAGCTGATCCTCTTGACCATGTTGGCATGCTTTTATGTATTGACTTGCTGCCACGTGATTGGCTGAATAGATGTTGCATTAACGAGCAGGTGTTCAGCTGTACCTAATAAAGTGGCCTCTGAGGGTATATCCCAGGGAAGAGGCTGAGGGACTCGGGAACTCTCAACAGAGCAAGTACCTTTGTTTGTGTCCTTACTGCAATTGATTGGTGGCATGGGACTTAATGAGGCAAAATTTACTATATCTAGTGACTGTAGGATCTATAACCTGCATTCCTAAGTAACAATCAAATGATTCTTTTTAAATAAAAGGCTTATTATAAAGGGTGAGAACTGCTGAAAGGCCTACACCCCATTTTTACAGAGGGGTAAGGGAAAGCACCACCCTTTAGATACACAAAATTGGCAACTTGCAATAATCCGTGCAACCGTATGGCAAAGTCGAAGTTCTTGACATGCTCCTATTATTGTGGAATAGAACTGAAAGATTCTCCTCCTGATCTAGGAAACTTTGGTTTGACTCCAGTAGCAGACTCACATAGCACATTCATTCACTGTTACCGGTATGTCTCTTCCAGACAGATTTTCACTTTTTTTTAATATTGTGAACTTACTTTCCTGCTTGCCTCAAATTCCTTCTCTCCACCCATCATTTCAATCGTCATCAATGTGAACAGTCTTGAAAATGACTCACTAGGATTCCTCTCTTTCAATCTAATTTCCTTTTAATTAGTGGGACCTGCTTCACAACAATTTCTGCAGAGGAGTTCCACATTCTGATCAACATTTGTGTTTAGAAATTTATTATTAATTCTCCATTAATTTCTCTTTTAAGGTTGTATTGATTTTTTCCCCTTTACATTTGAATTTCTCTGATCCCTGGAAGCTTTCTGTCATAATTTTATGAAGTCAGCAATTTTGTCCCAAAATATTCATTCCAAAATTAAAGGCAAGATTTTAATTTACAAGATATGAACAATTTAGTTTTAGTTTTCAGCAGACTTTGTACCTTGGCTTAAATATTTTGAATGCCTAAGAGGATAATATTTCTCTGTACACAGCACAGGTTAGGGTGGAAGATTAAAAAGAAATTTATGAGTAAGTTTGCACAGGTAACCAAAGTTTATCAGAGTTCTTGTTCTTCAATTGTCCAGTGAAACTACATGGATTTGAGGAGAGATAATAGATTTAGATAGATACAGTATATATTTTAAGAAGATGTACTCTGCAACATTAGATTTCCCTATTCACCATGATTTCATGTGAAGTAATAATTATTTCTAAACAGGCAGCAAATTCAGAAATCAGAGATGCAAAGGGACTTGGGAGTCCTCGTGCAGGATTTCCTCCAGGTTAACTTGTATGTTGAGTCAGTAATACAGAAAATAAATACAGTTATTTCAAGAGGACCAGAACATAAAAGCAAGGATATAACGCTGATGCTTTATAAGGCATTGGTCAGACATATTGTGAGCAGTTTGGGCCCCTTATCTTAGAAAGGATGTGCTGGTCTTGTTAAGGGTCCAATGGAGGTTCATGAGAATAATCTCAGAAATAAAAAGGTTAACATATGAGGAGTGTTTGCTGGCTCTGGGCCTGTACTCGCTGGAGTTCAGAAGAATAATGGAAGATTTCATCAATAACTATGAAAAGCCTAGATAGAGTGGATGTGGAGAGAATGTTTCCTATTGTGCAGAGTCTAGAACCAGAAGGCACAGCCACAAAATACAGGAATACCTTTAGGACAGAGATGAGGAGGAACTTCCTTTAGGCAGAGAGTGGTAAATCTGTACAATTTATTGCCACGGACAGCTGTGAAGGCCAAGTCATTGGGTATATTTAAAGTGGAGGTTGAAAGGTTCTTGATTAGCAAGGATGTCAAAAGTTATAGGGAGAAGGCAGGAAAATGGGGTTGAGAGGGATAATTTATCAGCCATGATGGAATGATGGAGCAGACTAGATGGGGCTGGATGTCCTAATTCTGCACCTACATCTTCTGGTTCATATCTTTTGACAATGTCTAACACCAGGCATTTACAATAATGTTCTGCTCCAAGCAGAGTATTTATCCATGACTTATCTCTTCAAATTCATTGACATCAACATGGTCAACATGGTAAGTCAGACAACACACGACCACGGAGAAAATGAGTATTTATTGGGAAGCAAGTTACTAATCTATTCATGATTCTACAATGACAAACTCCACACAATGGACTGAGCTAGCAAAGTGCATGACTGAATTCAGCTCTCAGCCATTATTGCCAAGTTGAATATATGTCATCTTTTAAATCAAATAATGTTTGCATTATTAATGACCTATTTTAACACTATTAACTTTTATTTCCAGCTATATTTTCATCAATTAATCATGCTAAATTACATAAATTTTATCATGTACCTGTGTAATTACAATAGCATCACTATGCATGACCATCACCTCACCGGTAATTAAAAGAGCAGTTGGAAACTACAGGGAATAGTGTCAAAATAGGTAGAAGATGGAAGGGGATATAATAAGGAACAGATATGACAATTACTTTTCTTTTAATTGGCTAATTAAAAAGAAGCAGGTACTTTATAATTAATATACTGTTTAAATTGGTTCTAAGTTATGAAATCAGGTGAGCCAATCTATATTTCTATTAATCTGCAGCCTTCCCTTATCTTAATATAATTTAAATTTTTTCCAGATCACTGGAATCATAAGACTTTGCAACAAGATACACTAGTCTCTCCCTTGCTCCTGTGAAGGCTTTATCTGGACCAATCGAAATTAATTATTGAGACTTGTCTTCTTTCCATCAGTATTTATATTTCCTTGTTTCACCTACAGACCATTTCCCCATTAAGAAGTAATAATGCCGGCTTCCTCAAGAAAAACATTATATTTTCCAGTTATAATACACGCAATTAAATTTCACCTCACTCCTCTCCTTCCTCTAATGGTCATTTTAAACTTTAAACTGATAATCTTTCCTCTCAATTCCTAAATCAGGGCTAATGATTTTCCTCATTTTCCATTGTTCTAATTCATAACTCATATTGAATATTCATTATTCCTTTTAGCCTATTAAATTTCCTAATAGCACAATGCTCCAATGGGAAAAGTATGAAGAATATTTTCATTCGACAGAGTATTGAAAATACATCGACAATCCATTTAGCCAAACTGATCAATGAAGGTTTTTATAGTTAATAATAGCCTCCACCAGTTCTAAGTACAGTTCTTATATCCATCTTGTCACTTCTCTTTATTACTATCTGCCTTATATATGCATCAAACCAACTTTTAAATAGATCTACTCTGTCTGTTTCATCAATGTCACATTAAAATGATTTTCACATTCTCAGTAATTTGAGCAAAGAAATTCCTATTAAATTCTTTATTTGCCTTTCGTTTCAATCATAAATTTCCATGGCCAAAAGAGACTTTGCTGACAATAGCAATAACTCACAAATTGCTGAAGGAATTCAATGCATCGGGCAGCATCAGAAGGGAAATGGCCAGCTGAATTTTTGGGTTGAGACCTTTCATCTGGACCGGTGATAATGGGTATGAAAAGGTGGGAGTAAAGGGTGGAGTAATTGCTGGCAGGTGGATCCAGGTGAAGGAGGTGATAGGTAGATGAGGGAAGGTAAGAGAGAGGGGATGATATCAGAAGCTGGGAGGTGATTGGTGGAAGTGATTCAGAACTGAAGGTGGTGGCAACCAATAGTAGAGGTTAGCAGAGCAGGCATAGAGCCAAGGAGATGAACTGGTGGGAGGAGTGAGTGGGTGACAGGCAGATGGAGATGATGGGGTGGGGGACAGTATGACATGGAAAAGTTTTGAAAGAGAACAGAACTACAAGATAAGGGACTGGCCATTTAAAACTGAGATATATAGAAATTTCTTTTTGAGGGGCTGGTGAACCTTCAGAATTCTGTGCCACAGCAGATGGTGGAAGCTTGACCATTGGAAATATTTAAAGTGGAAGTGGATAAATACTTGTTAGATGGAGAAATAGAATGATATGGAGAAATGGCTCAGAAGAGGATTAGAGGCCAGAATAGATCAGCCATGCAAGATGCCACAGACCTGCTTCCCTTGTTTGGTGGGATGACAGATGGCGGGGGAGCTGCAGGGCCTCGGCTGTAGTGAGGACTAGGCCTCAAGCTGTGGACTTGCCTGCTGCTGCAGTCCAGCAGAGGAGACACCGGAGGCGTTGTAACATGGCGTCCGTGCCTGGTAGGGTGTTGGGCTCTCCTGTCAGTGCTGCCCTCCAGTGTTCGATTGATGGAATGACAGACTGGATTGAGTGCATCTGTTTGTTGCACACTTCTGGGAACTGCACCATCAAATTGTGGGACATGCCGCACAATTGTATATATATGTTTTTTTGAGCCTGCTGGGACCATTAGACCCCATTTCAATGTCTAGAGGGAAGAAAACTGGACAGCAGAAGAACTAATCATATGTCAGGCAGTCTTTGGGCCATTTCAACAGGGCATTGGAACTGGTTTATTATTGCCACATGTACCAAGATATATTGAAAGCTTCTCTTGCATACTGTTCATAAAGATCAAATCATTGCACAGTTCATTGAGGTAGAACAAGGCAAAACAATAACAATGCCATAATACACGATATTGTGAGACCACGAGTCCAGCTCCTCATAATAGGGAACTAAGGCAGGAGGAGAGAGAGCAGCACCCCTGCGCGTGCGCAGCCCTCCGGTGAAAAATGATATCGTATCGGTTAAATAGGGGCCGTGGACAATTCTGATTTGATGGAGAGGGACATGAAAGCACAGAGGAACATCTGGAAAAATTTCTAAAATACTCGTTCGCTGCTGTTGTTACTGCGTGGTTGGGAATCTTTCGGAGGGTAGGCCTCAAAATCCCCGGCATTGCCTGCTGTTGGCAACTGAGATCGAGGTCGAATCGTTCGGACAGAGATGGTGCTCAGTACTCGGTGTCGGAGAGCTGATTCGGAGGCTCGAAGTTTTCGGATGACTCAGAGACGGATTGTAGTCGGGCATGACAGGGAGAGTTTTTCTTCCTTCTCCCATCTGCGTGAGATGTGGGACATTAGAGAGACTTTGAACTTTTACTGTGCTCATGGACTTCTTCCTCAAGTTAAGGGTTTGTTCCACTGTTGTAACTATATGTTATAATTATGTGGTTTTGTCAGTTTCTTCAGTCTTGGTCTGTCCTGTGTTTTGTGATATCACACCGGAGGAAATAATGTATCGTTTCTTAATGCATGCATTACTAAATGACAATAAAAGAGGACTGCGTGTCTTCATAATCTAAATCTAAGGAAATCTTGGTGCTCAGAGGGAGTTGTGATTTTTGGGTCCCCCTGAGATAAACTTGGGCAGCTGGTTGGGCAAAACCTTTGCTGATGGGATTAAAATGTTGTTTTCTGGTTCAAAAGATATGGGACAACCTTCAGGAAACAAAAAAAATGCAGCATCCCCAATCATCTTCCTAGTGCCAGTAGACCCAAAGTTCATCTCATTTCCTTCTTATTCCTAAATTTGCTTTGTCCCACTGATGTGGCCCAGGGTTTTTAATTATCTGCATACTTCAAAGGTAAAGTTACAGAGATCCCAGTTACTAAACAGAGAACCCAGTTCTTTAAATGGGAGAAGCTTTCCACTTCTCCTTTGAATAGATTAATTAATTGGGTACCTTATAATATTCCTGAACCTCAAGTTTTTTTCCATCTACTTATCCAGGACCAAATATGTTACCATCGCATACCGCTGTTCAGGATAGTTTGAAAACAAGCTAAATTTGGAAATTTCCCTTAGAAAACTTTTAAAGCATTTTTGTTCTATATTCCTTAAATTCTGTAGTGTGGACCTTAAATATGAATTATTTTATTAAGAATAGCCAATGTGACCATTACTACCACCAGCAGGTCTTGACGCTGGACTTATGTGTTGAAACTGGAAAGGCTCCAATTCGAATCTTGCTCTGCAAGATTTTTAATATTTAAGTTAAAGCTTAAAGCATTTCTTCTGTTATTTTCTGAATCACACCATAGGGAATAGTTCATGTAATAAGAGAGGTGATTGAATCATTTCCACTATCACATATAACTAGCCTAATTTTCCAAGAGGGTAATTGTAACCTTCTTCAGTCGAACACTAAACTGGTCATGTGAATCACCTGCAAGAGCACATAATCCAGAATGGGTCCCTCGAGCAGGAATGATGGAATCTGCATTGCAAGGGATTCCTCCCTTCAGCTAAGACATTAAAATAGTGAGCCAACAGTCCTTTTAGTAGGAGGTTAAATCCCACAATACAGCTTGAAATAGCATAAGGGAGTTCAACCGTTGCCATTAAATGTGCAGATAAACATCATTTATCTCAATGTTATTTGTGAGGTTGTTGCATTCCTCTGCAGAAAGAGTGATAGCAGAAGTTAAAAGATCTTCAGAACTGAAACATTTTAGGACATCCTTAAGTGCTAAAAAACACTAAGAACTTGCTAAGATGCAAGTTCTTCCCAGTCAATTCCTTCTTGGATTAAAACAGCCTAGGATGCCACCAAGAAGCTGTACTGCATCCATTTTAGGCAAAATGCAAAGTAGGCAGGGAGACACAGCTAACAGAAAATAGTTACACAATTTTGTCCATTATTACTTTGAATGCAAACTGGATGTAGGAATATTCTGTGCCTTAAAGATTCTGAAGCCGACTGGATAGGACGTGTAAAGCATAAGTCACATAATGCAAGGTAATCATCAAGACTCAGTTACAGGGCAGGACATTTAGTATCGGCACACCAAAGATTGACAGCGTAAAAAAGTGCAAACGTAGTATTACAATGGTATAATGAATAATTTATATGAAATTGTTGTTATGGAAACAATATTGCATTTTATGAAGTTTTGTCTAGCAATACTTTGCTAATGACTGATTAAAGTTTACTTGGGGAACAAACGAAAATATATCCTGTCTGTTCACTTTACAAACCAAATCTCTACTGTCACTATTAATTAATCCTTAATCTCTCCTGTTCAAACTATTCATGTTCCTTTTGAGGTTACTCATTGTAGCTTATCAAGGCTGCTATTCGTTGTTATGGGTCTGAAATACTGGATAATTTTAGATATTTTAGATGTGCATGAATGTTTTGAAAATTGCTTCACTCTGAACGTCACTCTTTCTTCACTTGGAACTCCAGGTTATGTTAGTTCAGTCAATAGACCTGAATTAAGTATTCATGAGACCTAAAATCTGTCTGGTGAGGTTTTCACTGCCAGCACAACTGGCAGGATACACCTGCACAAAAGCCTTTCTACTAATCTTACCCAAATTCATTGGAGTGCAGGATTGGTCATTTTGCCATGTGGTTCCATTTTGCAAGTTAGAAATCAGCAAAAATTATTCAGCAATGAAAGGATTAGTTTGCCTCTCCCAATTTTATCATTACATATTTGCAAAAATGCTTAAGTTGTTTTTCTGTGCTTTGAGTTTCAATAGCTAGCCTGTTTCTTCATTCATAAATGCTGAACTCTGTCTTTCTAAGGTGCATTTGGAGTGACAGGTTTAGTCTCCTTTCTCCTTCAGACATACCACATTTGTCAGACGTGGCTATAGCAACCAGGCTCTTGAGCTTTTTTGGTTGAACAAAAAGAGGATGTCTTTTCATGATGCTTTATATTGCAAAGTATGGGTTTCTTTGACATTCTCTAATTGGCTATATTTCCCTGACTACTCTTGTTCCTGGTCCAGTATTGACACAAGTGGAGCTGTTAATGTGATTCCAATGTCATACTGCTCTGGAGCTGTGTTTTGGCTACAGACCATTTAATTGACCTTGCCTTATAACATGGTCAGCTAATTTCAATATATAAATCATCCTTCCAGTATATAACTCATGACACACTAGAACAGCACAGATTATGCACAAGAGGTTAGTAAATGGTATTGACTAAGAAATGGTTTTAAATAGCTTTAAGTGAAAACCTGCTTTTGATTTAAAAATCTGTGTTTAATCAAATGGAATTTTATTCATCAGTTGGTTACTGGTGACCATGTGGCAAACCATTACAAATCACTGCCTTATAACATTGAAGCTTCCATTACAATGATATCAACATGCATACAGTACTTTGTAAAGGTCTTATGGACATAGAGTATATATATATATAGCTAGGGTTCGAAAAGACTTTTGCACAGTATTGTATTTGTCAATGTGGAGCAGAGAGCGAGTTTGTTAATCTGATGGCAGCAAAGGGTATTGGGAATGGCAAGGGACAGGTGTCCCAGGACAGGTGTGAGACAAGTGGCTGAGAAGGAGTGTCAGGGGTGGGGGTGGTGTGAGAGCAGACTCACCCACCCTTGAGATACCAGGCAAGGACATTTGATTCCGAACAATTGGTTTATTCATCATCACAGAACGTCTCTCTGTGGCTTCCCACTCCCTCCCTCCCTCTTCCCATTTTCCCAACCGTGGTTCCCCTCTTCCTACCCCTTTCCCCTCCCAGTCCACTTTAGAGACCCATATCAGAATCAGGTTTACCTTCACTCACATACGTCATGAAATTTGTGTTTTTTTCTGGCAGCAGTACAGTACAATACATAAAATTACTACAGAGCGGAGCAAAAGTGTTAGCTATCCTAGCTACGTATAGGTGCCGAAGACTTTTGTACGCTACTGTATTTGGGACAAGGAATAGAAGCAGAGTGAGACAATTAATGAGTATGTCGGCTCATTAAAGAACATAATATTGTATGCTTAGTGGCTTCATATAGTAGATTGTGCCTTACACCATAGATTTGCATATACACTGGTAGATGAACTAATTCAGTCATCAATTGATCATATAAAACCAGACATTTGAACTTGAATATTAATTTGCTACATCATTGGGAATTACTTGCAAACACGCCGCCTGATGTGGTGATCATCATACCGCGAGTTACAGAGGGGAAGCTATATTTAGCGCTAAGAAATCTTGACTGGTTACATCATGGTCAGGTATGGCATTTTGAATGCATAGACATTAGTGGACTCTGCCCAGTTCATCATGGGCACATCCCTCCCCACGTTGGCTGAAGAAGATAACTTCTATCATTAAAGATCCCCACCATCCAGGCATACCGTCATTTTGCAGGACCACCAAGAGAACCACAATGTTGACGTAGGGGTTGGAGGCTTGCATGCCTCAGAGCAATGTTGGATGGAGTCAGGGCCTCGTGCTTTGGTTCTTGGTGAGGTCACTCATACCAAACAGGTCAAAGGGTAAAGGCCAGACTAAGAGTGGTCTACCAGTCCTCCAGGTTTCGGGGTGCTGCTCACAACCCTGACTGGTCAAAAAACAATTGTTACGGAAACTGCAGTGAGGAATCCTTCTATCCAGATAGAGATGGAGGACACTCATTGCTACCCTAAACACCACAAGCGACAAGCGTAACAGGCAGTAAGTAAGTATGTTTCAGGCAGAAAGCACAGAAGCAACACACACAAAATGCTGGAGGAACTCAGCAGACCAGGCAGCATCTATGAAAAAGAGTAAACTGTTGATGTTTTGGGCTGAGATCCTTCATCAGGATTGGAAAGGAGGAGTAGAAGTCAGCATAAGAAGGTTGGGGGAGGGGAGGACGAAGTACAAGATGGTAGGTGAAAGGTGAAACTGGGAGTGGGGGAGGACATGAAGCATAGAGCTGAGTAGTTAATTGGTGAAAGAGATAAAGGGCTGGAGAAGGGAGAATCTAATATGAGAGGACAGAAAACCATGGACGAAATGCAAGAGGGAGGAGCATCAGCGAGAGGTGATAGGTAAGTAAGAAGGTAAGGTGAGGGAGGGAAACAGGAATGGGGAATAGTGAGGTGGAGGGAGTGCAATTACCAGAAGTCTGAGAAATCGATGTTCATGCCACCAGGTTGGAGGCTACCCAGATGAACATAAGGTGTTGCTCCTCCAACCTGCGTGTGGCCTCATTGTGGCAGTGGAGGAGGCCATGGATTGATATGTCGGAATGGGAATGGGAAGTAGAATTGAAATGGGTGGCCACCGGGAGATCCCACATTCGGCGGCAGATGGAGTGAAAGTTCTCAGCAAAGCAGTTTCCCAATCTATGGAGATGGCAGAAGTTACGGAAAATAATGTGCTGGACGCAGAGGCTGGTGGGGTGGTAGGTGAGGAAAAGAGGAACCCTATCCCTGGTGTGGCGGCAGGAGGATGGCGTGTGGGCAGATGTGCGCAAAATGGAAGGGATGTGGGTGATGGCAGCGTTGATGGTAGAGGAAGGGAAGTCCCTTTCTTTGAAGAAGGAGGACATCTCAGTAGTTCAGAAATGAAAAGCCTCATCCTGAGAGCAGATGCAGCAAGGACTGAGGAAATAAGTTTCTCTGTTTCCGCTGCAGGAGGTACAGAAGCCTGAAATCTCATGCCACCAGGTTCAAGAACGGCTTCTTCCCTTCAATCATTCAGTGTTTGAACCAACTGACTCAACCTAAGCCACGAGAGGTTAGCAAAATTATGACCACGTTGACTACTATGCATTAAAATGGACTTTGTTTTTTTTTCTGATTGTGTCCTTTCTTGTAAACATAGTATATTTATGTTTATGTTTTTCTTGCGATTGCTGCTTGTATGATTCTCTGTGTCTGCGATGTTGCTGCAAGATTTTCATTACACCTGTGCGTTAATGTACTCGTGCACATGACAACGGACTCAACATTAAACTTTTTTAAACTTTATAAGGCCAAGTCAAATCATACAGGTGAAATCTGGAATTATTCACGTCAGGCATGTCAATCTAGAAAAGCCAAATGTTTCAGTAGCCAAAAGTAAAGTCACAATTTGACAACCTTCAGATCCAGAAAATAATGAAATAAGCAATAATTTTTGTGCCAATTCAAAATATCAGCAGAATGAAGGACTTCATGGTTTGATAGTTCTTTCAGAAGATGAAGTACTAGAATTTTACAGTGTCTATATCCTAAGTAGTAATAACAGAAACAGACCTTTCTGTAACGATATTTATTAACAAGCAGTGTGTTGATGCGTGAATTCCGAATACTTGATAATGAATCAGTACACTAATTTGAACAAGTTTAGCTAGATACCATTGATAGAAAACGTCTTTAAAGCCGGACATTTTCTCTGCTGAGGTTTATAGAAATGAACACAAATGGGGAGAAACATAACAGACAGCTCCAGTGGATACATATTATTTTAGAAAACTATGAGCAGTAAATGCAGGAGATTCTGCAGATGCTGGGAATCCAGATGAACACACACCAAATGTTAGAGCAACTTAGCAGGTCAGGATGCATCCCTGGAGAGGAACAGCTGATGTTTTGTCTAAGACTGTTCATCGGGGCTGGAAAGAAAGGGGGAAGAAGCCGGAATAAGGAGGGGGAAGGGGAAGGAGTACAAACAAGAAGGTGATAGGTGAAGCTAAATGAGAGATTACAAACAGTAGTTATGGCTGATAAGAAAAAGTGTGGAGTTTTGTGGTCATATAAAATCGACTGTAACTATTGAAACTAGTCTGCTCTCTACTTTGCAATGATTGTATTTAATGTTAACAAAATCAAATCTAGATCTCCCACATGACTGCAGAGCGCAAGTAAATAGCATGAAGGATTGTCAGAAATACTTACCATTCAACTTACACAGCGGACTCTACTCAGACTGAAGTTACCCTTTGAAACCAACATAAGCCCAAAGGTTTTCAGGCCACACCAGATGAAATTTGGAAGGAGTGGATCACTATTTGAGTAACTATAATCAAGAAAAAAAAATGTCTGTTTTAGTTGGAGTGTCCAGGAGATGGTTTAATGTGAAGCTGAACCAAAGCAAATGTGTCTCTTTGTGATAGGGAGTAGTGCACTTTTGTTGAAGAGAGATATCACCGCTCTAAAATTAGCGAGGGAAACAGAAAGAGATGATCACAGATTTGCTAAGGCCAGAAGCGTAACAGAGCTAACGTTGATCCTGCGATGATGTCATCTTACCCACAATTCCATGATATCAGTTGTTGAAAAAGGAATGAAATGGACATGGAGATAAGAACAACTACACATACACAAAATGCTAGAGGAAATGAGAAGGCTTGGCAGCATCTATGGAGAGGAACAAAGAGCCGACATTCTGGATCAAGGCCCTTCATCAGGAACTGACTCTGATGAAGGATCGTGGCCAGAAACACCAGCTATTTATTTCTCTTCACAGTTGCTGGCTGACCTGCTGAGTTTCACCAGCATCTTGTGTGTGTTATTCTACAAACCCGTTTGTAGATTTCCAGCCTCAGCAGAATATTTTGAGTTTATTAAGTCCATCTAAATACAAGAAAAGAATTAGCAATAGAAGCTCTTTACAATCCTATGCATGAGTTGGCATGTATTATGTCAGAAATGGTATATGTGCCTTAATGAATCACATAATGAGAAAGCTATTAATTCAGCTTCTTTCACTCTTGCAAAGAATGGCCATATTATGCACATCAAGAAGAAAGCACTTTAAATGGTTTTTGGAATCAAGACTTCCTATTCTGGCATGTTCTTTGCAGTCATGACAGATCAAAGTCCACTTTAAGCAGCTTTCGGCAACAGCTATCCCAATAAAATTCATATTTCTATAACAGAGAACACACAGGAAAAACTGTAAGGAAACAATTACAGGAAACTATTAAACACAAAATAATCTGCAGATGCTGCGGTCAAGGCAACACTCACAACATGCTGGAGGAACTCAGCAGGTCGGGCAGCATCCGTGGAAACGATGAGTCGACGTTTCGGGCTGGAACCCTTCGTCAGGACACGTTTCGGTCCAGAACCCTTCGTCAGGACTGTCCTGACGAAGGGTTCCGGCCTGAAACATCGACTCATCATTTCCACGGATGCTGCCCGACCTGCTGAGTTCCTCCAGTGTGTTGTGAGCGTTACAGGAAACTATTTGTTTGGACAGTGACATGAAACATTGATAAGAAAAAGTGATATTTGCCAGTGCTGTCAGAATAAGCCATCACAAACGCCTTTGGAGTAAGGTCATAGCCCATCAGACCTGTTAGAATGGTGATTAGAGACTGCTGTGAAAAAGGAAATTAAATTTTATATATTGGCCAGAGAAAGGAAAAAGCTGTGACCTAGAAATTCTATCACATAGCACGGGAGCTCTGCATACTATTGGCCCTGCTTCATGCATCCAATAAATCACAGAATGAACTGGCAGATTACAGTGTACTGTGTGCATATTGAAAGATTCCATTTTTGGTTCTGGATGTGCCAGATTTACAATCCAAAAACTGCTGGGATAAGGTCATTCATTGTGCAATCCGTAACCGACTCCCGACTAAACAAGCTGATCCAAAGTCTGGAGCAAGGACAGGGAAACGGATTTCAGCAAGATGAAGTGCTGTGTCATTATTACTTACTTTAGGCTTGTTGGGATTCAGCTGCAGGACAGCACTTGGGCTTGTCTGCCGCTTGGAACTTTAATGACTCTGAAGAGTGTTGGGACTTGGACTCATAAGCCTGAGAAGATTAGCATTTTATTTGTCACCGGCACATTGAAACATACAACAAGAAGTGTCTTGTGCAAGGAGGACTTGGATAAATTGGCATGAGCACAATTGGAATAAGCAGAGTCAAGATTTTATAAGAGCAAAGGCTTAGTATTTAATCCAAGCATTGCATTTCTTCAATGGAATTAGCAAAGGAATAGCATATAAACTAAGTGCCTTTGAAGTTTGACGTTGGGAGATTTGAGAGTAAATCTCAATGGAAATTGAGCAAAGACCAACAAGTGAGTTTGAGATAGAATTTGATTGAATAGTGGATGGGCTGAATAGAATAGATTAGATTATGAAGACACGTAGTCCTCTTTACTGAAAAAACTGACAAAACCACATAATTATAACATATAGTTACATAGTTACATAAAGAATACCTGCATTCTTTACTTTTTATTCTTCAATACACTAATTTTTTGCAGCCTCAAACATACCTATAGTATGTCAGGCGTAATAAGTACCGCATTTTGTTTTCTTCGGCACTTTCATCGAGGCACGACTGCGCAGGTGCGTGGATGTCCGTGAGTTGGGCTGGCTGGAAGAATTTAAAAAGAAGCAAACACGAGGAATTCTGCAGATGCCGAAAATTCAAGCTACACACGTGTGTGTAGCTTAAAAAGAAGACAGCTTTATAGAGCGGGCATCAGAGAAGTGGGCGTCAGAGTAGGAGGGCTTCAGCGATTATGTGTTGAGGCGAGTTAAGTTACTTGTGAAGAATAGGATTAGGAAGTATATCTGTGAGGTTGGTGTTCTGTACTGGGTGTCAGATGTGGGATGTCCGGTAGACTCCCAGCCTCCTGGAAGGCCACATCTGTACCAGGTGCATCGATATGCAGTTCCTTAGGGACCAGGTTAGGGAACTGGAGCTGCAGCTCGATAATCTTCGTCTGGTCAGGGAAAGTGAGGAGGTGATAGAGAGGAGCTACAGGCAAATAGTCACACCAGGGCCTCGGGAGACAGATAAGTAGGTAACAGGAGAGAGAAGGGCAAGAGTCAGATACCAGAGAACACCCCAATGGCTGTCCCCCTTAACAATAAACACTCCTGTTTTACTACTGCTGGGGGGGGGGCGGGAACCTACCTGGGGGAAGCAATAGTGACCGCGCCTCTGGCACAGAGTCTGGCCCTGTGGCTCAGAAAGGTAGGAAAAGGAAGAGGATGGTAGCAGTAATAGGGATCTCTATAGTTAGGGGGTCAGACAGGCGATTCTGTGGACACAGGAAAGAAACATGGATGGTAGTTTGCCTCCCAGGTGCCAGGGTCCGGGATGTTTCTGATCACGTCTACAATATCCAGAAGTGGGAAGGTGAACAACCACAGGTTGTGGTACATATTGGTACCAATGACATACGTAGGAAAATGGAGGAGGTCCTGAAAACAGAATACAGGGAGTTAGGAAGAAAGTTGAGAAGCAGGACCTCAAGGTAATAATCTCAGGATTACTGCCTGTGCTACGCAACAGTGAGTATAGGAACAGAATGAGGAGGAAGATAAGTGCGTGGCTGATGGATTGGAGCAGGGGCAGGGATTCAGATTTCTGGATCATTGGGAACTCCTTTGGGGCAGGCGTGACCTGTACAAACTGGACGGGTTGCACTTGAATCCGAGGGGGACCAATATCCTGGCAGGGAGGTTTGCTCAGGTTATTGGGGAGAATTTAAACTAGAATCACTGGGAGGTGGGAAGCAAACTGAAGAGACGGAGGAAGAGGTGGTTGGCTCACAAATAGAGAAAGTTTGTAGACAGTGTGAGAGGGAGGATGGGCAGGTAATTGAGAAGGGACGCGCTCAGACCAATGGTTTGAGATGTGTCTATTTTAATGCAAGGAGCATCATGAACAAAGTGAATGAGCTTAGACCGTGGATCAGTATTTGGAGCTATGATGTTGTTGCCATTAGAGAGACTTGGATGGCTCAGGGGAAGGAAGGGTGACTTAGAGTGCCAGGCTTCGGATGTTTCAGAAAGGACAGGGAGGGAGGCAAAAGAGGTGGAGCCGTGGCACTGCTGATCAGAGATAGTATCACGGCTGTAGAAAAGTAGGAAGTCATGGAGGGATTTTCTACTGATGCTCTGTGGGTGGACGTTATGAATAAGAAGGGGTCAATAACTCTACTGGGTGTTTTTATAGACAACCCAATAGTAACAGGTACATCGAGGAGCAGGTATGGAGACGGATTCTGGAAAGATGCAATAATAACAAGGTGGGAGATTTTAATTTTTCCAATGTTGATTGATTGATTGGCACCTCCCTAGAGCAAGGGCTTTAAATGGGGTGGAGTTTGTTGGGTGTGTTCAGGAAGGTTTCCTGACACAATATGTAGATAAGCCTACAAGAGGAGAGGCTGTACTTGATCTGGTACTGGGAAATAAAGCTGGACAGGTGTCAGGTCTCGCAGTGGGAGAGCATTTTGGAGATAGTGATCACAATTCTATCTCCTTTACCATAGCATTGGAGAGGGATAGGAACAGACAAGTTAAGGAAGTGTTTAATTGGAGTAAGGGGAAATATGAAGCTATCTGGCAGGAACTTGGAAGGATAAATGGGAAACAGATGTTCTCAGGGAAACATACGGAAGAAATGTGGCAAATGTTCAGGAGATATTTGCGTGGGGTTCTGCATAGGTACGTTCCAATGAGAGAGGGAAAGGATGGTAGGGTACAGGAACCATGATGTACAAAGGCTGTTGAAAATCTGGTCAAGAAGAAAAGAAAAGCTTACAAAAGGCTCAAAAAACTAGGTAATGATAGAGATCTAGAAGATTATAAGGCTAACAGGAAGGAGCTTAAGAATGAAGTTAGGAGAGCCAGAAGGGGCCATGAGAAGGCCTTGGTGAGCAGGATTAAGGAAAAACCCAAAGCATTGTGCAGGTATGTGAAGAGTAAGAGGATAAGAGATACAGCCCAGGCGATTGTAGGGATGACTTACAGTGGACTGAAAAGCTTGAGCATATAGACATTAAGAAAGAGGATGTGCTGGAGATTTTGGAAAGCACCAAGTTGGATAAGTCACCGGGACTGGATGAGATATACCCCAGTCTACTGTGGGAGGCAAGGGAGGAGATTGCTGAGCCTCTGGCAATGATCTTTCCATCATTAATGGGAATGGGAGAGGTTCCGGAGGATTGGAGGGTTGCAGATGTTGTTCCCTTGTTCAAGAAAGGGGGTAGAGATAGCCCAGGAAATTATAGAACAGTGAGTCTTACTTCAGTGGTTGGTAAGTTGATGAAGAAGATCTTGAGAGGCAGGATTTATGAACATTTGGAGAGGCATAATATGATTAGGAATAGTCATCATGGCTTTGTCAAAGGCAGGTCGTGCCTTATGAACCTGATTGTATTTTTTGAGGATGTGACTAAACACGTTGATGAAGGAAGAGTAGTAGATGTAGTGTATATGGATTTCAGCAAGGTATTTGATAAGGTACCCCATGCCAGGCTTATTGAGAACGTAAGGAGGCATGGAATCCAAGGGGACCTTGGTGTGTGGATCCAGAACTGGCCTGCCCACAGAAGGCAAAGAGTGCTTGTAGACGAGTCATATTCTGCATGGACGTCGGTGACCAGTGGTGTGCCTCAGGGATCTGTTCTAGGACCCCTTCTCTTCGTGATTTTTATAAATGACCTGGATGAGGAAGTGGAAGGATGGGTTAGCAAATTTGCTGATGACACAAAGACTGGGGGTTTTGTGAATAGTGTGGATGGCTGTCAGAGGTTACAACAGGACATTGATAGGATGCAAAACTGGGCTGAGAAGTGGCAGATGGAGTTCAACCCAGATAAGTGTGAGGTGGCTCATTTTGGTAGGTCAAATATGATGGCGGAATATAGTATTAATGGTAAGACCCTTGGTAGTGTGGAGGATCAGAGGGATCTTGGGGTCCGTGTCCATAGGACACTCAAAACTGCTGCGGAGGTTGACTGTGTGGTTAAGAAGGCATTGGCGTTCATCAACCATGGGATTGAGTTCAAGAGCCGAGAGGTAACGTTACAGCTGCATAGGACCCTGGTCAGACCCCACTTGGAGTACTATGCTCAGTCCTGGTCACCTCACTACAGGAAGGATGTGGAAACTATAGAAAGGGTGCAGTGGAAACTATAGAAAGGGTGCAGAGGAGATTTACAAGGATGTTGCCTGGATTGGGGAGCATGCCTTATGAGAACAGGTTGAATGAACTTGGCCTTTTCTCCTTGGAGTGACGGAAGATGAGAGGTGACCTGATAGAGATGTATAAGATGATGAGAGGCATTGATCAAGTGGATAGTCAGAGGCTTTTTCCCAGGACTGAAATGGCTAACAGGAGAGGGGACAGTTTTAAGGTGCTTCGAAATAAATACAGGGGGGATGTCAGGGGTGAACTTTTTTTACACAGAGTGTGATGAGCGCATGGAATGGGCTGCCGGCGATGGTGTTGGAAGTGGATACGATAGGGTCTCTGAAGAGACTCCTGGATAGGTACATGGAACTTAGAAAAATAGAGGGCTGTGGGTAACCCTCGGTAATTTCTAGTTTAAGTACATGTTCGGCACAGCATTGTGGGCCGAAGGTATTCTACGTTTCTATGTTTTAGGAACTTGACTCAACACACATCAGTAAAGACAAAAACAATTCAAATTAATGAACTTTCTAAGCTGACAGAGCATGGACTAGAACTGTCAAAATGTCTTAAGTCGTACAAAATGCCTCTGCTTGAAAAGTCAATGTTGCATATATTGTTTTGGAAAGATATGTCAACTATAGCTACTTCCTTTATGGATTAGTTGTTTCATAGCTATTGAAGTCGCATGGTTGGTACCGTAGTATGACAGCTAGCATAACGCCTGACAGTGCTAGCAATCGGGATTCAATTCCTTCCGCTGTCTGTAAGACGTTTGTACTTCTGCCCATGGCCATATGGTTTACCTCCAGGTGCTGCAGTTTTCTCCCAGATTCCAAAGTTGTGTAGGTAAGTATGGATTAGTAAGTTATGAACATGTTACGTTTGTACCAGAAGCACAGTGACACTTACGGGCTGCCCCAGATCATCATTGGTCAGCGTTAGTCGTTGACACAAACAACAAATTTCATTCTATGGTATGTTTTGATGTGTTGATGTACATGTAACAAATAAGGCTAATCTAATCTAATCTTTAAAATGGCTGTTGTTTTGAACTAATATTTAGGTTTAGCTAGTCGTCGTCGTCGTGGCTATCCCTCGAGGTCGAGGATGATGGTCTTCATTCTGAAGAAGTGGCCCACAGAGTGATGACGACTGTGGGTGTATTTGTTTAACGTGTACTTGATGTTGCACTCCAAGAAGCACACGATACTTCACAAATCAACCAACTGATTCCAATGGCGTGGAAACCACGACGATTGGAGCTGATGGATTTGTTGCAGCCTTCATCCGCCTTCACAGCCGTTGAGTTCGAAGTAATTTCGTCAGCCTGTTCCACCGTTGAGGTCTTGGTTGGATTGTTCTTTGTCAGGGACCTCACCCTCGACCTTACCGCCATGGGTGACCCTACCAGGAGCATAGCTCCGGACGGCATTGTTCTCGGGATCACAGGACCACACAAGCTTCTCCACCATGATAAGGTGACAATCCATGAAGAAGGGTTTAGCTAGTAAGGTAATGTTCAAACAACCACTAATGCTTTCTTCTACGCAAGCAAACATAAATATTAATTCACATCATTCCAAATGGTAATTGCTGCCCTAAACAACTCCTGCCATTTATGGACATCTAAAATATATAATATCTCCACTTGTTTTTAATCAAAGAAAGAAAGAATGATTATTGTTTGACATAAAACAAAAGTTCTGTTTAAAAAAAAGACTTCATTACACAGAATTTTTATGAGAACAGACCCACTAGGTTTATTATGTAGTATTTGCAAAACACCAATTACAGTCCAGCCTGATAGTTTTTCATTATAATCATGATTAATGGACACAGCTGAGGCAGTTACCAGTGAATTATAACATCTAAGAAATACAAATATATTTTTAAATACCATGATTTTTTGTTGGTGGTGATTAAGATATTTGTTGAAATTGAAGGAACTGCCAGGGTAATCATTCAAACAAATAATGGTTTAAAAAATGCTGAGTTCCTCACGTGTACATTTCCGATTGGCCTGAGATAACTAACTGACCTGAAGTTAATAGATAAGGGGCTAACCTCATTTTCAGATCTTAAACAAGAGCCATGCATCCATTCTATAACTGAAGTAGAAGGCGAGTGGACCATAACAAATTAGTTTTTGAGCGTTTTCTATGATAACATGGGCTGCTTACATCTGAGCTTAAGACAACGAGTTCATTCCAGTAACTCTGTGGCTTAGTTCCTTAGGTTAACCCGAGTATCAAGGAAAGAAATGGAGGTGGGAATGGGGAGGCAGGTCCAGACTAACCTGCTGTTTCTTTCAGCCGTAATTCCAAATGAGTGTGAAAAATTGCTCTTTTGGCAGCAATTAAACTTGTTGCTAAGTTTAGAATTTATACAGCGATCTGGCCTGGTTTTCATTGACATATGTCCTTTGCAATTTGTGGTCAGACTAAGGGGGTAGTGAGAGTGGACTGAATAAAGTGCTGTGCGATGAAGTCAAGGACACTCATGTCAAAGACACAGTTATGCTTGAATAGTTCAGCACATTGTTCATTCCACTGAGAGTCACCTGCCTTTATCTCTGATAATCTCTCATCTGTTCTACACTTCAGTAGGATTGGTCTTGGCTGCAGATGGTCTTGATGGAACTGGAGGATCCATACATGTTGCTGATCCCCTGAATTCTTTCCAGTCTTTGACTCTCGGTGTTGCAGAGAAGCAGCATCGATCATCAAGGAACTCCACTGTCCAGGCCATGCTCTCTTCTTGCTGCTGTCATTGGGAATGTGGTTCAGGAGACTTGGGTCCCACACCATCCAGTTCAGGAACCAGAACCAGAGTGAATAACATCACTCTCTCCTACGCTTAACTGATTCCACAACCTGTAAACTCACTGTCAAGGACTCTACAATGGAAGATCTCAATATCATTTCTTACTTATTTGTTATTATTATTTTCGTTTCCTTTTTTTATTTGTACAAATTGCCTTCTTTTGCACATTAGTTGTGTTTTGGTCTTTGTTGTATGTAGTTTTTCATTGATCATATTGACCCGAGGACCTGGAGGGTGTTGCTGCTGACCGTGCCACGTGGTAACAGCTGTGCAGGGACGGGGTTCATATTCTGGAGATGGAAAGAGCAACCAGAAGACAGCAGAAGAGAGCCAGGAGAAATGCAGCCATGGTTGCCACCACTACCACATATACATGTCCCACCTGCAACAGAGCTTGTGGGTCCAGGATAGGACTGTATAGTCATCAAAGATCTCACCGGTAAAGGAGTGGACGTCATCATCAGATTTCGATGGACAACTAAAGAGATTGTATTTCTTTGTTCTACTGTGAATGCCTGCATGAAAATGTATTTCAGGTTAGTACATGGAGACATATATGCATTTTGATAATAATTTTACTTTTGAACTTTTGAAGTATTTGAACCCACCTCCTGCTCTTCAGACAATGGATTTTCTGCTGTACCTGGTACTCAGCTACCTCTAGAATGACTTATCTTTCCATAAGATATTGTTAGTTTCTAACCCAACCATGTCTTGTGTTTGTGGTTAATACATAACGTTGAACATGGAACATTGAACTCTAAAGCACAGTACAAGTCCCCAACCCACAAAGATGGGCCCACCTACATAGTCCTCCATATTTCTATCATCCACATGCCTATCTAAGAGTTTCTTAAAAGTCCCTCACGTATCTACCTCTACCACTGAAACCTATCTCTGAAACCCCTCCCCTATATTTGCACCTTAAATGTTGCTCCCTCATATTAGCCTTGGGTGGCTGGGTGGAGATACCGTTCTACCAAAGGAGGTGTAAGGCGCTCCTTCCCTCTGCTAACCTGCAGGTCACTGTGGGGCAAGGTGGAGCGCTCACTTAGCTCCCTGATCAGGGCCATATGAAGTCATGGAAGCAGGGGTGGATGGGCGTATGAGCGGCTGATGCATATCACAAGTCCTGATTATCTGACCACTGACGCCAGGCAGACAATCTCTGAAACATATTGATAATGACTGGGGTCACCCGTCCTGTAAAGACACTTTCCAGAAGAAGGCAATGGAAAACCACTTCTGTAGAAAAAATTTGCTAAGAACAATCATGGTCATGGAAGGACCATGATCACCCATGTCATACGACAGCACACATAATGAACAAACTTATTAGCCATATCTTCGCTGGGAAAACGTCTATGGCTACTCATTCAATCTATGCCCCTTATCATCTTGTATACCTCTATCATGTTGCCTCTTGATATGATCATGATATGATTTTGCACATATCCTTTGATATGCAAATTATGCCATGCAACAGAGGCTGGTTTTCAGTTGTCTTGGTCCCCACTCACTCAGTCAGTGCAACACTCAGCTGTTGTTCAATGGGTACACCACGTTTAAAACCTGCATCTGTGTGCAATGCACTTTTGGTCAACATCTGGATAGTCCATGAAACTAGATATTTTACTTCTTTTATGTCTTTTACGTTTGTTTTTCATCTTGAATGTGATTCTGAAACAGTTGGAGCCTGTGAATTGCATTTTGGAGATCGTTTGGGTGTTTTCAGTGCTCTGCAGTCTCCGATGGGATTCCAAGAGGCAAAGGCAGCGTGCGGGAGTACCCTCCCCTGCACATAAAAAAAAACAGAGAAAGATCAGGCGAAAAACACAGGAAAAAGAAACGATAAGGCTGAAAAGAAGTCCACAGTACAAGACCACATCCAAAATGCAGAAAACCTGGGCAACATTCTCCCTCTCTGTAGCAAAGCAATCTTACCAGCGATAAAAGGCAGTCTCCCCTCTCTGTAGCAGAGAAGGCTGCAAGCCAATATTCAACTCCATTTTGCCGATCAAGGCTTCCATTGTTCACTGATTAAAGTGACAAGAGAGACTGCCTGCCTTTTTATATGGGAAAAGGGTAAACCTACATTTGTCACCTTTCTGGGTATAAAACAGAAAGGATGTTACTGAATTTCTACTAACGGAGAAAAGGCATTGTTAACTACTTTCAAGAGCTTAATTTTCTTTGGAGAATATAACTCATTATCTTTTAATCAATTCCAACATGACCACATATTCAATTGAAATCATTCCGAACCTGTAAAGAAAGTCATAATTTATGCACGATAGGATCAGGCGGGTTTATGGTTTAAGGCAAAATAATTTATTCTTATTTTGAGGAGGAAGCTCAAAGCTCCAAGATCATCAAATCCTCAAACAGCAAAGCATCAGTATCAAGAAAACAAAATGGTGCATTTTCACTGTGGGGCAAATGTTCAGCTCTTGGCTTGGATCCTCACCTACTCTGCAGGCTGACGTGTTGGGTCAAAGCTGAAGCACATAGTTCAGGCCTTCCCTGATGTTGTCATTACTAACAGCAAAATTTAATGCAATGTCTGACTAGCTAACAGAAACGACTGATAGAGAAGAGTAATTACCATGACAAGTCCACTGAAGAGAAAATTGTATTAGCATATTTTACAGAGATGTCATGGTTTTTTTGGTCTTAGCAGATTTTGTTTTCAATAAGTAGTATGCACTGCTAATTTTATGAAACATTTCCATCACTGCTTCATGTTACAGTTGCCTTCTGAGTTACACAAAGATCTGACAGTAACAGGCAGAAGATTCATTGAAAGATGGTACTAATGGATAATTTTTGACCAAGTTCATAAGTTGCAAATCTACATTTCAGCATGCAGATTTAATTACACCCATCCTGGCACAGGAAAATATTATCATTTTGTGGATGTCACATACATGACTGACACTAAAACAGTGACCTTGATAAAATTGAAACATACTGAAGGGAGATCTCAATTGATCGTAATTGAAGATAATCCACATCAAAAACAATCTGATACTAATAACAGTATTAATCAATAAATACAAATATTTTTAAATCACATTATCAGCTAATTGTTATTTTTCAATACAGTACTAGGGAGAAGCAGTTACGTTTAAAATACATACTGGATGTACTAATTTGATTCTGCACCAATTCTGTTCTTCATTTCTGTAGATTCAGAATTGAAGTAATTGTATAGGAATATGAGATCAGGAACAGAATATTAGCCCTGCAAGCAAGTTAGAAACATAGAAAATAGGTGCAGGAGTAGGCCATTCGGCCCTTCACACTAGATCTCTGATATAATTTCATTTATACAGCGTTGTCCTCTTTTAAGACCTATTTTCATTTAACCAACATGTTTTTCCCAGATTTAAAATGAACAGGCTATGGACATCAATTATTATTCAGGGAAGATGAACCAAGCCTCCACCATCTTTAGCATATATAAATATTTCAAAATATCTCCGTTGAACACTTGGTCTTACATTTGGTATATGGTCCTGCATTCCCCAACCAGTGGAAATAATATCTCCCTATCCAGCTTAATAACATGAAAACTTCAAAATCACTTCTTTTTAAATCCAGGGAATAGAAAAATGAGCCAATGTAAACCCAGCTTGTGAGTTAGCCTATTAAGTCAAGGTATCGTTCCATTACACACTCCCCGTGAGGACCCTATAACTTTCAAAAGGTGCTTTTCCAGGGATACTTCCAATATTTCCAGATGTGATTACAGAGCTCAGAAAAGCTTTATAAAACCTCATTCTTCCCTCTTGTACTCCAGCCCTCAACATCCTGTATAATACCCATTGTTTCATCAACCTTTGATTCTTCCATATATATAATTTCTTTTAACTGTTTCCCACTTTTTTCATTTTTAAGAAAGTCAATTTGCTTTCTAACTTCCTGAGATTTTACTCTATTTGATTTTTAGGCAAAGAAATACAGGGAATAGAATATTGGAATTACAGCTTACTATTTTTGCACCAACGTAGAAGGCGTTTTTGTGTTTAAAATGTTTTATGTATTTGAAAAATAAGACATGAGAAACATTATTTACTTCACACAAAATTAAATCACTTAAAGTCTTGTGGATAAGCAAACAATTAGACTTTGATGCCCTGATAGTTTTCAGTATTTATTGCATTCAGATTAGACTGAAGTTGTTTCCAATATTTGATTTGAATTTGATTGTCTCCAATCCATTTTTGGATTGAAACTGTTCATCAGCATTATTTTGGACTAATATTTTGCATTTATGTCATTTGACATTTTATATCTTTTCAGAAACCTCCCTCTTTCTTGCCCTAAATTCTTTCAAAGCTAGATTTGTCCCTAAATGAATTTCCCAACACATTTCTTCTTGTTTACTGTATCGATGTATATTACATTATACCTGTTTCAAGATATGGGATAACTACAGCATTATAATATGTCTGTATTACTGTCATCATAATATGACCACATTAGCTGTGGTTCAGTTGCACTTTAGAGTTGGAAGGTTGGAAGGTCATGGGTTCAAATCCTTTTCTGGGAATATTAGCACAATTTTTTCTGATGGAACTTCAATTCATTACCAAGGGGTGTAATACTATTTTTTTGGATTAGATGTTAGACTTAGGGCTCTGACTACTTTCTCTAGGCAAATGTCACGAACTATTATTCTAAAGTGAAGGCAAGTTATCCCTGATACCGTGACCAATTCTTTATCTTTAAATCACAATTACTGGGACAAATTATATGGCCATTATTTCATTACGGTGTATCTGCAGGGCCTTGCCACGTGTATATTTACTGCACGTTTTCTCTATTGTAATAACTCATGTGCTTCAGATTAAGAAACACACTGCAAAATGCTTTGGGACAAGCAGAAAAACTGGTAAATTAAAATTGATCAATAGGTTTATTATTGTCACATCTAACAAGGTACAGTGAAAAACTTTGTTTGGCATGCCATCGATCCAAATCCTTTCATCACATTGGTAAAATGAGATAGTACAAAGGGAACACAATAACGAAATGCATGATGAAGTGTTACAATTATTGAGACAATGCAGCACAAGAAGGCACTGTGCTGCAAGGCCATTATGAATAAGATTGTGAGCTCCTCAGTCCATCTCTCATACCAGGGGACCATTCAATAGTTTTATAACAGTGGGATAGAAGCTGTCCTCGAGGTTGTTGCTATGTATTTTCAGGCTTTTCTATCTTCTGCCTGATGGCAGAAGGAAGAAGGGAGAATATCACGGGGGAGGGGGAGGGGAGGAAGGTCCTTGATTATTTTGTTTGCTTTGCCAAGGCAGCAGAAAGTGTAGACAGAGTCCAGGGAGGGGAGGCTGATTTTCGTGATATGTCCACCATCCTTTGCAGTTTCTTGCAAACTCAGACGGAGCATTGCTTTACCAAGCTGTGACACATCCAGATAGACCAATCAATAAAAGTTGCCGAGGGTCACAGGAGACATGTCGAATTTCTTTAGCCTTCTGAGGAAGCCAAGATGCTGGAGAGATTTCTTGGCCATGGTGTCATTATGGTTAGACCAGGACAGGCTGTTGGTGATACTTACTCTTGGAAACTTGAAGCTCTCAATCCCCTCACCCTCAACACCACCGATGTAAACAGGAGCATGTGCACTACCCCTCACTACCCCCACCCTTTTGTTTTGCTGACACTGGGAGAAATGTTGTTGTCATGACACCACACCACTAGGATGTCTATCTCCTTCCTGTGTACCAATTCATTGTTATTTGAAAATCGGCACCACACAGTTCTGTCACCTGCAAGCTTGTAGATGGAGCTGGAAGAAAATCTGTTCACATAGCGATGAGTTTATAGGGAGTCAGGTAGGGGGCTGAGGAAGCAACATTGTAGGACACAAGTGTTAAGTATGGCAGAGGTTTGGTTGTCCATCTTCACTGATTGGTCAGGAATTCAAGGATCCAGTTGCAAAGGGATGTGTTGAGTCCCAGGTCTAGAAGTTTGGAAATGAGTTTGCTTGGAATTATAATTTTGGAGACAGAATGATAGTCTATAAATAGTAATCTAATGTAGGTGACCTTACTATCCAGGTGCTACAAAAGTAAGTGCAGGGCCAGGAAGATGGCATCCATTGTAGACGTGTTTTGGTGGCAGGCAAATTACAGTCGGTCAGGCTTGGCTGGGATGCTGTAGTTGTGTATACCGTGACCAATCTCTCAAAGCACTTCTTGATGGTTAGTCAAAGCCATCAAGCATTAGTCAATTAAGGAACGTTACCTTGCTTTCCTTCGGGACTGAAATGACAGATACCTACCTAAAGCAGGTGGGAACTTCAGAACAAAGTATGGTGAGGTTAAAAAGTTTGGGCAAATACCCACACCAGTTCAACAGTGCAGGATTTAAGGAATGGCTGGGATGCCCTCCATGGTTTCATTCTATGACGATGGCAGCAGGGACTTTGGGTACAAGTTCTTTGGAGGCTGTCAGGGAGGATGATGATATTCCAATCTGCTTCTCTTCAAAACATGCATTGAATGTCTAAAACCTATTAGGAAGGGATGTGCTGTTATAAAGTATGGAAATTTCCTTCCTCTGCGGCTTACACTACAAATCCAACATTATATACCTTGTTAATTGCCTCATTATATTGTTCTCCTTCCCTGCAATTCAGAACACTAAAGTTTTCATTTTCTTTAAAGAAAGTGCCTTGAGTGTTTTACGTAGAGAGACTAGACAAGATTAACAGCTCACAGAGTTATAGAGCCATACAGCATAAAGCAGTCTCTTTGGCCCATCTAGTCCATGATACAAAATCATAGAATTATCTTCTCAAAATTTAATTTGTCTACCATCTGACCCGGTAAATATTTCCAGTATTTTCTGTTTTTGTTATTATTTTGACATCACTACTGATAAATTTCCACGTCATCTTCTAATTCACTCTTTGATCATTTTACACTCTTAATTGTGTGATTATAGTTTATGCAGCAACGAATGTATAGGGATTTGAAACTACAAACTTCCTGGCCACCACTGCCATCTTAAGAAGATGATTCGACAGATTCACCATTCTTTGATTGAAGAAAATTCACATGCAGCATCTCCAAGTTTGCGGATGACACGAAGCTGGGCGGCAGTGTTAGCTGTGAGGAGGATGCTAAGAGGATGCAGGGTGACTTGGATAGGTTGGGTGAGTGGGCAAATTCATGGCAGATGCAATTTAATGTGGATAAATGTGAAGTTATCCACTTTGGTGGCAAAAATAGGAAAACAGATTATTATCTGAATGGTGGCTGATTAGGAAAAGGGGAGGTGCAACGAGACCTGGGTGTCATTATACACCAGTCATTGAAAGTGGGCATGCAGGTACAGCAGGCGGTGAAAAAGGCTAATGGTATGCTGGCGTTTATAGCAAGAGGATTCGAGTACAGGAGTAGGGAGGTACTACTGCAGTTGTACAAGGCCTTAGTGAGATCACACCTGGAGTATCGTGTGCAGTTTTGGTCCCCTAATCTGAGGAAAGACATCCTTGCCATAGAGGGAGTACAAAGAAGGTTCACCAGATTGATTCCTGGGATGGCAGGACTTTCATATGAAGAAAGACTGGATGAACTAGGTTTGTACTCATTGGAATTTAGAAGATTGAGGGGGGATCTGATTGAAACGTATAAAATCCTAAAGGGATTGGACAGGCTAGATGCAGGAAGATTGTTCCCGATGTTGGGGATATCCAGAACGAGGGGTCACAGTTTGAGGATAAAGGGGAAGCCTTTTAGGACTGAGATTAGGAAAAACTTCTTCACACAGAGAGTGGTGAATCTGTGGAATTCTCTGCCACAGGAAACAGTTGAGGCCAGTTCATTGGCTATATTTAAGAGGGAGTTAGATATGGCCCTTGTGGCTACAGGGATCAGGGGGTATGGAGGGAAGGCTGGTGCAGGGTTCTGAGTTGGATGATCAGCCATGATCATAATAAATGGCGGTGCAGGCTCAAAGGGCCGAATGGCCTACTCCTGCACCTATTTTCTATGTTTCTATGTTTCTAAATGCAACAGCCCATACCTTGAAATTATGACCTCTGGTTCAGGACTCTCCAGCTGTCAACATCTGGAGAGTCCCCTGTACGTAGTCTACTTTTGCTAGAATTTTATAAGTTTTAAAGATACTTCTCTCATTTCCAATACTGCAATGCCTAACTGGTCCTCATGCTTACCAGTCCTGCTATCCCAGAAGTCAGGTTGATAGCTTTTATTGCACTCCCTCCATGGCAAGAACATTTTCCTTTGAATATGGAGATCTCTACAGATTTCTACAGCGGTTCAGTAGAGAACATTCTGACTGGTTACATCACCGTCAGGTATGGAGGGCTTCAATGTGCAGTATAGATAAAGGCGGTAGAGCAGGGGTTCCCAGATGTGGAGTCTTACCGTTAACCCAAGGGTCTGCGGACCCCAGGTCAGGAACCCTGTTGTAGAGGATTGCGGACACAACAAGATTTATCAGAGGCATAGCCTTCTCCACCATGGAGGACATCTTCAACAAGCAGTGCCTCAAGAAGGTGGCATAAATCACTAAGGACCCCCACCATCTGGGACATGCCCTCTTCTCATTATTACCTTCGGGAAAGAGTTCCAGGAGCCTGACAACCCACACACAGCATTTTAATAACAACCTTTTTCCCTCTGCCATCAGATTTCTGAATGGTCCATAAACCCATCAACACTACCTCTTTATTCCTCACTTGCATTATTTATATATTTTTGTAATTTATGTTTTACACAATACTGTTGCTACAAATCCTTCGCCACATGTGTCAGTGAAAATAAACCTGATTCTGATTTGATTCAAATCCGCACACTCAACTCCAGAATGGGTCTCCCATGACTGGTACTTCTGCACTATCTCTGTTTATGAGAAACCTGCCATTCAGGAACTAGACTTTGAATCTATGCCTCTAGAGCCTTTTATAGATTAGGAGACTAAATTATACACAACATTCAAGCTTTGGACTCACTGTTGTAATGAAAAACGATACTCTTGCAACCAAATCACCTTGTAATGAAAGCCAACATATCATTTGCCTTCCTAATTGTTGCACCCGAATGCTTCCTTTTGGAATCATGCTGAGTTGGTTGTACTTTCTCTTTCCTGAAACCATCATTATTCAAATGATCTTTCTATTTTCAGAGCCAAAGTGGATAACTTCAAACTTACCCACATCTGTCATGCATTTGCCTGCCCACTCACCCAATTTGCCTAAAGCACGTTGGAGCCTCTTTGCATCCTTCTAACAGCTTAGGTTCTGACCCCTGTCCATTCATTCCTTTCAGCTGTATGTCATCAGCAAACGTAAGAGATGTTACATTTACTTACCCTATCCAGATCATTGATAAATAAAGTGAATAACAGGGGAAATGAACTAATCTCCGAGGAAACCCAAACCTGTCATCAAAAAAAAAAGATTTGTTTATTCTTCTTTCTCACCAGCAGTTTTCAATCCATGCCAATTTATAACTCCTAATCCCATGTGTTTTAATTTTGATCACTAGTATCTTTTTACATCAAAAACCTTTTGCAATGGTCCAAATACACCACATTCACAATTTCTACCTCATTTATTCTACAATTAGACTGTCAAAAAAATACCTCAAGATTTCCATTTCATTAACCAATGCTGACGTTGTTAATCTTGTTAATGCTTTTCAGGTGTCTCTTCTTACATCATTTTTCTCTGTTTATTTTTCTCTCTTCGCCTTTTTTTTGAACAGTGGACATATATTTGTCACCCTTCAATCTGTAGGATCTTCTCTAGTGTCTAATGAACTTTGAGCCTAAATATACTTAACCTTTTTCCAGAAGCTCCATGGGAAAAGTGATATTTTGTTCCACAAATGGAATCACCATTGAGTCCAAATCAATATACTAGTACCTTCAGCAATGAGCATAGACGCAATTCACATGTAAGCCCTTGGCTTCACACCAGCCATGGGTGATACATAAAATGTCATAGAATCAGAAAAAGCTACAGCATGGAAACCTAAGTAGTCTATTCTGACCATCGGAAGGTGATTGTCCTAATTTGAATGAGGTATCAACCTGGATGGAAAGTGTAAAAGCAGGTAGAAAACGTGATTAATTTTTCTTAGTTTCTAAGCTTCCAATGAATTTTTAGAATTTCAAATGATTTCAATTAATGCAGCATTTTCACTTTTTTAAAAACATGTTTTAATCACTTAAATTGGTTTAAACTGATTTAAAGCTACAGTACTTGATTCTGAAAGACATTTAAAGTAGTTCAAGGGCTTTTGACTTTGGAAAGCTATGAAGAGGTCACCAGGATATTCTAGGGCAATGGTTTCATGATCCACTGACTAAACCTTGGTCATTTAAACAATGGACAACTTCAAATGTATTGCCATGTGTACAAGTACCTGTATGCACAGGTGCAATGAAGCTCTTAACTGCAGCAGCATCAAATAAACAACATTCCCAAGGAAAACCTAAATTAAACATAATGTATACACTTATTTTTTACAAGAGAAACACAATAAGAGCAAAAAAAATCTGTTTTAGTGCAAAGTAGTCAAAACTTCTATCTAAATTGTAGTGATTAAGGTTTTGCCAGGTTGGTCAAGAACCAAATAGTTGAAAGAAAGTAGCTGTTTTTGAACCTGATAGCATGGTACATCTGCCTGAGGGTCACTGCGTAAAGATGGCATAGCCCGCATGGGAAAGGCTTTGATTGGAATGGTGGGGAGGAAGATGCCCGTGATATATATTGGGCAGAGTCCACGACACACTGCAGCACACTAGACCATGATGCAACCACTCAGAAGACTTTCAACAGGACATTTGTGAAAGTTTGAGCATTAGGAGATAAGCCAAACCTCCTTAACCTCCCAAGAAAGATGCTGTTGTGCCTTCCTTACGTGCTGGGCCTGGGACGTTAATTTAAAGCTCTGTTGTCAATTCCTCAGTGTGGATTGGTCACAATCATAGAACACTACAGCACAGAAAGAGGCCCTTCGATCCATCTACTCTCTGTTGAACCATTAAGCAGCCTAGCCCCATCAACCTGCACCAGGATCATAGCCCTCCATACCTATCCCATTCATGGACTTATCCAAATTTCTCTTAAAAGTTGAAATTGACAGCATGTCCACCACTTGCACTGGCAGCTCGTTCCACACTGTCACTGCCTTCTGAATGAAGGAGATCACGCCCACATTCCCTTTAAACATTTCACCTTTCACCCTTAACCCATGCTCTCTAGTTCTAGTCTACCTAACCACAGTGGAAAAAACCTGCTTGCATTCACTCTATCTATACCCCTCATAACTTTGAATACCTCTATCAAATCTGAGGTCACATCCTTATAAACCTTCTCTGCACTCTTTCAATCTTATTTGTAGGCAGGTGACCAAAACTGCACACAATACTCCATATTAGGCCACACCAATGTCTTATACAATTTCAACATAACATCCCAACTCTTGTACTCAATACATTGATTGATGACAGCCAGTACCAAATGCCTTCTTTATGACCCTATCTACCTGTGATGCCACTTTTAAGGAAATATGGATCTGTATCTGTAGATATTTCTGTTTCACCATACCCCTCAGTGCCTTACTGATCACAGGGTAAGACTTACCCTGGGTTGGTCCTCCCAAAGTGCATCACCTCACACTTGTCTGCTTGAGGTGTATAAGATGATGAGAGGCATTGATCGTGTGGCTAGTCAGAGGCTTTTTCCCAGGGCTGAAATGGCTGCCACAAGAGGGCACAGGTTTAAGGCGCTTGGGAGTAGATACAGAGGAGATGTCAGGAGTAAGCTTTTTACACAGAGAGTGGTGAGTGCATGGAATGGGCTGCCGGCAACGGTGGTGGAAGCCAATACGATTGGGTCTTTTAAGAGACTTTTGGATAGGTACATGGAGCTTAGAGAAATAGAGGACTATGGGTAACCCTAGTAATTCCTAAGGTAGGGACATGTTCGGCACGACTTTGTGGGCTGAAGGGCCTGTATTGTGCTGTAGGCTTGCTATGTTTCTATGTTTCTAAATTCCATCTGCCATTTTTCAGCCCATTTTTCCCGCTGGTCCAGATCCTGCTGTAAACTATTATAGCTGCTCTCACTGTCCACTACACCCGCAATCTTCTGTAAATTTGCTGATCCAGTTTACCATATTAACATGCATATTGTTGATATAGATGACAAACAACATTTGTCCTCCTTCCCCTTTCTGAAGTTAACAAACAAGCAGATTGTTGATATAGATGACAAACAACAACATTTGTCCTCCTTTCCCTTTCTGAAGTCAACAAACAGCTCTTCAGTTTTGCTGATGTCAAAGTAGTTGTTGTTTTTGTGGCACAACTCAACCAGGTGACCTATCTCACTCGGGTAATCTGGCTCTTCACCACCTGTGATTTGTCCGGCAAAAGTAGTGCCGCCGACAGGTTTGAAGATGGCAATGGAGCTATACTCAGCCACAGAGAGAGTAGGGCAATGCTGTCAGCCCTGCCACCGTTCAGCCTGAGTGGTGCTGCATCGCTGCTCAACACAAGCTTAGGGAAAGGAATGAACTGGATGAAGCAGAGCCGGGTTCACTAAATCTGTCTTGTCCCATTCTGTGATATTTCATGAGTGTAGAGATTACTTCCACTTCACAATGGTCCACTTCCCTGTCTCCCTTGGTGTCCTTTTATAGAAGCTGTCAGGCCTAAGCAATTGTTATGTCATTACTTTGCCCAATAGACACTTAGTTATCTGTGCACACAATTATCAGTACTACAAACTGGGAATTAGGGAGGGCACTCAGCTGCCCTCTTCGAGGGGTCAGCAGAGGAAAGAATGTTTAGCATCAAAGAGTGCCAGCTTCTCAGAGGATCTATCCTTGGCCCGACATATTGATGCAATCATGAAGAAGGCACCCCATTGGCTATACTTCATTAGGAGTTTGAGATCTGTTAAGTCACCAAATTTCTACAGAGCATTCTAATTGGTTGAATCTCTGCCTGGTGTGGAGGCTCCAATGCACAGGCTCAGTTGTAGAGGACTGTAGATGCAGCCAGCTCCATCAGGGCCACTAGCCTCCCCAGCATCAAGGATATTTTCAAAAGGTGGTGCCTCAAGAAGGAGGCATCCATTATTAAAGGACCCTCACCATCTAGAACATGCTCTCTTTTTATTACTACAATCAGGGAGAAGACACAGGTATCTGAAGACTCACACTCTATGTTTTAGGAATAGTTTCTTTCCCTCTGCCATCAAATTTTTGTCTGATCTGTGAACACTACCTCACTATTTTGCTCCCTTATTGCACTGTTCATTTTGTTTGTATTTCCTGTTGTAACTTAGAATGATATTTTATGAATTGCGCTGTACCACTGCCACAAAGCAACAAATTTCATGACACAAGTGAATGATAATAAACCTGATTCTCATTCTGAGAAAACATGCATGTTATCATTTTTGGAGATTTTTTCCAGAAAGAAAAGGAATTGTATTTTGATGATTTCCCCTGTTCTCTCTGCTGCCTTTGAAGAATAATCTGTCACACAGTTCTCCAATGCCAGAGCATGCCACAAGGAGACCGACAGTCGTGGCCTTGGATATTTAGTGCTTAAATTTCTGGGCCTAATCATCAACTGCCCTATCCAATGGGTAGAGCAAGAACTGGAGTTTATCCTGCAAAGATTTTTGCCTGTTTCTCACTTTGCACTAATTGCAGGCAATAGTTTGTTATGCTTCAAGTACAAAAAACCATTAGAAACGTTCTTAGTTTTATTATGTATGTTGTTCTCTTCATATTAATCAAAACCTTTCTTATGAATAATTGTATAGCCATAAAAATTAGCTGAAGTATTAGCACCAGTCACTAATGTTATTGAATTTTCAGGGACTCAGCTTTTCATCACACCACTACTCCCCAGATATTGAATTAAGAAATGGATGTCTCAGACTCAATCGATACATATTTGGGCTTTCCCCAGGGTTTACCACTTTTAAGTAGGCCATTTGTGGGTGGGAGGAACAACTTGTTTCATTATACTCAATAATTCCCCTGGAGAATTTGCGTTAATAGATCTGTGGGGATGGTCTTTGACCAAGCAATCCTATCCTTCTGACAAAGTAACTTGACGTATAGAAAATAGACATAAGCTAGGAGAAGACAAAATATAAGGTACATGTTAAAAAGATAATACTTATGTTCAGAAATAACATCCCTCATTATCATCAGTCTAATTTTGTATATGAAAAAGGACGCCTAATATTTTGAGGCTGACATCACAAATACAAAATGAAACTGTACTGCATTTTTAGAAAAGAATAGATCTAAAACCACAACATATGAGTCTGAGCCAAGACTGGAGGTTTGGAAATGGTCTGTCCTGGGGTTGGTGACCTGCCTGATTGGATGAATGGGTGGGAGGCTGGGAAATAGGATTGTTTTGCTGTTGTCTTGTTTTGTTTTGTTGTTGATCATTTTGTTCTGATGAACATTATGGGCACACTATGTTGGCGCCAGAATGTGTGGCGACTTTTGCAGCTGCCCCCAACGCATCCTTGGGGGTGTCAGCTGTTAGCACAAACAACATGTCTCACGATATGTTTCTGTGTATGTGTGATCAATAAATCTGCATGTGAATCTGAAATTACCCCATTATTTAATTAGCTCCCTTCCAATTCTATCATTAGGGACAACTGAATGTGGTCAGGGTGGAGATACGACTCTAGCAAAGGTGGTATAAGGCACTCCCTCCATCCGCTAGTCTGCAAGTCACCCTTCGGCAAGGTGTAGCACCTGTTTACCCTCCGCCCCCCCCCACCCCTGCTCAGGGTCACGTGAAGCCGTCAGAGCAGGTGGCGGATGGTCCAATGAGCAGCTGGAGCATATAACAAGTCCACAAGTCCCGGTTACGTGGCCAATGACACCAGGCAGACATACTCTGAGGAGTATTGATATTGACTCGGGTCACCCATCTTGTAAAGACACTGCCCAGAAGAAGACAATGGCAAAGCACTTCTGCAGAAAAATTTGCCAAGAACAATCATGGTCATGGATAAGACCATGATCGCCTGCGTCACACGACACGGCACATAACGAACGGAAGTGTTAACCTCCCAACCTTTAGGATGTGCAAGGACACTGGAGCAGCAAGGAAAAACTCATTCTGTCACGGAGAGAAGGTGCCAACTCCACAGTAAGTCAGGATTGAACACGAGTTACCAGACCAATGAGATGGCAGCTCTCCCAGCTCTGGCCACTGTACTGCCCTAACATTTCAAGCCAAAAAATAGAAATAAATATTATCAGGTACTGGATATTGCATCCAGCATCAGGGAGACTTTACAGTTCCGAGAGCAGCAATTGATTTAACTATATCCAATAGATGGTTAAAAAAATTCAAATGTTCAACCAAATCAAGACTCGTAGATATCAATCCAAACAGATACATTTTCCAATAAAAATGAAGAGGTTGAAATGAATTGCAGAAATTGCCAAGAACACAACACGGCTCAGAAGCACCAGCATATCTCCATGGGACTGCTGAAGTTTCCTATAACTGTGAGATTGGAAATTGCAGATTGACATTAAAATCAGCAGTAAAATGTTTTTTTCAACTATTGTGCTTACTAGTGACCCTTAGGTGATCACTCACTCAAGACAGATACAGGAACCTGAGGAATGGTAATGACCATAGACCCTGAAGAAAATGATTTAGAGCAATAATATAACACTGTCACTGAGAACATGTTCTGAATCTGCTGAAAAGTATCACTGGCACCAAGTTTCCTGAGGGAGTACAATAACACAGGACTGTAAATAAAAGATGCCTATCTACACGTTCAAAATGTCAGATGATGGCAAAAATACACAATTGTTTCAGTGGCAATAATCACAATGAGAGGTTTGCATTTGAATTCTGCAGGAGAGAAACTGCTAAAATTCCACCCAGCTAGAGAGAGGACTAAGAAACTATAGCCTGTTGGTAGAACATTGGCCTACACTACAGCAGAATCACCTACGACTTGACCCACCGCTCAAGGAGTGTGACATGTGAACATTAGGACAAATCAGAAGGTAATTCAGAGAGGTCCAAAGAGATTTATTTAATTCAGATAAAGGTATAGTAAAAACTAATTTAAGTAGAGACTATTCATTTGATCCTAGTGTTTTGTTGTGTATTTAATATTTTGATAATATTTGAGTAATCTTGTATATATGTTGTTTGATTGAGCATTCTTTCTCATTAAAATAATTCATTTTTACTTGAGAGAGACTAGTGTAGAAATTGCAGGGGCCATGGCAGAAATATTTAAAATATCCTTAGCCACGGGTATGGTGCTGGAGGATTGGAGGGTAGCTCATGTTGTTCCGTTGTTTAAAAAAGGCTTCAAAAGTAAACCAGGTAACTACAGGCCAGTGAGCCTGAAATCAGTAGTAGGTAAACTATTGGAAGGTGTTCTGAGATCGAATATACAAGTACTTGGACAGCCAAGGCTGATTAAGGATAGTCAACATGGCTTTGTGCATGGTCGATTGTGTTTAACGAATCTTGTAGAGTTTTTCAAGGAGGTTACCAAGAAAGTAGACGAAGGAAAGGTTGTGGATGTTGTCTACATGGACTTATAAGGCGTTTGACAGGGTCCCACATGGGAGGCTAATTCAGAAGGTTCAGACATTAGGTATCCATGGAGAGGTTGTAAACTGGATTCGAAATTGGCTCTATGGGAGAAGACAGAGAGTGGTGGTGGATGATTGCTTATCAGACTGGAGGCCTGTGACTAGTGGTGTGCCTCAAGGATCTGTGCTGGGACTATTGTTGTTTGTTGTCTATATCAATGATCTAAATAATAATGTGGTAAATTAGATCAGCAAGTTTGCTGATGACACTAAGATTGGAGGCATTGTGGACAGCGAGGAGGGATTTCAAAGCTTGCAGAGGGATCTGGACCAACCGGAAAAATGGGCCAGAAAATGACAGATGGAATTTAACGCAGACAAGTGTGAGGTGTTGCATTTTGAAAGGACATATCAAGGTAGGACATACATAGTAAATAGTAGGGCACTGAGGAGTGTGAAGGAACAAAGAGATGATCTGGGAGTTCAGATACATAATTCCCTGAAAGTGGCGTCACAGTTAGACAGGGTTGTAAAGAAGAGTTTTGGCATTCTGGCATTCATAAATCAAAGCATTGAGTATAGGAGTTGGGATGTTATGGGGGGATTGTATAAGACACTGGTGAGGCCAAATTTGGAGTATTGTGTACAGTTCTGGTCACCTAACTATAGGAAGGATATCAGTAAGATTGAAAGCGTGCAGAGAAGATTTACTAGGATGTTGCTGGGTCTTCAGGAGTTGAGTTACAGGGAACAATTGAACAAGTTAGGACTTTATTCCTTGGAGCGTATAAGAACGAGGGGAGATTTGATAGAGGTTTACAAAATTATGAGGTGTATAGACAGAATAAATGTGAATAGGGTCTTTCCACTTAGATTGGGAGAGATAAATACGGGAGGACATGGCTTTAGGGTGAAAGGGGGAAGGTTTAGGGGGAACATTAGGGGGAACTTCACTCAGAGAGTGGTGGGAGTGTGGAATCAGCTGCCATCACTTGGTAAATGCAGGCTCACTCTTAAGTTTTAAGAATAAATTGGATAGGTACATGGATGGGAGAGGTCTGGAGGGTTATGGACTAGATGCAGGTCAATGGGACTAACAGAATAATGATTAGGCACAGATTAGAAGGGCCGAATGGCCTGCTTTCTGTGCTGTAGTGTTCTATGGTTATATGGTTCTATTACGGGTTACCTGTATAGATAAATGAATTGCGTATGTCATCACGCTACCACATGATACATGGGCACTTCGCTTAAAGTAAACTCGAAGTTAGATCCGTATTTCGGACTCTTGTGACTTCCATTAATTTAATGTTTTGAAATTACAAAACAACAATATTCATCCAGAATAAACCTGCAGTTCATCCCACTGCTGTCCGTAAGGAATTTGCATGTTCTCCCTGTGACTGCATGGGTTTCCTCCAAGTGCTCCAGTTTCCCACTCAGATTCCAAAGATGTATGGTTTAGGGTTAGTAAGTTGTGGGCATGCTGCATTGGCACCAGAAGAGTAGAAATGCTTATGGGCTGCATTGGACTATGCAGGCAGAAAATTACACAATCGTCACATTTCATTGTATGTTTCAATATGTCAATGTACATGTGACAAATAAAGCTAAGCTTTAAAATATTTACATCACATTTATGTATGTTTGCTTAGGTATATGTCCCTAATGTTTACAATTCCAAATGTCAGCATACAAAAAATTTCAACATTGAACAGTCATCGATCAGTTATGTGGAAAGATCTTCATGTCGTCAATATTTGCACTTTACCGTCCGAGCTGACTGAATGTAATTAAAGCCTCAGTGCAGTTTGCCTAATGAAATGTGTGTCCATCCAGTTGAACAAGATGTATTTCTATATTTCCTTTTACTATACAGATGACTATCTACATTCAATGAAACTTGTTCTTGGTAACCTTCTTTCAGATTAAAAACCCCAACTTTTCTTGGTTTTTCTGTACAAATCCAACATCTGACATTAAATATTGTCCTCCTGCATCCTCTTTTCATGGCCAAAAATACACACACAATTTTTCAGGGTGAATTTTAATCAGAATCAGGTTTAATACCACTGGCATATGCTATGAAATTCATTAACTTTACGGCAGCAGTACAATAAAATACATGATAAATAAGTATAGAGAAAATAAAACTGAGTTACATTAAGTATTTATATGTCTATTAAATAGTTAAATTAAAATAAGTAGTACAACAAAAAACCAATAAAAAAAAGTAGTGAGGTAGTGTTCATAAATTCAATGTCCATTTAGAAATCGGATGGAAGCCAGTCACTGAGTGTGTGCCTTTCGGCTTCTGTACCTCCTTCCCGACGGTAACAATGAGAAGAGGGCATATCCTGGGTGGTGGGGGTCCTAAATGATGGACATCGTTTTCTAAGGCACCGCTCCTTGAGATGTCTTGGATACTACGGAGGCTAGCACACAAATGGATCTGACTAATTTTACAAGTTTCTGCCGCTTACTTCAAGTTGGTGCAGTAGCACCCCTCCCCTCAGCACCATCCAGATGGTGATGCAGCCATTCAGAATGCTCCCCAGGGTAAATTTGCAGAAGCTGTTGAGTATTTTAGCTTAGATCAGAACGTTATACACTTTCACAAGATGCTCTTGATTATAACCTGCTATTAAACTGTCATCTCCTTTGAGCAAAGATGACTTGGGGTTCTCAGTCCCGCCCCAAACGCTCCTTCACGATTTTGAGCGGTCATTTGTTGTTCGGGATGTGACACTTTTCTCAAGGATGTTTTGATAACATCTTTTAAGTTTTCCATCAGATGAATGAGAGTGCTCAAAACAGAGTGTGTGTGGGCATTCTGATGCCAAGCATGCAAAAGGCATAACTGGTAAATTAGATCCAACTTGACTATAATTAGACTCTCAATGTTGGTCTGGGAGTTAATGTTGACATAGTTTGGCTTATCCTGTGAATGGATTTGAAAGCTTTTTTGGAGGCAACATGGGCAGTACCTCTCCAATGCTTTGAGCAAACTATTTTAGCTAGTCCTTACCTCAGATATAAGTACATAATACAGTAATTGCTGCTTCTGGTAAACTAGGACATGTTTATCCCCAGTGTTTGCCTTTATTGAGAAGTGGGTTCTGAGATTTGGATATGATCCATTTTCTCCAGGCTGTTAACAGATTTTTTCCATTAGATGATGACATAGACCTTGACGTGGACATAGAGACACTGAATACTACAACAAGTAAATGGGCCCTTCAGTCCATCTAGTGCAGGGGTTCCCAACCTTTTTAAGCCATATAGCTTTACCATTAACCAAGGGGTCCATGGATTCCAGATTCTAGACCATGCTGACCTAATATTGGTTACCTAGCTTATTCCCCATTTGTACTTCTCTCTGAGTGAAGCAGTTCCTCCTCAGTTTCCCCTTAAACATTTCAACTTATTACCTCTATTTCTAGTCCCACCCAACCTGAGGGGTGAAAGACTGCACGCATTCAAAACGTCTAAACCCCACATCATCATCATCATCATAGCTTGTCACACCAGACAGCCAGCCACTCTAGTGTTGTTTGGTTGATGTTGAGCAGGTCAGTATTAGCTAAATCAGGTGAGAGTGGGCAGTTACGCAGAACGTGTTCAATGTTCTGCACCCTTTCGCCACACTCACAGGATTTGCTGGTCTTTAAACCCCACTTCACCATATTGTCTCCCATCCTACAAACTCCCGCTCTCGCTCTGTTGAGAGTGCACCATTTCCGTCTGTCGAGCAGTGCCCCGTCTGGTAACATTTCTGTGGGGTCTTGCACTGTATTGTTTGGTGGGGTTCTGGCTTCTGTTTGTTGCCAGAGGTCAATCCTGTGTGTTTGGGGGGATGTTCCGTGCGGTAGTTCCTCCACTGTAGCAAAGCTTTTCCTCGATTTTAGGCGGTTGGAAACTGGCACATGATGATGTAGTGGGTGCCGTGGATCCGAGTTCTGTTTACCTTTTTCAATTCTTGTTGTAGTCTGTCTTCGGATCTCCGGGGGAGCAATGCCTGCAAGTCTGTAAATGATGTTAGTGGGTGTGGGGTGCAGTGTGCCCGTGATTATTCAGCAGGCTTCATTGAGCAACGGGTCTATTTTCTTCACATGGGCTGATCTGCCCCACACAGGTGCACAGTATTCTGCAGGTGCATAGCGGAGTGCTAGGGCAGTTGATCTAAGCGTGTGAGCATGAGCTCCCCATTTCGTGCCTGCTAATTTTTTCAAGAGAGGGTTGCGAGAACCAATTTTCCCTTGGAGTTTTTGGATGTGGGTGGCAAATGAGAGCATCCTATCCAGTGTCACACCCAGGTAAATTGGAATCAGATGGTGTTCGAGCTCCTTCCCACACCAGAAGATCTTGAGTTTACGAGCTGCTTCTCGATTCCTCAGGTGGAATGCACACACTTGAGTTTTTGATGGATTTGAGTTCAGAGACTATTTTTCATAATACTGCTTCATTGCTTCGAGGACTGCGCAAGTCGTACTTCAACTTCTTAGAATGAGTTTGCTTGTGTTGCTATGCATAGGTCGTCTGTATAGATAAACCTGCATGTGTTAGGGAAGGTTGGTTGGTCGTTTATGTAGACATTAAGTAGTAGAGGTGCCAGGACTGATCCCTGTGGTAGTCCATTCTTTTGTGGACGCCACCTACTCTTAATTCCATTCATTTCTGCATAATATCTGCGATTTTCTAGAAGGCTTCTTATTACTTTGACTGTGGTTTCGTTCTTTAACGTCTTAGATAACTTCAGTAGAAGGCCTCTGTGATTCACAATGTCATATGCTGCTGTTAAGTCAATGAATACTGCCCCTGTAATTTGTCGCATTTCAAAGCCATTCTCAATATACTGAGTTAAGTTCAGGACTTGACCGCAGTGAGTGCGGCCTGGCCTGAACCCAGCTTGGCCTGGTGTTAGAAGATCTTCGACTAAGGGGGATATTCTTTTCAGCATAAGTCTCTTGTAGAGTTTATAGAGGGTGCAGAGCAAGGAAATCGGCCTGTAGTTTTTAGGGATGTTGGGGTCGATGTTGGGGTCTTTATTGGGTTTTAGAGAGCAACAACTTTGGCTCTTCTCCACTTTTTAGGTATTTTTAATGATCTTGGTGGCATCCGTTAGTCTCATGAGACCATGGATCGGCGCCTGAAAGGTCTTGCTTCAGTCTGTGTTAGGGCAGCGTCTGTTGTGGCTGTAGAGGCCCACACGGGAGTGACAGTCTCGGCTGCAGCAACTGCACTTGAAGGCGCTGTCTTCCAGTGTTGTCTTGGTACTGTTTTTTCGGCCAGTGCGCTTTTCTTCAGCAGCAAGCCTCAGCTTCTCTTCTCTTTTTAGACCTCTGCGTAGTTCCACCCTCCAGTGAGAGCGATCACTTGTGATGTCCTCCCACCTCTCGACGTTCATTTTCAGTGACTTCATGTGTCTCTTGCAGACATCTTTGAAATGAAGATGTGGCCGCCCTTGTGTTCTCTTGCCAGAGGCCAGTTCCCCATACAGCAGGTCTTTCGGGATCCTGTATCTTCCCACCAGTGAGTCTTATGTCTGTGGTGGGAAAGCTGTTGGAAAAGATTCTTAGAAATAGGATCTATAGACATTTAGAGAATCATGGTCTGATCAGGGACAGTCAGCATGGCTTTGTGAAGGGCAGATCA